>NC_054486.1:314700-630886 GCF_017639515.1 Carcharodon carcharias | reverse complement strand
GGGGGGGGTGGTGGGCATATTGTGGAATGGAACCAATTGTAGCCAATTTCCAAAGCTGGCAAGGATGTGATATTGCTCCGGGGAAATGGTGCCCAGTCCAGGTTCGAACCTCCTGTGGGTGCAACTGGCAGGGGGAAGGGAGGGGGTGGAATGGAGGTGTGGTTGGGAGGGGGATGGAGTGCGGATCCCTCTTAGTTGGGGCAGGGGAAGGGCGATGTCCAAATCCGATGTAGATCCAAAGCTTGGGATGGTCTGAAACAGAGACTGGGCAGATCCTGCAGAGGGTGTGATCGCAGGGAGGATAGAAGAGTTAAATCAGAGACACCGGAACTCATTAAAGTGTTGAACTTGTAACAGTCCCTACCCCTCCTAGGACCAGTTCCCTGTTTGATCTCCATGCCAAATATTTTAAGCCCAGGATTGGGAAGATCGGAGGTAGGTTGAGGTGGTTGTGAATTTTTAATATTTAGGCTGTAACCAGATCCAAATCTACCCACCTTTTCTTCCAAAACCCTTTCCTTTCTGCCTGCGCCCTAAGCATGGAATGTTTGGAAAATAATTTACCGCTTCATTTCTTTTCTCTCTCTTACAGTTAATTTACTGGCAATTGTGACCCTGTCTCAGGGAAAGTGTGGTCTCTCATATTGCACCACTCGCTACCTGGTTTTCATGGCCTGGTGGATTGGCTTGTCATCATCACTGACTTCGTACTGAGGAAGATCAATGTTTACTATTTTCATTTAAATGCTGTACATCACCCCTGTGTGAAGTGGCATCGCTACCCTATGTCATGTAGCCACTGACTGTTCTGTCTGGTTCACCGTCACTTTCACCTTTGACCAACTTGTGGCCATTTGTTGCCAGAAGCTGAAAACAAAATATTGCACTGAAAAAACTGTGGCTGTGGCTGTGGTTCTAGCAACAACTGTCATTCTGCTCTGTGCAAAGAATGACCCCTTTTACTTTATGTATCACCCTGGATTTATAGCCAACAACATTCCGTGGTTCTGCACTTCAAAGCTAAGCTTTTATACCGACCCAGGGTGGAGGGCATTTTACTGGTTTGATAAGGTTTTAACCCCTTTGCTCCCATTTGTTTTAATTACGTTTCTCAACACCCTGAGAGTCAGAAACATTTTAGTGGCAGTCGAGTCCGCAAGGTGCTGCGGGGTCAGAGCAAGGGAGAGAATCGCAGTGAACCAGAGATGGAGAGCAGGAGGAAGTCTGTGATTTTACTTTTCACCATTCTCGCAGTTTCATACTCCTGTGGTTGGTGCATGTTATAGAATTCTTGTATTACACCATCACAGGAGCAGACCTCTGTTTTACACTGATCCTGAATATATTTTCAAAGAAGTCGGGTATATGCTGCGGAATTTAAGTTGCTTGACAAACACACTCATTTATGGGGTGACTCAGTCCAAGTTCAGGGAGCAGGTCAAGAGCCTGGTGAAATATCCACTCACACCGCTTATCCAACTAATGCATTATCAGAGGAGCTGAGAGCAGGCCAGAGGCAGCTCCCATTGTTTCCAGGCCACGAATGGAATATTTTAAATAAATTCCCAATAGACACATGACAAAGTGCAGTGAACGAGCGGGCAAGGTGGCTGGAGGGCAGGGCACGAATTGGGAAGTAGCATCACCCATCACTCTTCCATCTCCAGGGGTCCCATTCTCAAGATCCTCGCCTCTTCTCAAATGAACAGATGAATTGTTCCTTGCAGAAGGCAAAATGCTGCAGTCGCTGATAATCCTGCGGGGGGGTGAATCATTGACTATTCCTTATTTTGGAGACTCTTTATTGAGTCCGCCTACCTTCCATTCTGCCAACCAGTAGCTGCCATCTCACCCTCTGTCTCTCTCTCCCTCTGTCTCTCTTTCCCTATGTTTCTCTCTCCCTTTGTCTCTCCCTCCGTCTGTCTCTCTCTCTCCCTCTGTCTCTCTTTCCCTATGTTCCTCTCACCCTTTGTCTCTCCCTCTGTCTGTCTCTCGTTCCCTCTGTTTTTTTTTCCTATATTCCTCTCACCCTTTGTTTCTCCCTACCTCTGTCTCTCCCTTTCTCTGTCTCTCCCTCCCTCTGTCTCTCTCTCTCTCCCTGTCTCTGTCTCTCCTTCCCTTTGTCTCTCTCTACCTCTGTCTCTCCTCATGTCTCTCTCTTACTCCGTTTCTCCCTCCCTCTGTCTCTCTCTCTCTCCCTCTGTCTCCCTCCCGCTGTCTCTCCCTCTGTTTCTCTCTCCCCCTGTCTTTCTCTCCATCTCTCCCTCCCTCTCTCCCCCTCTCTCTCCCTCTGTCTCCACCCATGGGTGTAATTGGCTTTCATCTGTGGCTCAGTTGGTAGCACTCATGCTTCAGAGGCCTGAAGGTCTTGAGTTAATGTCCTGCTCCACGACTTGAGCACAGCAGTCAAGGCTGATGCTGCAGTGCTGAGGGCATGCTGCACTGTCTGAGGTGGGGGGCAGTCTCTGAATAAGGTCAGTGGTGGTTGTCGAGTGTGGAAATGGGACCAGTGGCTCCCATTTGATCACCCCTCATTCTTCCAAAGGCCTGAGAATTTACTTAGTCTGGCACCAAGGGACAATCCTCTCATCATGACAAGGAAGAAACTAGTGAATGTTCCCTGTCCTGCTTCCTCAGCGAGTGTTTATTCCTTACCGGTCTGACAGTGGCTATTCACATCATCCCACTGCCATCCGGTCTCAGAATTGTATAATCTTTCAGAGGGAAAATCCTTTAAACTCAGTCACCCCATCGTATTCCAAAACTAAACTGAAGGCTCGATCTCCACTTTGTGGGTGACAGCAGTATCGTTGCCTGCTCTGCACCAGGTTTACTACCCACTGCTGATATTCAATTCTGCATCACAATAACTCAGCCCCTCCCTTAATGTGCTCTGGCGTTCAGATGCTCGGTTAGCTGAACTTTCCATCCCACACTCGTAAATAACGCGCTTTGATCATTTAACTGAATGTCCAAAGTTAAAGAGTACAGCTGCATGGCAGAGTGCAGCAGGACAGCCCTGAGGGAGGGACTGTCACATTTGGGATTTAGTGGCTGAATGTTCACAGTCAGGTGAAGAATATCACTGTCACCATATGAGATCAAGGGATTGGATTGATCTTGTTTGATGGACAGTGCATTGGTGGATGAAAGCAGCTTCTAATTTTACTAATCAATTAGTGTGACCGGGATTTTCCAGACTTTGGAGCTATTGGATTCAATCTCAAAAACCAAATAAAGTTTTCACTACAGGGACTTAACACGCTCTCGAAATCTGCTTGTTCGTTTAAACAAAAACTGTCTCAACCTCTCTATCCCCGAGCTGATCCCATAGGATATAAGTTAGAGGTTCTGGGACTGTATCAGCTCACGGTTAAATATAGAGAGATTGCCTTAAGGGAAAGATCAATTCACATAGAATATGCTTTCCCAATTCAAGTCGTTCAGAATATATATTAAATGATCCTTGCTGTTATTGGTGTTCAAGGTAAGTGACTATAACCATTGAAGCTGTGCAAACCTGTGTGCGTACCCCTCTCTGGATTTATTTGTGCTTGATAATGTTAAATACAGATCTAGTGTACACAGTATCCAGACACCCGACTTGCGATATCATCGCATTTCACAGGAGGTTTAAAAAGTTGTTGCAACATTAATTGACCGGAATGAATATTTCTGTTTAAGTCCCATAGTCAAGTGAAATGATCACATTTATTGCAATACTATAGAATATGGTCAGCGAAATCAGTGCTGGAAACTGTTGTGGATATTTGTAGAGGGACGTGAGTCATTGTGGAATTTTACAACCAAAAAGCTACGTCTGACTTCACTGACAACGTGTTACTGGGAGCACTTGTGAGCGTACAATAGTACTGAGCGTGGACCATTAATTGAGTTAAATAAGCATCACTTTTTAATAAATTTTTGAAATGTTTATTTTAGGTAATTGACCTCTCCATCCCATTGAACTGGCGCTTCTTCCACAGATGTTAATAAGTTGTAAAGGTGTCACAATTGTTGAAGTTTCGCTATAAGAGGAGAAACTGAAATACATGAATAGTTTTCCATTTTCTATTGAACTTCACAAACAGAAACGTTATTTAACTATTTACTGACAGTTACCAGCAGGTCAGCAACAGTATCAATAATGTTCATTATTTACATTGACTATTGATTGATTTAAATCAATATTTAACAGTATCAAATTGGCTGTGTCATGGGAAGACTTTATTCTGACTATAGTTACTGGAAACACTCTACTTGTTACAGCGCTAATACATCCCCTTCCCCCAACACATCTTTGACAAGCTGTGAGCCATGAGTGCTACGTTTTATTGCCTGTCAATTTCTCATGTTTAATAATGGACAGAGGTCACTTAAACGTGAACTTCTGTAACGGATTAAAGTTTTGACAGATTAGTTATTCACTACGATTCAAAGTCTGTACACATGTAACCTGTAGCTCTATCCGTAGCTCAGTGATGTGTTTCCCCGTTTGGAAAGACGTCTATAACTGAGGGAGAAACATACCGAGATTTCAAAATACAGAGATCAGGCCGAGGGCAGTAACTGATAAATGAATACACTAGTCGCGATGAAGCAAGTTCTTAACTCTTTGGTATCATTTTTGCTACTATAATCCCAGTTTCTCCACTAAAGTGATATACTTTCTTTGTAAATATGGAGACAGAAACAGCAAACGGTGTGTTTTATAACCAAGGGTCTATAATGATTCAATGTCAGCTCTTATTTCTTCAATTATTTTCCTCTAGATATGAACCCCGATACCTTGTTTGGATTCCTCTATTCCTCTTAACCTGGGTTCCTACTCGAAATAATTTGTGAATCTGTTCCCCTGAACCATAAAATTCTCGATCCCTTTCAGTCGGTTATTTCCCAAGGACTATTTCAGAAACGTATTGCTCCAATCAAAATGAAGCTTACACCTGTATGATTGGTTGATTGTTGATGGATCAAAGTTTATTTTTGATTCTAAAGAGTTACACACATCACCTGTACCAATCTCTGTCCTTAGTTCAGTCAGGTGTTTTCCTGTGAGGAGTGGCGCCTATAAATGAGTATCAGACACAGCGGGTTTTCATAATGAGGTTAGTAATTAATAAACATTGACTGGCAGCAATGAAATAAATGGTTCACTTCTTTCAGGTCAGCTATCATTCTGGTTGAATAATTGCATCTCCTCCAATATTCTGTACAACGTTAATCTCAGCTTTTTGGTTTGTGTTTTTGATTCCATTCACATAGGAATGAATTCCATTTTTCAGTTTGCACTTTTTGTTACCATGTTACATTAAACCTTTTGGGAATTTATACATTTTACCCATTGTGCCCTTCCACCAAATTCAGATGCTTTTTCCGGAAACTTACTGCCTCGATGTAGCTTAGCTACATTGAAATTAAATTGTCATTGAAATGGAACAGTTTGCAATTGTATTAATTATTATTGATGTATCCAGATATTTTGTTGGATTCTTCCCCTGTATTCACTGTGCTCTCAGTGTGGATTTGCCTGTAAATGTTGAAATTCACTTTCTGCTTTCCGGGTTAATTATGTTTCTATAAATGGTTAATGTGAGCGATGCCAGCGCTGATACCGCTTCCCAAATTCCGCCAAGCTGAGTAGATGCCTTTAACTCCTCTTCCCTTCCTTTTGCTATATTATTTATTTACATGGTTTGCTACCAGCTTGCTGCCCATTTAGCTGCCTCTCCCCTAGCTCCGCTTATTGTGAGATTGGCTATGAGGCGTTTAAATTGCAAGTTACCAAATGCCTTGGGAATATGAAATTGCTCCACGCCCATCACACTAATCTAATCGCAAATTTCCAATGGTTATTCAAGGCATTCAGTAAAGTTGGCCAAATATGACCTTGCTTTGGGTAGATGTGCTAATTATTCTTTATTATACGATGGATTTTTGTTGAAATGTTTTTCTATTACATTTCTGATGAAGGATTCTATTTTTTCCCCTTTACTAATCTATAGTTTATGGAATTGTTCTAAATTCAATTTTAAATAAAAGGACACACTAGCGGTCTGTCAGTTTCCCAGCACCCTGTCACTTTCACTATTCCGTGATTATTTATGAACGGAAAACATTGGTCTTTCTATGCCACCCCCACCCCATCCCCCCAGCCCCCCCCACCCGCCCCCCGCCGTCTATATTTTTATCATGCGTTCATGCAACACTTCCAAGCCGCAGGTTATGTAACCTTTTTAATATATCAAATACTTTCCCTGTTCCACCTGAGAAGTTTATTTTTGATAGTTTTAAACATTAGGTGACAGATTAGGGCTTCGAATGACATTTATTGCCCATCCCTAATTGCCCCTTGAGAAGGTAGTGGTGAGCTGCCTTCTTGAGCTACAGTAGTTCCACATGGTGTAGGTACAGCCACAGTGATGTTAGGGAAGGAGTTCCAGGAATCTGTCCGTGTGGTGTAGGTACAGCTGCAGTGCTGTTAGGGAGAGAGTTCCAGGATTCTGTCCGTGTGGTGTAGGTACACTCATAGTGTTGTTAGGGAGGGAGTTCCAGGATTTTGACCCAGCGACTGTGAAGAAACGGCTGATATATTTCTAAGTCAGGATGGTGAGTGGCTTGGAGGAAGCTTCCAGGTGGCGGTTTTCCGATGTGTCTCGTGCTCTTGTCCTTCCAGATGATAATGGTCGTGGGTTGGAAGGAGCTGTTGAAGGAGGTGTGGCACTTTTCTCTTTAACTCCCTCTGTTTGACATTACAATGTTCCAAACACTCTTTCCAGGTAAAACAGCGATTTGTTGCGCTACCTGCAGTTTAGTAACTGCACTGGCTGATCATAGTGGAGTCTCCTGTACATTGGGAGAGGACCAAACCCACATTAGGCGAACTCCTCCACTCAACCTGCAAGCGTGACACTGAGACTCCAGTCCCTTATCACTTTAATTCGCCATCCCACTCCCAGTATGGCCTCCGTATCCTCGGCCTCCATCACTCTCTGACTGAAGCTGAATCAGGGGCCGCACCCTAATTGACTGCTTGTGTCCAATACAACATTCAGATTAAAACTTCTCATTATATTGGCAGTTCCCATTTGCTGGATCGAATTTGATGGGATTACGCCAGTCGTTTGGAGCAGTCGGAGTGTAAGAATATTGCAATTCGTTGCCCAATTGGAATCAACCTAACTGAACAGTTTTTGATTTTAATCCCGTCCAGTCCAAATCAACACTGTAACATTCACAAAATGGAAAGGGGACATTTATAAACCCCAAAGCTAGAAAATCCCCCCGGCCTGATTGATCTCTCCCCCCCCACCACCCCCCCCCCCCCCCCCCCCCCCCCCCCCCCACCCCCACCCCCAACACTGTAAACTTCACAAACTGGAAAGGGGACATTTGTAAACACCAAAGCTGGAAAATCACCCACCCCACACCTGATTGATCTCTCCTTCCAACACTGTAACCTTCACAAACTGGAAAGGGGACATGAATAAACCACAAAGCAAGAAAATCCCGCACCCCCCCACCTGACAGAACTCTCGCCCCAACACTGGAACATTCACAAAATGGAAAGGGGACATTTATAAACCCCAAAGCTAGAAAATCACCCAGCCCACGCCTGACTGATCTCTCCCCCAACACTGTAAACTTCACAAACTGGAAAGAGGACATGTATAAACCCTGAAGCTAGAAATTCCCTCCTTGTCTGACTGATCTCAACCCCAACACACTAACCTTCACAGAGTGGAATGGGGACATTTATCAACCCCAAAGTTAGGTAATCCTCACTGCCTGACTGATCTCCCCACGCACCCCCCCCAACCCCCCTCTACTACTGCAACACTGTAGCCTTCACAATCTGGAAAGGGGACACTTATAAAACCCAAAGCTACAAAATCCAGCCCACTGCCTGACTGATCAATCCTACCCCCATCTCCGCTAACACTGTAACCTTCAAAATCTGGAAAGGGGATGTTTATAAACCCCAAAGGGAGAAAATACGACCCCACGCACCCCTTCTCCCCGCCTGACAGATCTCTCCTCCCAACACATTAACTTTCACAAACACGAAATGGGACATTTAGAAACCCCAATGGTAGAAAAGCCCACCCCCCCATCCCGCCAGACTGATCTCTCCCCCCAACACTGTAACCTTCACAAACTGGAAAGGGGACATTTATAAACCCCAAAGCTAGAAAATCCCCCCGGCCTGATTGATCTCTCCCCCCACCCCCCCACCCCCCCAACACTGTAAACTTTGCAAACTAGAAAGGGGACATGTATAATCCCCAAAACTAGAAATTCCCCGCTTGTCTGACTGATCTTAACCCCAAAACTCTAACCTTCACAAACTGGAAAGGTAACATTTATAAACCACAAAGCTAGAAAATCCTCCCCACCTGACTGATCTCTCCCCCACCCCCCAACACTGTAACTTTCACCATCTGGAAAGGAGACATTATAAAACCCAAAGCGAGAGAATCCCAACCCCCACCCCTCTCACCACCTGACAAATCTCTCCCCCCAACACTTTAACCTTCATAAATTGGAAAAGGGTCAATTATAAACCCCAAAGCTAGAAGATCACCCACCAGCCCCTGACTGATCTCTCCAACAGCACTTTAACCTTCATAAACTGGAAAGGGGATATTAAAAACCCCAAATCTGGAAATAAAACCCTCCCCCCGCCAGACTGATCTCCATCCACCACACTGTAAGCTTCATGAACTGGAAAGGAGAAATCCATATACCCCAAAGCTAGAAAATCACCCATCCCCCACCTGACTGATCTCACCCTCAACACTGTAAACTTCACAAACTGGAAAGGGGACATTTATGAACGCCAAAGCTAGAAAATCACCTACCCCCCGCCTGATTCATCTCTCCCCCAAAACTGTAACCTTCACAAACTGGAAAGGGGACATGTATAAACCCTGAAGCTAAAAATTCCCCCCTTGTCTGACTGATCTCAACCCCAACACTCTAACCTTCACAAACTGGAATGGGTACATTTACAAAACTAGGTAATCCTCACCGCCTGACTGATCTCCACAACTGCCCCCCACCCCCACAACACTGTCGCCTTCACAATGTGGAAAGGGGCCACTTATAAAACCCAAAGCTACAAAATGCAGCCCCCGGCCTGACTGATCTCTCCCCCCAAAACTGTAACCTTCACAAGCTGGAAAGAGGATATTTATAAACCCAAATCTAGAAAATCCCACGCACCCCCCACCACCTGACTGATCTCTCCACCAATACCTTAACTTTCACAAACAGGAAAGGGGACATTTATAAACCCCAAATCTAGAAAATCCCACCCACCCCCCCACCGCCTGACTGATCTCTTTCCCAACACTCTAACCTTCACAAACTGGAAAAGGGACATTTAACAACCCCAAAGCTAGAAAATCCTCACCGCCCGAAAGATCTACCCCTCCCCTCCCCTCCCGCAACACTGTAACCTTCACAATCTGGAAAGGGGCCACTTATAAAATCCAAAGCTACAAAATACAACCCGTTGCCTGACTGATCTACCCCCACGCCAACACTGTAACCTTCAAATTCTGGAAAGGGGACACTTATAAACCCCAAAGCGAGAAGATCACCCCACCACCGCCCCCCCCCCCTCCCCCCACGCCTCTTCCCGCCTTACTGATCTCTCCTTACAGCACTGTAAACTTCATAAACTGGAAAGGGGTCATTTATAAACTCCAAAGCTAGAAAATCACTCACCCCCGCCTGATTCATCTCTCCACCCAATACTGTAACCTTCACAAACTGGAAAGGGGACATGTATAAATTCTAAAGCCAGAAATTCCCCTCTTGTCTGACTGATCTCAACCCCAACACACTAACCTTCACAAACTGGAATGAGGACATTTCTTAACCCCAAAGCTAGGTAATCCTCACCGCCTGACTGATTTCCCCACCCACCCCCCTTCCCTCCCGCAACACTGTCGCCTTCACAATCTGGAAAGGGGCCACTTATAAAACCCAAAGCAACAAAATGTAGCCCCCTGCCTGACTGATCTCTCGCCCCCCCGCCCCTAACACTGTAACCTTCAAAATCTGGAAAGGGGACATTTATAAACCCCAAAGTGAGAAAATACCCCCCCCCCCCACAACTTCTCCCCGCCTGACAGATCTCTCCTACCAACACTGTAACCTTCAAAAACTGGAAAGGGGATATTTAAAAACCCCAAAGGTCGAAAATCACCCAGCCCCCGCCTGACTGATCTCTCAGCCCCACGCTGTAAGCTTGATAAACTGGAAAGGGGATATTGAAAACCCCAAATCGGAAATTCCCCCCTCCCCTCACCAGACTGATCTCTACCCCCAACACTGTAACCTTCATGAACTGGAAAGGGGAAATTTATAAAACCCAAGGCTAGAAAATCACCCACCCCCCGCCTGATTGATCTCTCCTCCCAATACCTTAACCTTCACAAACTGGAAATGGGACATTTATAAACCCCAAAGCAAGAAAATCCCCCCCACCCACCAGCCCCCACGTCCGCACCCCCCCCCCACCCCGCCCCCACCACCACCTGACTGATCTCTTCCCCCAACACTGTAACCTTCACAAACTGGTAAGCTAGAAATTCCCATTTGCCTGACTGATCCGAACCACAACAGTCTGACCTTCACAAACTGGAAAAGGGACATTTATAAACCCCAAAGCTAGAAAATCCTCCCCGCCTGACAGATCTCATCTCTCCCCGCAACACTTTAACGTTCATAAACTGGAAAGACGTCATTTATAAACCCCAAAGCTAGAAAAACACCCACCCGCCCCTAACTGATATCACCCCCAACACCGTAAACTACACAAACTGGAAGGGGGATATTTATAAACACCAAAGCTACAAAATCACGCACACCCTACCTGACTGATCTCTCCCCCCAACACTGTAACCTTCACAAACTGGAAAGGGGACATTTATAAACCCCAAAGCTAGAAAATCCACCCCGCCTGACAGATCTCTCCCCCCAACACTTTAACGTTCATAAACTGGAAAGGGGTCATTTATAAACCTCAAAGCTACAAAATCACCCACCCGCCCCTAACTGATATCTCCCCCAACACTGTAACCTTCACAAACAGGAAGGGGGATATTTATAAACACCAAAGCTACAAAATCACGCACACCACACCTGATTGATCGCTCCCCCCAACACTGTAACCTTCACAAACTGCAAAGGGGACATTTATAAACGCCAAAGCTAGAAATTCCGCTCCCCCACCCCCTCCCCCCACCGCCTGACCGATCTCTTCTCCCAACATGGTAATCTTCACAAACTGGTAAGAGGACATGTATAATACCCAAAGCTAGAAACTCCCCCCTTGTCTGACTGATCTCAACCCCAACACTCTAACCTTCACAACTGGAAAGGGGACATTTATAAACCCCAAATCTAGAAAATCCACCCCCCCCCCCGCCTGATTGATCTCTCCCCCCAACACTTGAACATTCATAAACTGGAAAGGGGTCATTTATAAACCGCAAAGCTAGAAAAACACCCACCCGCCCCTAACTGATATCACCCCCAACACTGTAAACTTCACAAACAGGAAGGGGGATATTTATAAACACCAAAGCTACAAAATCACGCACACCCTACCTGATTGATCTCTCCCCCCAACACTGTAACCTTCACAAACTGGAAAGGGGACATTTATAAACCCCAAAGCTAGAAAATCCACCCTTCCTGACAGATCTCTCCCCCCAACACTTTAACATTCATAAACTGGAAAGAGGTCATTTATAAACCTCAAAGCTACAAAATCACCCACCCGCCCCTAACTGATATCTCCCCCAACACTGTAACCTTCACAAACAGGAAGGGGGATATTTATAAACACCAAAGCTACAAAATCACGCACACCCCACCTGATTGATCGCTCCCCCCAACACTGTAACCTTCACAAACTGGAAAGGGGACATTTATAAAAGCCAAAGCTAGAAATTCCGCTCCCCCACCCCCTCCCCCCACCGCCTGACCGATCTCTTCTCCCAACATGGTAATCTTCACAAACTGGTAAGAGGACATGTATATTACCCAAAGCTAGAAACTCCCCCCTTGTCTGACTGATCTCAACCCCAACACTCTAACCTTCACAACTGGAAAGGGGACATTTATAAACCCCAAATCTAGAAAATCCCCCCCCCCCCGCCTGATTGATCTCTCCCCCCCAACACTGTAACCTTTGCAAACTGGAAAGTTGGCATGTATAAAGCCCCAAGCTAGAAATTCCCCGCTTGTCTGACTGATCTCAACCTCAACACTCTAACCTTCACGAACTGGAAAGGGGACATTTATAAACCACAAAGCTAGAAAATCTCCCCCCCCCCCACCACCCACACCCGCCTGATTGATCTCTCCCCCCCAACACTGTAACCTTCACAAACTGGAATGGGGACATTTATAAACCCCAAAGCTAGAAAATCCTCCCCGCCTTACTGATCTCTTCCATCCGCCCACCGCGCTCCCGCCCCCACCCCCCTCTCCCGCAACACTGTAACCTTCACAATCTGGAAGGGGGACGCTTACAAAACCCAAAGCTAGAAAATCCCCGCCTGCCTGTTTGATCTCAACCCCAACACTCTAAAATTCAGAAACAGGAAAGGGGACCCTTATAAATACCAAGGCTAGAAACCACCACCACGCCCCCCCCTACCCCACCCTCCCACCGCCTGACTGATCTCTTCCCCCAACCCTGTGACCTTCACAACATGGTAAGGGGAATGTCTAAACCCCGAAGCTAGAAAGTCTCCCATTGTCTGACTGATCTGAACCCCAACACTCTAACCTTCACAAACAGGAAAGGGGACATTTATAAACCCCAAAGCTAGGCAATCCCTCCGCTCCCCGCCTGATTGATCGCTCCCCCCCAACACTGTAACCTTCACAAACTGGTAAGAGGAATGTCTAAACCCCGAAGCTAGAAAGTCTCCCATTGTCTGATCTGAACCCCAACACTCTAACCTTCACAAACAGGAAAGGGGACATTTATAAACCCCAAAGCTAGGCAATCCCTCCCCTCCCCGCCTGATTGATCGCTCCCCCCCAACACTGTAACCTTTACAAACTGGTAAGGGAATATGTATATTACCCAAAGCTGGAAATTCCCCCTTTGCCTGACTGATCCCAACCACAACAGTCTGCCCTTCACAAACTGGAAAAGGGACATTTATAAACCCCAAAGCTAGAAAATCCTCCCCGCCTGACAGATCTCTCCCCCCAACACTTTAACGTTCATAAAGTGGAAAGGGGGACCTTTATAAACCCCAAAGCTACAAAATCACCCACCCGCCCCTCACTGATATCTCCCCCAACACTGTAACCTTCACAAACTGGTAAGGGGAATGTCTAAACCCCTAAGCTAGAAAGCCCCCCATTGTCTGACTGATCTGAACCCCAACACTCCAACCTTCACAAACAGGAAAGGGGGCATTTATAAACCTCAGAGCTAGAAAATCTCGCCCGCCTGACTGATCTCTCCCCCAACAATTTAACCTTCACAATCTGGAAAGGGGGACATTTATAAACCCCAAAGCTAGGAAATTCCCCCACCCCACCCTGCCTGACTGATCTCTCCCCCAACACTCTAACCTTCACATACTGGAAAGGGCACACTTATAAACCTCAGAGCTAGGAACTTCCGCCCTGCCTGACTGATCTCTCCCCCAACAATTTAACCTTCACAATCTGGAAAGGGGGACATTTATAAACCCCAAAGCTAGGAAATTCCCCCACCCCACCCTGCCTGACTGATCTCTCCCCCAACACTCTAACCTTCACATACTGGAAAGGGCACACTTATAAACCTCAGAGCTAGGAACTTCCGCCCTGCCTGACTGATCTCTCCCCCAACAATTTAACCTTCACAATCTGGAAAGGGGGACATTTATAAACCCCAAAGCTAGGAAATTCCCCCACCCCACCCTGCCTGACTGATCTCTCCCCCACAACACTCTAACCTTCACACCTGGAATGGGGATATTCATTTATTGATGATCAGTCGGTGTATGGATCGATATTTAAAAACATTTACAATTCCCGGGGTTTGTGGGACCCACATGAGCGGCCCCGTTTCCAAAGCCCCTGTTTCTAATCGGGGAGGAGCCGCGCGGCTCGGAATGTAAAAGCCTGGGAACTGGTTTGGTTTCTTATTTCTGGGGCTCTGGTGTCCGGGATTCTTCACCTCCCTCACTCACCACCCGACCTGGAGCCGGAGGAAGCTGCCACTCGGGGGTCGCCCTCACAGCGCCAGTCCCAGGCCCCCCGGGGCCCAGAGCCCGTTCTCTGACCCGAAGCCGCCGTCGTCATCACAGGGGCCGTGCCCCGTTGCCACGGGAACGCGGTTCAGTGACCGCGCCGCGCATGCGCGGATTCACTCCGGCGGCAGCTGGACGCAGTGATGTCACCACGTAAAGGGGTGTGTCGCTCCAGCTTCATGTGAGAGATAGAGAAAGAGAGAGGGAGCTGACAATGAAAGGAGCTGCGGTGAGCACTCACTAAACAGAGGGATTTCACATAAGCATTTCAATACAAAATGTGAAGCTGTGAATTCAAAATATATATTTAAAAACACAAATATAGCGATAACATTGCAACACACCTGTGCAGAGCTAGCGAATGTTAGCTTTTCAGGGATAGAGATGTTTTAGGGCTCCGAACCATAAAGCCAAGCTTGCCTTCTCCGCGGATGCTGCAGGGCCTGTTCAGTCTGTATAACATTTTCCATTTCATTTTTATTTCATTTTTTTTATCTCTGTCTTCATAGGTAAGATGAGAGCGACTGTCCTTGACATCAAGGCAGTTTTTGACCGATTGTAATGTCAAGGATTCCTCGCAAAACAGGAGTCATTGGGAAGCAGGGAGAAAACTCTCTGCTGGTTGGAGTGATACCTAGTACAATGGTAGGTTGCTCTTGGAGGTCAGTCATCTCATTTCCAAGGCATCATTGCAGGAGTTCCTCAGGGTAATGCCCTCAGCCCAAACATCTTTAGCTGCTTCATCAATTACCTTCGCTTCATCATAATATCAGGAGTGTGGGTGTTCACTGATGGTTGCACAATGTTCAGCGCCATTTGCGACTCCACACAAACTGAAATAGTCCATGTCCAAATGCAGCAAGACCTGGAAAATATCCAGGCTTGGGTTGACAAATGGCCAATAACAGTCACGCCACACAAGCGCCAAGCAATGACCATCTACAACAAGTGAGAAACTAGCCATGACTCCCTGAGTCCAATGTAATTTACCATTGCTGAATCTCTCACTTTCAAAATCCTGGGATACCATTGACCAGAAACTGAACTGGACTAGCCATACAAATGTTGTGGCTGCAAGAGCAGGCCTGACACTAGGAACCCTGCGACGAATGATTCACATCCTAACTCCCCAAGGCCAGTCCATCATCGACATGGTGCAAGTCAAGAGTATGCTGGAACAATCTCCACTGGCCTCGATGAGGGCAGCAACAATCTTTCAGAAGCTTGATAACATCCAGGGCAAAGTAACCTGCTTGACTGGCACCCCATCCACTCAAAATCCCTCCTCAACCGGCATACAGTGACAGTAGTGTGCATCATGCAAAGCATGCACTGTGGGAACTCACTAATGCTCCTTGTACAGCAAATTCCTAACCCACGGTAGCAACCATCTAGTGGGACAGGAACAGCAGATGCTCGGGAACATTGATACTTGGAAGTTCCCCTCCAACCATCCTGACTTGGAAATACACCTCCGTTCCTTCAATGCTTCTGGATAATCACCCTGGAAATCTTCTTCCCCACACCCCCGCTTAGAATGCTTTGGGTGTACCACGTGGATTGAACAAGGCAGTTCACCACCACCTTCTCAAATGCAACTAGTGGTGGGTTTTTAATCTCTACAGCAGTGGCAACAGCTGACCTTTTCTATAATGCTGTACTTCCTCCCTAAGCCTCTCCACTTCTCTAGCTCCCTAATTCTTTAAGAAGATATTTAAAATCCACATTTTGACCAGGCTTTTGTCATCTGACAAAAGATCTCCTCCAGTGGCTAGCATCAACTTTGCTTTATTTATAATGATAACGCTCTTGCTAAGAGCCTTGGGACTTTTTGCTTTGTTACAGCAAATGCCATCAGCAATGGCTGTATAGCGGTGAACATAGCTGCCTTCCAGAAGTTAACCCGCGTTTGATTACCAGCCATCGCAGTTCGTTGGTTTTTAAATCTCTCAAACCACAACCTCGGAGCTGAATTTGATCTGTAAGATTTTGGGTTTGATACAAATAAGCAAATAAAAATGTTCAAACGTTAATTTCTATTTAAAATGTAACTCATGTTTGTTCCTTCTTGTTTATAAAGATGGTTTTCCCTAAACTGTGGTCTGGAGCCGGAATAAAATTACTCGGGTTTAGTAAAATTTACCAATTATCTTTCCCCTCTGCTGTTTCTGATTTCTCACTTGAATATCGATTCATACACAGGGATTATTTTATTGTTCAATAAAGCGAGATTCTGCTCAAACTTGGGATCTGGAAAAATAACATAAGGCGCTGGAGTCACTCAGCAGGTCTGGCAGTATCTGTGGAAACAGGAAGGGAGGTTTCACATTTCAGTTTGATAGAAGGTTTAACGAATATAGCTGCTATAGAAACTTCGAGAATGCCAGAGATGCTCAGTTCTTCCAGCATTTTCCATTAGAAACATGGCATGGTTACAAAACAGAAATAGGCTATTCGGGCTGTCCAATCTGTGCTGGCCCTCTAAAGGAACAATTCACCCACTGGCACTTCCTGTAACCCTGCAATGTTTAACGACTCATGTGAATGCAGACTAATTCTATACATAAGAGTCTCTGTTACTACCTGTGGTTTTGAAATTGATTCTGTAAATATCAGTTTCTGGTGCTATCTATGATTGTGGGATTGATTATATGAATGTCAGTCTCTGGCACCATCTGTGAGTGTGGGATTGATTCTATAAATATCAGTCCCTGTTAATACCTGTGAGTGTGGGATTGATTCTGTATCTGTCAGTCTCTGACTCACAAACAAGCAGACTTCATGGTTGGGAGAAATTCCTCATGCGTGGATTTTTTCAGTAAATCAGCAAATAAATTCAAAATTCTCTGCAATTCACTTTGGTCAGTATCTGTACAAAAGAACTGGAGATTGGGAAAATGTCAGAGAACAATGAAAAGTGGGGGCTTGTTCCTTTTAGAGTATCAATTTGGGACCATTCCCTGCAGGGGACTTGCTCTTCACGAGCCCATCTTCACAAAACACTGCTGCAGAAACATCAGAGGAATGAGCGAATTAAGTTTGCTGGGACCGTGCAATACTTCATGTATGAAAGGAACAGCCCCAGATTCATGTCATCGGAGTGAAACCCTCAGTGAGAGTAATATTCAGCTAACCCGAGCTGCAAAAATGCAGATAAAAGGACAGGGAGGAGTGGATTAAATATGACACTTTGGATCACTCACTGGCACTGGAACTGCCCCTGAATGTGTGATTAATGCTGCCTTTGCCTCTGGTGAAAGATCAGTGGGAGATCAGACAGCATCTGCCACCTCTCCAATTGAAGCTTCTTAGGTTAAACTAGACTTTACAAGGTTTTCTGGAAATGATACTTTGTCTGACCGCCTGTGTCTTACTGCCTGAATTCACCCTTACTGTCTCTCACTCCACTCTCTCTCTTTTCTGTCTTGTCCTGTAAAATAAAGTGGGATACGCTCAATGAAGGGCCAGAACACAGCATTTGTATTTTCATCTTAATCAAACATATTACTGCCTATGAACAATTTAATAAAGTAAAATTAGATCTGTGTAATCCAACCAGAGCTGTGAATGTTTTCAGCCCTGAATTTGGGGAACAGGAACTGTGAGCAGAGCTGGGAAACTATAACTAGCCCCCGTGAATCCACAGAACAGGCCGAATGGAGAGGGAAGCCTAGGCTGGGACCTGTCAATCTGGTGACAGTTTGTCCTGTGAATGTGCAGACGTCAACATTTTGTACGAGAAAGAATGTGAAAGGTGCTGGCGGGTTAGAGTGAACTCCCTGTGTTTCTGTGTCCGCTCTCATCCTCTGATTTCTGAGACCCGCTTGCGTAAAACAAAACAATTTATCTGTCATTAGATCATCCTGCTGCGTTACTCAGCTGGGAAGTGAGAATTAAGCAGAAAGATTTCGTTGATTTTAAGGTTTCAGCAGAAAAGCAGGGAGCATGTCAGCGAATGGGTGAGAGAGCGCGGTCGCTGCAGCAATAAAAGAGGTTTAAGTCGAAACTGAGTATTTTTCAGCGAATCAGACATTCCTAAAAGTCTCAGAGAAAGGAAGGATCTAGCCTGGGGCTCTGGAATATCCGATTTTCAATGAGACAGGAGAGTGTAACAGCAGAGAGAAACAAAATTATTCAGGCACTAGGACATCCAGGTTCATCTGCATCTCCGAGTTTTGCAACCTCTCATCGTTTAGATTATATGCCCCTCTTTTTGTTCGTCCTGTCAAAATAGACAATGTTACGATTTACTCGTTTATACTCGATTTGCCAGTTATTTGTCTAATCACGTGACCTATCTTTACATACTTTACATATCCTTACGTATTTTTCACAGCTTACTTTCCTACCTACATTTCTGTCATACTTACTTTCCTGCCTACCTTGACGGATGTTCAAGTCTCATTTGCCACGTTTAGAACGTTGTGAATGGGGAGTTATTCCCGAAAGTGGTATCAGAACGAACTACAATTTATACAGGATGTTGAAACATGAACATTGCACCTGGTGCCATTCTCCTCCCTTCTCCCCGTAACTCTGCACATTGTTCGCTTTCCAGTCATCATCAAATCCCCTTCTGCTCCTGGACAATTAGTGGGAATGCAGCCTGTATGTGAGACGGTGGTTGTTCGGGGATTGACCACTGCTCCTCCAAGACAACACAAAGGTGGTCATGTTAAAAATCCTTTGTGTTGTCCAAAGGTCACGCCCTGTTCCCTGCTGCTCCCTGGGGCATTTCCACTTCCTGGTGGTGGCCTGTGCTCTAAATCTGCTTGTGATCGGTACGCGAAGCAGCCCCATGTAGATCAGGAGTGAGCGGGACCGAGATTGCAAGAGATTGGAGCCTCTGGCCTGAGACGCAAGAGGCCTAAACTTTTGCAATCGGGCGCGAGTGAAGTGCGAGACCCGAACCATGTGGGTCCCAACAGAGGGAGAAACCGAGATTGCAATTATTGTGACATTGGGGAAGGGTGGGAGCTGGGAAACAAGGCCAGCATGGAGTTGTTTTTTAGTGGAGAGCGGGGGCTGGGGGTGGGGGGTTGCGGGGGGTGTGGGGGGGGGGGGTGTGGTTGGGGGGGTGGGGCAGTGGAGAGTTTGAGGGAGGGAGGAATGTGGCTAAGGGCTGAGAGGGGGAGGGAGGGGAGAAGAACTGGCTGGAAACAAGGATCATGATTTTCTCGGGTATTCTCTGAAATAAACGCCCCGTTCACCTATTATTTCAACGAGTAAGGGCCGTGACATTGAGAATTCTCTTCTTCTTCCTCCGAATGTGAACTTTAGGGAGCGGGTCACATTCCTGCTGCAGTTGGAAACCTTGACTTGATGAGACGGTTCGTAATGCAGCAGTCGGCCCTGTGCTGAGTCAGTGTGCATGGTGCATCCTCGGCTAGAAATTGGATCCCCCCACCTCACTCCCCCCCCACCAACCCCCCCCCCCCGCCCCTGCTTTCTGGATGGAGAACAGGTAAAAAATGTCACAGGCCAGCCCTCACCTGAAGGGGTCCGACAATCCTCCAGCACATTCGGGAGATGCTCCTCGCTGCATGTTTCAACTCAACTGTTAAATCCTCTTCGTCCACTGCAAGTGCTTTATTCAAGCATTATTTCAGCTTTCAGCCTTTCTCAGTACCATCCCCCGATACAGAGAGATGTTTTCTTCAACTTAGTTTGGACTGGACAGTGTGTTTCCAACCTCTTGAAGCCGAAAATGGTCTAGAAATTTCTGCAATAGAGATCGCACAAAATGCTTTAGTCACACGAATCCGTGTCATATGTTACCAGATCTTTTTGTTTCCCGCCACTAATTTTCAGTCTTTTCTGACCATTGCTGACATTCTGACCATTGACCATTCTCACTCCCTCAGCAGGTACTTATCAGGCTTTGTCCACTATTATTACCACCCTTTCTGCCATCTGGACATCAGTGACCTTACTGCTGCCGAGCACTCGGCACCTCCAGCAGAGCGAGTCTCAGCAACACAAAACTTGTGTCCTTTTGTGGATCGCAGAGCTGCTGACCAGGATTGAACTGCTGACTGCCGTGAGCGCCAAGAAGGATCACGATGAATGGGGGATGCGGCCTGTCAGATAGAAGGGCCGAGGAAAGGTCTTCGGGAAAATTTTGAGAATAAGCAGTAAGGTTTGTTCTTTACGTTCTCCCACTGTAACATAGAGACGGCTGCAGTGGCGTTGAGCGCCTTTGACAGGGAAAAGCTAGATTATTGAATAGACCTGGGTGCATCGCAAGCAATGTAGAGTGTTTAACTGGCCAGAAAACTGCTTAAAAAAATCACTCTGCACAATATTTTCTTCAATACTTCCATTTAGACATACGTGTATCAGTCAAAGTCGACCATTTTATTTTTATTTTTTAAAGATACAAATAATTTATTTTGCAACCTGAGCCAAGAGTTTGAAGGAATGTTCACAAAATCTTTCGATAATTCCACACTAAGTGACGATAAATACTCAATACTAACAAAAATATAAAATAAAGGCCCAGCCTCTACAAAAAGCCAATGTTACTGTCTACTAATGATTTAGAAATTGTTTAAATGCCACTTCAACATAGACTGGAGTAAATGTAATGAAGCAAAAGAGTTTAAGTACTCTGCCCCCGGATCGTCCTGCCAGCTGAACGCCTTTGGCCATAATGGTCAGGCTTTTGGCCTTAATGGCACACAGATTAGTGCCACCCCCCCACAAACTGGCCAACCGAAATGGCCTCCCTGGTTTCCTGCAAAGCTCCAGTTGCAACAACCTGAAACCTCAGGCCAGTTATGAAGTCCTGGACAAATTGCCTCACCAGACGCTGGTAGGGCAGTTTATGGAAAAGCAACTCTGTGGACTTTTGGTATGGACGGATTTGGCGGGGCGCTCCTGTACCGGCCAGTAGAAATGAATCTTCTTCACTCCGCCACTGGAGGGGGCGTTCTTCCGGGCGGCATTGGTGGCCAGCTGGTTCCTGGGCCCTTTGCGGCCGGTGGGTTTACTGGCGGCCGATGTGGTACAAACTATCTCCGCTCACAAGATCAACTTGACCACCTGTAATTCTGAACTCAGATACATGATTGATGTTCTTGTCTGCGCCCTGCAGCAGAAGCAATGCTCATTGCTCAGTTACAGAGATAGATGTTAACACTGCGATGAGCGATATACAAAGAATGCTTCCAGTCCATCCTATTGATTGTGATTTGTGTGATTCCTGAGGCATTCCAATATAACTTTTGCAATGTTAGGGAAGAAGCTGAAGATCGCCCATCCCGCTTTTGGTCTGCAGTTGGAAGCTGCTGCTGACCGTGCTGCAGAAGCGAGCGCACAGAAGGTGAAGAAGGTGAAGACCAAGGGCAGTGTACAGCCCCCTGCCACTGGATTCTATGGAAATTGGGGTGGTTCCCCAATAGTATAGAAAAAGGGCAAACAGTGTGATTCACCCTGGCCTAGCTTGGAGACTGCTCTGTGTGTATGGGTACTGGGCAGGTTGGAGGGTGAGGAGGTGGAGCAAATTCCCATTAGGGCGGACTTAACCTCCACCAGTGCAACCGAGCAGCGGTCAGCATTACTGAAAACGGACATTCCATACAGTGACAGCAGAAAGGAGCCGAGTGAGCCATCCAGACATATGGGGGCAAGGGAACATGAGGCTGAGGCTCAACGGTTAGCCCCCAGTCAGAATGAAAACAGCCACATTCGGCCAATGAGACTCAGGTCACCTCCCCAGCTGCATTCGCAGGCACATTCGGCTGAGATCCAATTGGTAACAGCTGAACCTACATGGGTGGGAAATGGGTAAATACGGGCCAGCATTAAAGCTCCAACACCTCTTTATTCATGTCCATAGATACGAGGGGGCAGCTTCTGAGTTGGGCAGGTGTACAAACGCAGTCGGGACAAAGATAGTTTCTGGAAGAACTGCAAGCCCTGAGGAATGGGAATGGTACCCTGCGTGCAGAGAACAAGAGACTGAGGGTTCAATGGAACATTTGGGCAAGGACACGACACTACATTGTGTGATTGCTGTGTCCCCGCACATTATGATGTCTTTTTTGAGGTACCGGAAAATGGTGTTGAGTGAACTTGGATTTGGCCACCCCTAAACATGGTTGAGGTTCAGCAATTGAATGTCTTTCAATGTATGTGGATCATTCCCGCCTCTCCCCACGCAAACCAACCACTTGCGTGCTAGAATTTATAGCCCTTGGATTCTTCTGTGTAGTCAGATAAAGCAACATGTGACTTTCCTCTCTGCATTGATGCTGATTCCTGGAAAGCTGCAGTTCACGTGGGACATTGTTGCTCTCTTGGAGGGCAATGGTGGCACTGAAATCAGGCCTGGAGATGGAAAGCGGGTGAGTACTTGTGGAACTCTCTCTCCATTATGTGAACTCAGGTCTCACTGTGAGGTCAAAAGACTTTCCCATGTATGTGCTCATAAGCAGTGGATCAGGGAAAGCAGGGCTTATGCCAGTCGGATGGCCTCACTGTCTCTTGTAATGCCACTGAATTCGTAATCTAATCAGTCATTAGTAAACGTGTCATCAGATCAATTGAAGCCAGACTGACATTCCAACAAACAGATTTTACAACAAACATTGGATAGGGGCTTACTAACAGCCCGCTATACAAATGTGTTCTGTACACTCATGGCACAAATACTGAACTCAGAATTAATCGCATTTGAAATGCTGTAAACAATATTCATCTACATAATAATAAATAATTATTAATCCTGTTTATATTGTATGTAGTATGCTCAGAAATCTGACGCACCCAAACGAGAAGAATTATTGTCCTGTTAAGAACAATCAAATACATATAAAACCATAAGCTGTAGTTGTGAAAATATGAGAGAGAAGGGGAGGTAACGATAGAGAGGTGGTGAGAGAGAGAGTCCTCCATTGGTGCCAGAAGAATGGCGGATTGAAAATGTTACATCCATCTTCAAAAAAGGGGAGAAAGATCAACCAGCATATTGCAGGCCAGTCAGATTAACGTCAGTGGTGGGAACCTTCAACAAATAAAAATCTTGAAATAAATCGATTGAAATAAATAGATAAATCGGGGGTCTGCCGATCGCCGAATTTGGCAACTTTCTTGGAAAATCGGTGTGATTATTACATGAGCAGATCTCACTGTCGGCCGAATTTTCTCTTTGAGAAATGGAGCCATGATACCCACAACGAATTTTTCACGACATCGCTGTACTGACCACGGGGCAATTCAATTTGTATCATTAAACAGTCCTTTCAATTGATGGGTGTTTTAGCATTGTAAAGTCCAGGCTGAAGGCAATCCCTTCCCCCCACCGCATCCCCACTTCGGCCATCTGTCAATTGCTCATCCTGCTTTCTACGCTTAATGTCATCATTTCCACATTCCTTAGCTAACATCACCAACGTCCGCTCCCCTTTTTCCTTTTGTCCATGACACCTTTGGCAATCTCCTCTTTACCTCCACCTATCACTGACCGTCTCTCCAGCTCCACTTGTCCCACCCCCTCAAACAGCCTACATTTCACCTCATTTCCGCTTTTCATTAGTTCTGATGAAGAATCATATGGATTCGAAACGTTACCTGTGTTCCTCTCGGCAGATGCTGTCAGACCTGCTGAGTTTGTCCAGCTATTTTTATTTTTATTTTAGGTTTCCAGTATCCGCAGTATTTTCTTTTCATGATGTTGAAGACAAAATACTGCGGATTTTGAAGATGTGAAACAAAAGCAAAGCATGCTGGAAAAACTCAGCTCCTTCTTTCTCTGAATTTTGTCCGAGAAATGTTCACTGACTGACCCCCTAATTTTCAGCAATTGTCAACAGTGATCCAGTCCGGAGCGGGATTATTACAGAGCGGAATAGGAACAGTTTGACAGCTCGGCCCAGGGCTCGGCTCTACCTGAAACCCCGCAGGAGTGTCAGTGAATAGTGGCGTCTGTTCATGTCTCATTTGTCTCTTGTAGAAAGAGTGAAATAAGAGGTTTCAGTTGAGGGAATGATGTGAATGTGGAGTTATTCCCGCCGGGTAACATTTCAAAGCGAGAGCAAAATGAACGGCAATGTATATAGGAAATTAAAACAGCGCTTGTGTTTTGAGACAAAAGGAGATGAATAAAATAAGATAAACAGTACGGGTTTTAAATCTCTGACCTTTGTTTGAACCAGAAAAAAATGCTGGAAAAAAACTCAGCAGGTCTGACAGCAACTGTGGAGCGAAAGGTAGATTTAACGATTCGAGTACGAATGACTTTTCTTCAGAACATTGATGATTTTAAAGCTCTCCTAATGTAAACCTCTCCTTTCATAAACCTCTTCTGTTTCCCAGTTATCAGATCGAGGGAAAAAAGGCAAATCAGGTGTAATAAAGAGTGACCATTCAGAGCAGTTCTCGGTTGATAAGAAAACTTAATGCTGAATAAACTGTTCATTCCCTGTAAAAGTCTGGCACTGGATATTTTCGGAACAGGAACTAATAGCGGAAAGCTCGAGCCAAGGCCAAGTCCACTCATCCCGGGCTGGACTGCAGTTCCCTATGAGCCGTGTTCACAGGCTCCTGTGAAATGGGAACTATGCTGAGCGTGTGGGTACCTGAGCCCCGGCAATCTGGCTGATGAGCTCGAGTGTCTGACCGCTGAAACCTTCGGGCTGGCCGGTAACCCGGCCCCCGGACAACAAGAATAACCGCATCATCCCCGGAGAACTGCAGCTGCCCGTCCGCAACCATCAGGAACTCAATAAGCTGCTGGGAGGTGTCACCATCGCTCAGGGCGGGGGCGCTGCCTAATATCCAGGCCGGACAGCTACCCAGGAAAAGCAGCGCTGTGAGCTGCAAGAACAAGTGAAGTAGAGAAACTTTCACCTGAAAAAGCCCAAAGGCTCCTTTCAGCGCCACCCACATTCTGTGTGAAAGGGTTGGTTACTGTCCGAAAAGATTCACTCATTTATTGATGCCAGCGCTGAGAGATCCATTTACCTGTAATTGTTTCCTTACACCTGCTGCTCACGTGTATCCCCTCCTAAAAAGTGTTTTAAAATAACAACTCTATATACATCAGCAACAGTATACGTTAATGTAAGGAAACCTGTGATCTGGGGCCTGGCCGGTGCCGGAGATGCTGTTTCTGAATTCTAGGTCAGATATCAGACTTACACTCCATTAATTATGGAGCTGCCGCATTGCCGGAATCAAACACTGATCACTGGTTACAGATCTATCATCCTCACCATGGATTGGTCAATGTGTGATTCCAGACACAGGGCTCTGAAATGCCCCCTGAAATGGCCTCGCAAAGCACTGGGTGTTATTAAAATCACTCAGTTGTAATGTCCACTTAGGGTGTGAGGAAACGTTGGTCTCAGCAGTGGCCGGTCACAGTTCTGCCCTTTGTCAATTTGATGGCTCTAAAAGGAGCCATTGTTACACTTGGTGTTGAAGCCAGGGTTTAGACTCGCTCCCCGAGGATGCGGCGGGTCAGCTGCGTGTCTTTGGGCATGATGGGGACTCGCTTGCATGGTGCACAAGCTGATGTCCTGAATGAGCCCCGCCCCAGGTCAGCCTTGCTGCCCTACTGCAGGTCCATGACGGCCGAGCTCTGGAAGCGCAGGTCTGCATTGAAGTCCTAAGCGATCTCCCCCACCAGGCGCTGGAAGGGCAGTTTGCGGATGAGCAGCTCGATGGATTTCTGGAAGCGGCGGATCCCGCTCAGACCCACAGTACCGGCTCTGTCGGGATGAGGCTTCTTCACTCGGTCGGTGGCTTGAGCGCTCTCCCAGCAGGGGAGCTTTGGGAGTCCGCTGTCTGCGAGGAGTTTCCCTCCGGACGATTTGTCTGCTTGGTCCTGGTCATTTTCTGAAGAGTTTTTTCTTTAATTGAAAAATATACTTGATTCATAAAATATCTGAAAGAAAATTTAAAAAAAAACTGTAAATCGGCATCACAAAAAGTACAGTCACATTCAACTTTTACACAGGGAGCACGAGGTTCTTCAATACAATCAATGAATATTACACTCATTTCAATATGGTCATTACAGACAATCAGGCATTGCAATGATATTGGAGTAATCAACATACATCATGCTGCACTCTGAGGAGCTTCAATACAATTAGAATACAATTAGTACTCGATGCATGCATTGATTGTGAGCCATATAGACCGAGGGGCCTATACTTTTCTCAGTCCCTCGGTGAGAATAGTTTTTTGTTGAAAAATATAATTTATTCATAAATTATCTGAAAGAACATTACAAAACATTTCCAAATCGCCATCACAAAAGTGCAATCAGATTCCACTTTTACAGACAGATCACGAGGAGCTTCAATATAATCAATGAATATTACAATGATTTCAACACGGTCAATACAGACAGTCAGGGAATGCAATGATATTTGAGTTATAAAGGTACATTTTGAAGAGTTGTCAGCGCAGTCTGTAACGCAAGAACTGTTAATACATAGTCTGCTGCACACCCGCCTTTTTAACGTCTGTCAGAGACCAACCCGAACAGGAATTGGCGAGAACCAGGCAGGTATAAACCAAACTCCGGCTATGAAATGCAACAGGGGAAACTATAGGCCGCCATTGGCTGACCTTTCACTCGACAATTTACAAAGCTGCATGATCCAACTGTTTCATTTGAAGAAAATTTGATTTTATTTTGTATTTAACATAATAATCACGAGAAATATTTAGCTAGGCGGTGTAAAGTCGCTTTCATTCACAGCTTTCTGAGATCAAAAGAAACCAGTTCTATTCTGCTCCACCAGCTCCTCCGCACTTCAGTCAACAGCATAAAAGCTGTCACATTTCTAACTCTCCATGGTTCCGAAGTAGAGACTCATTCGGCTCGAAAGTTTAACGCTGTTCCTTTCCGATTTCACACTGTACTTTATGGAAAATCATAGTTATTAACAAAAAGGATCAAATGTGAGTAAAATATTAAAATGGAACGTACTTTAATTTGAATTACACGCGGGTACATTTGAAAGTAAAGATATATTGAGCTGAGCACTTGAAACGCGAGAGAATAGAGGGGTAGTTCTACGGGTTAAGTGTTGGAAAATGGGATTAGAATAAACAGGTGCTAAATGGCCTGCAAAAACAAGAATTGCCCGCTTCTGCGCTGTATAATTGTAAAACGGCAGCTTGCGATTGATTGGTTTGAAGGCGAAAGATTGTGATGGCCGGAAATCGTACCCAGGTCAACTACTTGGGAAGTAGCCATGGTCACCGCTACACCACCATCGCTGACTGTGGGCTTGGACACAGAGAACTAATCTGGATTTTAGTGCTGAACCTTTCGCAATTGGATTCCGTTTTGTTCAACCATTGGCAACAAATTTGTAATCTACACAACACCCAAAAAGAGAATAGCTGATACCTATTACGTTGGATGAGATTTAGATGGACTTTCTTGAAGTTCACATCAGCCATAAAGCCGAGTTAAATCGTAATTGGAATTGCACTGCACAGGATTCAGGACTAATTACTTTACTTCCCCACTCACTGGTGAATAACACATGTCCCATTCTGTAACTTTTATGCTGACAGCCCAAGAATGAAAGGCATATTAGGGAGCAGAAGAAAGCCATTCTGTATGGATCTCTCTGTTCACTGTTTCATGTTCTATGGTATAGCACCTTTTCACATGGCGTACATTCCAGGGGCAAAACGTTCAAAAGTAAGGAAATTATGATGCACCTGTGTAAAACACTTTTTGGACTTCAGCTGCAGTATTGTGCCCAGTGTCAAGAATATATACTACTTCTCCTAATGTCACATGAATTTACTGTAAAATACAGAAACAGTCGGATGTATCTGTGTCTACATGTGTGTGTGTGTGTGTGTATGTGTGTGTGTGTGTGTGTGTGTGTGTGTGTGATTTAATTGAATTAGAGGCAGCTAGCCTGGGTGTTTTGATCAGAGAAGAGAGGTTAAGTTTGAAATGTAAATTAGATAAACATGGGGAAGTTTAGAAACATAAGTGTCAACGGGACATTTCCATTTTGAAATAAACATGTCAGATTGTTTTCAAAGCGGGGTGAGGGGGGTGGGGGGTGGGATGGTGGTGGTGAAATGAGTCACATATCGAGGTGAAGATTAGAAACAGTGATTATTTTATCCCAATTATTACTTGTAAAACTTAATGTTATGAGAAGTGTTTAATTATCAGGGAGATAAAGCCCAAACATAGAGAAGCATTGGGTATTTGCATTTCAAGACAA
The DNA here is from genome assembly GCF_017639515.1 of Carcharodon carcharias. NCBI lineage: Eukaryota > Metazoa > Chordata > Chondrichthyes > Lamniformes > Lamnidae > Carcharodon > Carcharodon carcharias. Next base: position 602,391 of record NC_054486.1, on the reverse strand, counting down.
AGATACGCTTAAATAAGGTATTAGATCTGTGTGTAATGGAAGGTATTTTCACGATCTTACAAGTGTGTGAAAAAGCAGTCAGTATCTATGCTTCAAGCTGCTGCCTTCAAAGGACTGAAACTAAGGAAATTAAATTGGAAGACGACGTCTTCCTTTTCCTTGATATTTTAAAATCTATCTGTCTTACTGCGTCCTTAGTGAAAGTGTAACTGGGAGTTAGATTGAGTAGGTGGTTTAGAAGATATCATAATACAATTTGTAGATCTATGCATGTATATAAAATCATTTCCTCCATTAATAGATGTTTAATCAAGCTTCATAAAGACCTGCAGTCTTATTACAACAGAATTCAGGTCGCGCATCTGAAAATTTATACAAATTGCAGTACAAGTTGTGGCAGTTTTTTCAAATTTCTCATTTGGCATTCAACAACTCAGCATTCATAAAGATAAAAACAAAAAACTGCGGATGCTGGAAATCGAAAACAAAAACAGAATTACCTGGAAAAAACTCAGCAGGTCTGGCAGCATCGGCGGAGAAGAAAACAGTTGACGTTTCGAGTCCTCATGACCCTTCAACAGAACTGATTTTTCTTTACAATGAGAGGGGTGAAATATAAGCTGGTTTAAGGTGGGTGGGGGGGGGGTGGTTGGAGAGAAATGGAGGGTGGGGGGCTGTTGTTGCAGGGTCTTGCTTGTCCCTACAACAACACCCCCCTCGACCTCTCCCCCCCACCCCTCCACCCACCTTAAACCAGCTTATATTTCAGCCCTCTCACTTTAAAGAAAAATCAGTTCTGTTGAAGGGTGATGGGGACTAGAAACGTCAACTATTTTCTTCTCCACCGATGCTGCCAGACCTGCTGAGTAACTAACTCAGCATTCATCATCGGCTCTGCAACAACATAGCTGGAAGTTCTTTGTGGGATATATTTGAACTTCTTGATTTTTTCTGCAGTGGGTGAATCTTAATATTACGAGTACGAGAAGCATTTTGAATTCAGGAGTTGGGGTGAAGAAGTTTGTAGTTGTGAGACTGCAATATGGCTTTGGCAGTTGCTGAGACTTGTTTGGGAGTTGAAGTTAAGACTTTGGCTGGTTTACAAAAGGTAAATAAAGTTAAGTCATTGGAATTGGCAGATAAATTACAATTGGGGTTACCTGCAGGGGGTAAGAAAGCAGATATGAGTGGAGGTATAGCACAGAATTAAAAATTCGAAGTAACACTAGAAGTAACAGCTGGAAGTACTGAAACGTCAGTTTAAAATAAAGAGGCTTGAATTTGAAACAATCAAAGCGACTGTGAAGACTTGGACTGGAGGCAAACGAAAAGGAAAATAATTGGAAATGTATAAACTGTTACTAGAGGGAGCAGAAAAAGAAAGGTGAAAAGAGGGATCATTTCATAAAGAAACGGAAATCCAAAAACTTGATCTCCAGAGGGAAACATTGAAAATGGGAGACACAATAAAGGAAGGACCCAGGGAATATCAGTTTGAGAGGCTTGTAGATAAAAAAAGAGACCTCAGATTCTGTGGAAAATGCTGATGATGAAAAAAAAACTTTTAAATTAAAATCCAATGTGAAGAAGTTTAAATTTATACAAGCTCTTCTAAAGTTTGAGGAAAAATATGTTGAAGCATTCTTTATTTCATTTGAGAAGATGGCTGAACAGATGAAATGGCCACAGGAAAACTGGACATTGTTGTTGCCATCAAGCTTGGTGGGTAGAGCACCTGAGGCTCATGCTTTGCTGTCAGAAGAAATGTCGGTGAATTATGATGTTGTAAAAAAGGCTATTTTGAGTGCATATGTGTTCGTGCATAGGGGAAGAAATTTAGGAATATAAGAAAACAGACTGAGCAAATTTATATCGAGTTGAAAAAGGGTAAAACAAAGTAATTTTGACCGGTGGATCCCAGGAAACATTCTTCACTTTTTCCAACATCCTTCACATCTTCACAAACTCCACAAAGTGCACGGCCCAGAACTAGACGGGATGCACCAGCTAAGGCTGAACTAGTGCTTTCTACAAATCTGTATGTTTTATTTCCAGTACAACACGCTTTGGTTTTTGTGCCATGCAAAAGTTCTGACTCCTGTCTTCACAGACAATCAATGTTCGAAATGAGAATTTACAGGAAGCGCAGGTTATGCGAGCAGCTTTTGCCTGGAAGCTCTTGAATCTTTGGGGAGCCGTGGAATTCATGCAATACCTGCTCATATTTCTCCTGCTCTCACAGACACTACTCAGAGGAAACACAAGGAAGATATTGACCTTGGAGTGGGATCAGTGCTGACTCACCAGTGGGGTTCCGGAGTTTGGAAGGTTAGCGCAGGAGTTCAGGTTTGACAATCGGAGAGTGGTGTAGTATTAGAATTGCTAGAACACTGAAAGGGGCTATTTGGCCTTTCCGCTCTCTGCTACTACTCTGAGCAAGAAATTTTCCTTACGTCAATCCCTAGGCTTCTCCCTGGACTCCACATATTTTTTTTTCCATTTCAGGGCTTCTCACTTTTATGTTTTCTTAAGTGCACCTGAATGAATGGTGATCCGATCGAGGTTTATACCCGGGTAAAATGAATTATTAGGTTCAATACGGAGAAACTGTCTCCAAACCGGTAGAATGGGGTTGAATTTTAACATTTTAATGTCACTGATCCTTGGAGATAAAGTCCAGTCGAAGCAAGAGAATAGTCAGGAAGCATTTTTCACACTTAGGGTGGATATAAATCTAGAAACAATTCATAAAAGCTACCACGATTTCGAGATGATTGTTTTCTTTTTCTTTGCATATTAATGAAATGTCTCCGTATCTTTCGATCTCCTTGAAGAATGCATCGTATATTGCTCGTTTTTTTTTTTGTATTGTCATTGGGTGTGGACATCATGAACCAAAATGAAGTGCATAAATAGATTCTGGAGTCCTGCACCTCAGGGTGCATTTTTTATGTTCTGCAAACTAGCTTTCGAGGGCCTGGCCGCCAGTTTTCCCAGAGCAGCCATGGGAAAGAGACGTAACACCGTCAGAATGTTGCATTCATTTCAGCAAGATTTGACGTTGTGGAACTTGGAAAGGGAAGCGACTTCGCGAATGAGTAAAGGTGTTCATATGCTCTTTGCTCTGGGACTGTGTGATGACATCCAGTGAAAGCTAGAAAGCTCACTCAGAACAGCTAAATAATGTGAATCACACAGAATCGGGTGTAAATAGATCTGTCAACCCAAGGTCTTCATTAAAAAGCTCCAGCTCTTATCCCTCCCAACTCCTTCCTGCATAACGTGCAGTAACAAAATCAGTCAATTCCTTCCATTGCCCTCAGCTATTGCCGGCAATGAATCAAAATGCTCATTCCGCATATCCCCAAGTAAAAATCAAGGATCCTTCTGAACTTATTTGAACTGATTTAAAGTAATGCATAAATAGAATCATTGCAGGAGTTGGATTTCAGCAATTGCTTTTTACTGAATAGGCGTTTTAAACAAGTGAGGCACGGAGCCAGCTTGCATCCGAGGCTTCTATTGAGGAGTTTTGAATTGCATCCCACAAATTTACTGCACACGGCATTGTAGATTTGGTTTTGGGCTGCATCAAGGTACGAATGGAGAACTTTACTTTGAAAGAGCGCTGGACTCCTGACACAATCAGTACTTGATGCATGAGGCAAATGGATTCGCACCAAATTTCGAAGAATCAGATGTGATTTGATCGAAGGATACATCGTGTCATGGGTCTTAACAGTGTAGATGTTGGAAATATTTCTCCTAAGGTTCGTGATTCTAGCACTATAGGCCAGAGCCTCAGAAGAGGTTGTCAGCCATTATCCGCGAGGTGAGGAAAAATCTCATCATTCAAACGGTTTGGCATCTTCTGAATTCCAAACACGGGAGGATTGAGGAATTTCAAGACTGAAATCGATATCTCCAGGGTTTTTCTGGGAATCATTGGCATAATGGGATAGTCCAGGTAAGTATAATTGAGGAAGATCAGCCAAGAAGTTTGAGAAGCCGTCAAGACGAGTACATGATGCTACTGCTGCTATTTCCTATGTTCTTACGGACACGACCGAGAGGAACAAATAGGATTATACAGACCTTGGTGTGGAAGGAGTTCAGATTCACCAGTCGGATTCCAAAGCTTTGTTGGTATTCTCGGAGTACAAGTTTCAAACTCACTGTATAATAAAATGGTTACAGCACATAAGGATGTAATTTGGTCCAGAGGATCTGTGCTGACACTTGAAGGAACAATTCACCACTGTCACTGCCCAGCCTTCCCCTAGGCATCCTGCACGTTATTCTTTTCAGGGTTACTTTATCCTTCTCCTCCCTTGAATATAGAAGAATGAACCGTGAGCTGATCGAGGTTTCTCTCCAGTTAAAAGAAATTGCTAGAATAAATAATGAGAATTGTTTCCCGGCGGTAAGAATAGGGTTGAATTTTCATATGTTTTTGACACTGATCCCATACCAAGCGAAAAGTCAGGAAGCACTTTTCACTCATTTTCACACTTAGGGTAGCTGGAAATCTAGAAAGATGTTTTTAAAAATTTCCGAGCCCATCATAATTTCCAGACGATGATTTTTTATGCAAACAGAAGAACCGTCTTAGTCTCTTTGTCTGTCCTTGAAAAAATCAGCGGACATTTTCGCTTTTCTGCCGTTTCATGGGAAATGAACAGCTTGCTACCAGACGTGGACTGGAACGCTAGACTCTTAGATTAAACATTTGAAGCTTTACCAAATGAGCTAAGCGGGCTCGCTCAAGCTCCGTAGTTCCCTTCACAGTCTGACAAGAGGCATCATACCATTCATTGTGCACATTCCCTTCTTAACTCACCCGCCACAACGCATTTCCCTGAGGGGCAGGTAAACGGGTAGCCTATATTTGGCTTCATTTCACAAACCATCTAATTGGTACAAACTGCTCTTTCATTACCAGTGGCACCTGATGTGATAACTGTTGTTACCCAGGTATCTATCCCAGGCCTCCAAAACATCGAAGAGTAAATAAGATACTATCCGTCTTCTTTATATTAACACATAATTTCCAATGCTTGTTTTGACCTTTGTTGGTTCAGTTTAAACATGCACTGAAACAAACGAATAGAGGCACTGCTGACAAATGAACTCAGGCACTCCCAAAACAAAAAAATAAAAATACCTGGAAAAATTCAACAGGTCTGGCAGCATCTGAGGAGAGGGACAGAGTTAATGTTTCGAGTCCATAACGTTTTTCAACAAAACTAAGTAAAAATAGAAAAGTGCTGAAATATAAGCTGGTTTAAGGGGGTGGTGGGGGTGGGGGTGGGGGGGGGGGGGGCCGCGGGGGCTGTGGGGGGATGAGGTGGAATAAATAGATCTGTATAGAGGGCCAGTGATAGGTAGAGATAGCGAAAATATGTCATAGACAAATGGACGAAGAGGTGTTGAAGCTGGTGATATTATTTAAGGATTTATGCTAATTAAGGGTAGAAAGCAGACCAAGCAACTTACTGAGAGCCCTAGTCGGGGTGGGGTGGGGTGAAGGGAAGGGATCGAAATAGGCTAAAAGGTAGAGATAAAACAATGGATGGAAATACATTTAAAACTAATGGAAGTAAGTGGGAAAAAAGTCTTTATAAATTATTGGGGAAAGAAGGGTGTCTTTCGGAAAGGGATTGGGGATGGAGGAGAAAGTACATGATCTAAAATTGTTGAACTCAGTATTCAGTCCGGAAGGCAGTAAAGTGCCTAGTCGGAAGATGAGGTGCTGGTCCTCCAGTTTCTGTTGAGCTTCACTGGAACAATGCAGCAGGCCAAGGACAGACAAGGGCATGAGAGCAAGGTGGAGTGTTGAAATGGCAAGCGAAAAGGACGTCTGAGCCATGCTTCTTGACAGACTGAAGGTGTTCCACAAAGCGGTCAGCCAGTCTGCGTTTGGTCTCACTAATGTAGATGAAACCGCTTTGGGAGCAACAAATGCTGTAGACTAAATTGAATGAAGTGCAAGTGAAATGGTCCTTCACTTGGAAGGATTGTTTGGGCCATTGGACGGTGAGGAGAGGGCAGGTAAAGGGGCAGACGTTGCACCTTCTGGGGTTGCATTGGAAGGTGATGTGGAATGGGGTTGAGGTGTCGGGGTGATGGAGGAGTGGACCAGGGTGTCCCGGAAAGAATGATCCCTGCGGAATGCCGCCAGTGGGGGTGAAGTGAAGATGTGTTTGGTGGTGGCATCATGCTGGAGTTGGCAGAAATGGTGGAGGATGATCCTTTGAATACGGACACTGGTGGGGTGATAAGTGAGGACAACAGGGACCCTATCATGGTTCTGGGAGAGAGAGGAAGGTGTGAGGGCGGATGCACGGGAGATGGGCCGGACACGGTTGAGGGCCCTGTCAACCACCGTGGGTGGAAAACCTCGGTTAAGGAAGAAGGAAGACATGTCAGAGGAACTGTTTTTGAAAGTGGCATCATCAGAACAGATGTGACGGAAGCGAAGGAACTGAGAGAATGGAATGGTGTCCTTACAGGTAGCGGGGAAAAAGGGTCTCCCATCTATGAGACATGGCGCCATCATGCGGCATAGCGTTGTAATGCAACATTTTGATTCGTAGCCCAGTATGTTGCTGCAAACGCCTCTAAAGGTTTGGAGATTGCATTTATCTCGGCGAGATATTATGCTGCAGAAATTCCAATGAGAATACACATAAGGATGGGGTAGATTCGGCGAGTGCGTAAACGATTTCATTTGCTGTGGGAAAGTGTGATATCATCCCTTTGAAAGCAAGAAAGTTCATTTCTTGTAACAATTGTGTGAATCACAAAATGTAGATATGTAAATAAGTCAGTCGGAAAATTCTTCATTAAAAATCTCCAGCATTTACCTCTCGCCCCTGCATAACATTCATAATGAATCTCCTCCCAGCTATTGTGTGTAATAAGTCAAAGTACTTCCTTAAGCATTAACCTGCAGAGGTAAGATTGATACAGCCGGGGTTCTTTTTTTCGGCACGTAAATCCAAATGATTTATTCGGACTATGTTCGGTTGAATTAAATGTCATAAAATCCGCTTCAATGTTGTTTCCTGCTGGTTTTCGCAGTGTTTGGTAGCTTTCTTCACCTTTCTTTCTTTATCCCTTCAGGTTATATTCAGTCAGTTGCTATGCAGACATCCACAACCTAATTTGGATACAGTGCTTGTCAATTTGCCATTACCATTACAACTCTCTTCAGCATTTCCATCATGAAACTCTTACTCTCTTGCAATCCACCCTTTCAGGTGTTCGCTTTTCTACATTCTACCGCCTCCATCAATCTACTCGTTTACAAACTTATATTTATATTTTTCGTCAATTGTGTTGAAAAGTCATCGACCTGAACCACACACCTTGCTTATCTCTACTGTTGCCGCGCTGTGAACGTTGAAGAGCTGTCAGTTGGGTAGTAGCTATATTTACACTTGCGGGCACACCTGTTTTCCTCTGAATCGCTTTTAATACATTTTTAGCTTCAGTGGTGTATTTAAATGTACTCGTAAGCTTCCAACTTATTAAATATAAATCATGACTTAGATTCGAATAAATTGGGTATCGCTCACGCTAAATTCTCCATTATCCGTCTAAATTTCGAAAACAATGATAGAACTGGAAAACTTTGTACAGCCGGGGAGAAAGTTATGTAGGTGCTGCTGACGCTGCTTGTACCACAATAAATGATTGTAACTGGGTCGTTATATTCTGGTGTAATTAAGAAGGGACAGGAGGCACACAATATTGCCTAAATAAAGTCGAGATAAATACACAACTGAAAGAGATCAACATTTAGTAAAATAATGTTTCTTTTTGTCAATTTCACCGTAGTATGTGTCGTAACGGAAGTACTCCATATGGGAGCATAAATCTGTTTCTCAACGTTGTTAAAGAAGTGATGCATTCTGTAATAATATGGATGATTTCTGAAAAATTATGTCAATGTCATTTTAACTGGTGATAACTTTGTTATCGATGATTAATATAATAGTTTTTCAGTTGGTCATTTCCTATTTTTGCCACTGATTGACCTCTCCTCCCCTTCATTTATTTCTCCTGATCCTGCTTATTGACTTCAACAGTCTCCCAGCCTGCTCTCGACTCCTCGCAAACGCCTCTCCCCCCACCCAAATTCAGTGCATTATTTTCTCTGCCAACCCCCTTTGTGCACCGTTCAAGTCTTGCCCATCATTTGCTCTCCACCATCAGACTCATCATATTGTACAACCCAAGTTCACACTAGATCATGAGTACAATGAGCAATGTCACTGAAGGTCATTCAGAACATTGAGCTGAAATCAAGAGTGAGATGGTCAATGAGAATCATTATGCAACTTAACAAAGTGGATCGTGAGGGTAATTTGAAGAGGGTACAAAGCATTTAGATTCACAATTGCTGCCAGTCAAGCCATGCGCCTAATATCAGTTCATATTACAAACAATGGAACAGAATATTGGCAGGAGTGTGTTACAGGAATAATATAGCAATCCACTTGTTTTCAGTCTTCAACAATGTCCACTTTCACCATCAAATTATGAAAATGAATTTTAGATAGATCAGGAAATTTACTATAAGTTGTTTCATTCTCTCAACGTGATCACGCCTTGAAGGCGAGTGCAGCAGAGGATGGATGCAGCAATGATAGGCCCGCGTCTGTTTGAATGGGCCCAGGATTGCTGCCAGCTGTCCCTGATTCACACTTTTTTCAGCGCCAAGTGGGACATTCCCGTTTTTGATTGGGTGTGATAGATGGGGTGTTTTCTTTCACTGGGGTCCCTTAAAGAATGCCAGATCATTTTGGAATCAATGGAAGATGTTGCAAAAGCTATTTGATAAGGAGGACGCTATAGACCTAAGAGAGACATAAAATAAGGTGAAATAAAAATAAATGTAGAAAGGACCCGATGTTCCCTTGAATAGGAAAGAAACAAGGAAGAACAAAAGATGAGATAATATCTAAAAAGATATTAGTATTAAAGAAGGTAATATGGAAAGAAACTTGCAAGGAAGTTAATGGCAATGTACTTTCATAATTACTTGAGAGTGAATAAAAATAGTGAGATACAAATGCAAATTATTGCTCATTATATGCTGTTAAGAATGTCAAATCCTCTTAGAATCAATGGCAGATGTTGACAAAACTATCTTATAAGGACGCACTTGTAGCCTTGAGTGAAAAGGTGCTACTGCACTGAAAAACATCCATGGAGATGTAAGTGGTAAGCGACAATGTAAACTAAAATAAAATTACAGAAGAAATGCTTGGAATAATGGACAGTTCAGAGAGCATCAGTTAACAACTAAAGAGATGCGAAATTACAGAGTGTTTGTTGAATGTTTTATTTGAGCTTAACCTCTGCTGGAATTCTTCATAAAACATTTGCCTGAGAGGGATTGGAAGGAGAATACGTTTTGTGAGAGATCATTGCCATCGCAGCCATGCAGAGCATATGTCATTTCCAGGTAATTCATAATTCAGCAATGAAGTACTTACTGTGCGTTTGGCATTTTGTTTCCCGCACCACCCACCCACCCCCAACCCCCCACCCTCGAACTTCAAGCTAATTTGCAAAACATTAAGAGGTTAGGGTGGTAGGGTGGTAAATAGTGAGGAGAGCAGCCGAAAACTGCAGGATGATGTCAATAATCTTGTCAGGTGGGCAGAGCAGTAGCAAATGGAATTCAGCCAAGGGAAAATGCGAGGTAATGCACTAGCGGATGTCTAACATGGCAAGATTTAACACTATGAATGGTCGTGCTCGGAAAGCAGTGAAGATCAGAGGAATCTTGTGCTTATCCACAAATGCCTGAGGGTAGCAGGGCAGGTAGCCAAGGTGGTTCAGCAGGCATTTGGGATACTTTCCTTTATTAGCCGAGTGGGGAGGTTATGCTGCAACTGTTTTAAACAATTGTCAGGCCACATCTGGAGTACTGTGTGCAGTTCTGGTCACCACATTATGGGAATGATGTTATTGCACTAGAGAAGGTACAGAGGAGATCTATCAGGATGCTGCTTGGGATGGAGAGACGGACTTAAGATGAAAGATTGGATAGGCTGGGGTTGTTTTCTTTGCAGGAACGAAGTTATGATAGTTATGATGGTTAGGAATGCACTATTCCCATTAGTAGAGGGTCATTAGCTCGGAACATTGATTTTAGGTAAGAAGTAGAAGGCTAAGAGCTGATCTGAGGAGAAGTTATTTCACCAAGAGAGTGGTGGAAGTCTGGAACTCACTGTCGGATAAGGTGGTTGTGTCAGAAATTCTCGCAACATTTAAGAAGCATATAGATATTCAGTTATGTTGCCATTGTCTCCACGGCTATGGGCCAAGCGCTGAAAAATGGGGTTACTGTAGTCAGATTTTTGTTGATACGATGGGCAGAGTGGCCTCCCCCTGTGCTGTAAACGTGTATTTGTCTATGGCAGTCCGTTGTGCAGCATTTCTAGAAGACATATTGAAGCAACAAGTGATTTATTTGCCTCGCCAGCAGCTTAAGGCATATTCAAAACTTTGCTTACGAATAGGCTTTGCAGAACGAGGCAGAGTTTGTTTTTTGGGAAGGGAGTTATTGTTTCGTGTTGGGTATAGTTGATAGCCTGAATGCAACAGATAACACAATATATTAGGTTATCGATGAGGCAAAATTTTGCTCCTTGAGGTTTGCATTCGGCAGAATGGTTTTAACACAAAAAAAAACAGGAAAGCAGCTTTTGCTGTGCAGCTTTGTGAACTTCGGATCTTTCAGACAGCTCTTGGAATAAATTTGTCCTTCCAGCTCACTGGTGACTTGAAGATTTGAGTTTGCAAAAATGAGAGTTCTGATGTTCCAGCTGGTGCACGAGGAAGAATATTGGATTTCCAAAACAAAAACAGAATTACCAGGATAAATTCAGCAGGTCCGGCAGCATCGGCAGAGAAGAAAAGAGTTGACGTTTCGAGTCCTCATGACCCTTCGAGAACATTGGATTGTTCACTGACTGATAGAATGAATTTGAATGTTACTGGATTTCACTGGGGAAATTGGAAGGCTATGAATAGTTAGCTCATGTGTTCAGAACATGGTGCATATGACGCACAAATCACAGGTTTGTTCCCCATACTGGTCAGTGAAGCTTCTCCGTTGTAAACCTCATGTTGACTGCAATGTTCAGTTACAGCCCTGAAGTAGTAACTGACATGCTGCAGGACTGTTTCAACTGGGGCAATTACTCCAGTCGGATTGCAGTTTTCATTTCTTTCCTGCTTCTTGGAAAATTTGCGGTTTTTGTTCTCACAAATCCTGGCTTTTTTAAACAATTCTGTGCCACCAATCTGTCAGTAACATTTGACCAAACATTGTCTACTCTCCAGCCGAACACTTGCACTGCATTGAGCAGTGACATCGCTGTCAACTGTGCCCATTCCTGTCGTTCACACGAAGCAACATGCAATCGCTAGTGCAACAAATAACGCTAGCCTGTCTTCAAGTGATTTTAAGCCATCATCAGTAACTCTACACGGACTAAAAACTCGCTTGCAAGCAATGCATGTAAATCCACCCTCTTTCTGGAAAGCCTATACATATGCGCATTTCTCAACATTAAGCTACTGGATTGGCCAAAACACATTTGTTGCTTCTATATACCTTATTTATAAAGCTACACAACAGACTCCTAATGTGTTGCTAATTGCTTTCAAACAATACCAGAAGGAAGCAATGTACCTAACGGCTCAACGTGTACTTCAGTGTTGAGGTATATTTATGGGGCTCATTATCTACGTGGTTGAGAAGCCAATGCTTTCACGCATAACGTTTTCCAATTCCAATCTATCTCACATCGTCCCTTTAGGAAGACACCCAGCAGAGGATAAACGCAAGAGAAAAAAATAGTGAGCTCCGCCGACAGTGAAATGTCGCTGCTGTATTACTGTTACCGAGGTAGATACATACATCACAAGGGCAGTTTGCCTGTGAATTGTTCTGTCATTTACTAGTTTCCCAACTTGCTCTTAATGCCCAAAGTTGTTTTTGAGAGCCAAGCGGAAATTTTTGTAAATTCTCTGTCCTTGCAACTCCCACGCATTAAAATACCAAATTTAAATTCAACAGGCAATTGGTCATTTCGCGCTGAAGCCCCAGTCATGAATTTGTATTTAGTAACTGCCTTAATTCTCATTCAAAATTAAGTTCAAAAGGTTAATTTGCAACAAACCTGCGATACGGCAACATTTCAAGGCTATTTTATGGATGAGCAACTTACGCTGCTCATTGTGACACATGCCCACATCCTATGAAAGAAATAAAAAAGAGAGATGGCATTATGTTTCATGGCGAGAATTTTTTTCAGTTTGACCTTTGCTTGAGATATCAGCTTATTGATGGCAAAATGCGGCAGAATATTTGCAACATTGAGAAAATGGAGGACGCTGATGTTGCTGAGCAGCTTCGTGAAGATCGGAGCAATCAGACAGCACTGGGGAAAAATGTTTCCTTCCTGCTCGCTGCTAACCTGAAGCTTTCAATTTGCGATATTTTTTAATCTTTCATGCGATGTTGGCTTCGCTGGTTCGGCCAGCATTTATGGCCCATCACTAGTTTCACTTGAAGTGTTGGTGGTGAGCTGCCTTATTTAACCACTGGAGTTCATGTGGTGTGTGTTTGCCCATGGTGATGTAGGGGGGAGTTCCAGCGACAGTGAAAGGACGGCAGTTTATTTGCAAATCAGGCTGGTGCATGGCTTGGAGGGAGCTTCCAGGTGGCGGTGTTCCCAACCCCTGCTGCCCTCGCACTTCTATATTGTAGCAGTCGTGGGCTTGGAAGGTGCGTCTAAAGGGACCTTGGTGATTCCCTTCAGTGCACCTTATAATTGATACATGCTGCTGCTACTGTTAGTTCATGGTGGAGGGAGTGAATGCTTTTGGATGCGGAATCACTCAAGCAGGCTTCTTTGTCCTTGACGTTGTCAAATTCGTGAGTGTTTCGGGAACTGCTCTCATCCAGGCAAGTGGAGAGTATTCCATCACACTCCATACCTGTGCCTTCTAAATGGTGGACAGGTTTTGGGGAGCCAGGAAGTGAGTTTCCTTCGGAAAAATGCGCACGATTCCCACCCCCTGACCTGCTCTCGTAGCCACAGTATTTATATGGCTAGTCCCGTTCAGTTTTTGGTCAATGGCAACCGCTAAAGTATTGACAACTGTGTATTCAGTGATTGTAGTGCCATTGCATAACAAGCGGTGATGGCTGTATTCTATCTTACTGGAGATAGACTTTGCTTGGCACTTGTGTGGCATGAAAGTTACTTGCCACTTGTCAGCCCAAATCAGAATATTGTCCAGGTCTTACTGCATTTGGACATGGACTGCTTCAGTACCTGAGGAGTTGCGAATGGTGCTGAACATTGTACAATCATCAGTAAACATCCTCATTTCTGACCATATAATGAAAAGCAGGTCATTGATGAAGCAGCTGAAGGTGGTTGCGTGGAACACACTACCCTGAGGAACTCCTGCAGTGACGTCCGGGTGCAGTGATGACTGACCTCCCACAACCACAACCATTTTCCTTCATGCTAGGTATGACACCAAAATCGGGGAGAGTTTTCCCCTTATTCCCATTGATTTCAGTTTTGCCAGTGTTCCTTGATGCCACACATGTTCAAACGCTGCCTTGATATCAAGGACAATCACTATCACGTCACGATATTAAGTACCAAACGCGATATTTCCAACGTGCTAGTTAGTGCACGGCCAGTCAGCAAGGGAAAATGCTGCATTCCCCCCTCTGCTGCTGGTCTGAATTTGAACAGCAATTGATGACACTCGGGAAGCTTGGAAGCAATCGCTGTTTAGCTCAGGAGCTTAGAGTTTGTTATTAATAACACCAAAATCGCGGGTTCCATACTAGTATTGGAGAATGCTGTATTGAAGCAAGCGTCACAACACATATATGTTTGCCCTCATATTGCAAACCAAATCCGGAGAGTGGCACTTGCTCTTGTAGCAGTGCAGCTTTTCTTCCATCTTGAAAATATCAGCCTTTTGATGTGACAGGTATACCTTTTTAACACCTCTGTGCCACTAAAATGTCGGTAACATACGATTAAACGTTAGAAACTTTACAGCGGAACACTTACAGATGAGCAGTGACATCGCTGTGAGCAGTGCCCATGCCTGACATTCGCTGCAATGTTGCTGGCAAATTCAATCAAGACAATTTGCAATCGGCAGTGCAACCATTTATACTATCCTTTCTTAAAGTGATTGCATTCAAGCCTATCAACAGCACTCTACACCAATTAATAACTCGCTTCCCAACAACTTCACACAAATGCTGCCTCTTTCAGCAAAGCCTATTCGTAAGCAAATTCCTTCAAATGCTGTTAATTGCTGGCTCGGCCAAAAAATATTTGCTGCTTCGAGAGGTTTTTTAAAAAAAATCTGCACAACGTTGTTGAGTTGTTTGTAAGCGGCACATAACCCGGGTCGCTGAGAAACCAATGGCTTCCCCGATAGTTTTTTTTATCAACCTCTGCTTCTCTTTCACTTTTCCCTGGCCTTTTATCTTGCTCTACCTGCTCTATTCCTCCTGAGCAGTATAACATGCATCACAGGTATTCGTGTACATGCGTTTTCAATAAATTAATTTGTAAGAATGAGGCCTGCGAGTGTAGTATTACTGATCTAGTGAATGGAAGAGAGACATTTCAGATAGGTGTTATCTTAATGTGCTGCAAACCGACAGCGTTGTACCGGATGAGAATGGAAAATTTACCATGGTGTTATGGACCGTGATGGTAAGTATGTGGAGTTAATTCTAGCACAATTCTCCACACCCGCTAGAATACTCTGAAAGTTTATTAACTCATCAAATAGTCACCATTTTGCCTTTGCTACTGCTATGTCCAAGCATAAAGAATCTTTAAACAGGCTTCTTTCAACAAACACAAAATAATCGCTTAATTGGAAAAGAAACTTTTTTTGAGAACAATTTACAGAACTGTTAAACAAACAATTTGTACTTTGGAAGTTTAATGGTTTCCCCCCGCCTCCTTTAAAAAAAACAGATATCACAACACCCGTGCATTCACACACAAACACAAAACAAACACAATCTCTGCAGGGGCTCACGTATGTGAGAACTTTATTTTAAAGCATAAAGTTTGAAAAGTTGATCTAACAGAATTCTGGTCCCAATAAATGTGGAAGTCCTTTCAGACCGATCTTTGTTGAAACAGTGTCTTTGATATCTCTCGCCTGTCACAACATGGTAGACAATCAAAAGATGAGTTTTCTGATGAGAATTTTCAGGTTGAAGGTTAACTGACTCTGCACTGCAGGTAATTCTGCGTAGAGGAAGTGGGGTGGGGGGTGGGTGGAGGGAGACAGACTCCCTTTGCAACCTGCTCTCAAGGCACAACACACAGACTGACTCCGAGATCAAATATAATAAATTGTTCATACTTCTTCCATGCCAGGTTTTTCCAATGAATCAGCAAGAGTCTCTATCCTGGCAATCATCGTTCTTCTTTAACTCTGCTAAACACAGGGGCGCTTCCTTCACCACGTGTCCCTTCTGGACATCTAGCTCGTTTTTCACCTGTGGTTTCTTCAAAAAAGAAATGGCATTCTCACATACACACAATTGGCAGACAAAGCAAGAGTAAACTGAAGGGTTTCCTTCGGTTCTCCATTTCTGGTTTACTATGAGTCCCTCATTTGCGTTGGCCTCGAAGGACCCGCTAGATCCGATTGACAATTATAATGTTCCTGGCAGTCAGAGAGTTAAACACCAAAATCAGGATAAATGAAAGCAACGGTGGTCGTGTGCTCTTAATCCTCTCACACGCTAGCTAAAAGGATGAGGTATTACTCTTGTGTTTCAATACAAAACTATGGTACATTATCGATAATTATTAAAACAACAAAGGTGAATAACCAGTGAATGGACTTCACGCAGCTGACAAAACTCGCAGTTCCTCGAAACGCAGTTGCCATTTTCTTGCTGCAATTTCTCTGCTCCTCTCACACGCCCTAACCTTTCTCTTTCTGCCCTCCGTTCTCTCAGGCACAACCCTGACTTTGTCATCAAGCCTGCTGACAAAGGTGCTGCTGGTTTCTGGCATACTGACCTCTGCATCGCAGAGGCTGAACGCCAGCTCACAGAAATTTCCCCCGGCCTCCGCCGGACCATTGCCCCACCACTGAACATCAATACATTGTTTCCAGGACTGTCACTGACCTCATCTCCTCTGGAGACCTTCCTTCCACAGCTCCCAACCTCATCGTCTTCCAAACTCGTACGGCCCGCGTCTAACTCCTACCCAAAATTCACAAACAGGAATGTCCCGGCAGACCGATCATGTAAGCCTGTAACTGCCCCACGGAACGCATTTCTGGAAATCTTGTCTCCATTTGCTCTCCCCTTGGCCAGTCTCTTCCCACCTACATATTCGATTCTTCTGATGCCCTACATCATGTCAACAATTTCCAGTTCCCTGGCCCCATTCGCCTCCTCTTCAACATGTATGTCCAAACCCTCGGCACCTCCATCCACCACCGGGATTGCCTGAGGGCCAACCACATCTTCCTCGAACAGAGGCCCGAACAATCTCGATTCACGACCATTCTCCTCTGTCTAGATGAACTTGTTCTCTCACTGAACAATTTCTCTTTAAAACTCGTCTCACTTCCTTCAAATAAAATGTGTAGCTATAGATACTGGCATGAACCCCGGTTATGCCTGTCTCGTTTGGGGTGTGTGTAACATTCCATGTTCCAGTTCGACTCAGGCCCCCTAAGACAACTCTTTCTCTGGTACATTGATGACTGCTTTGGTGCCGCTTCATGCTCTCATCTGGACCGGGATAAAATTATTAATTTTGCTACCAATTTCCACCCCTCCATCATTTTCACATGGTCCTTCACTGACAATGCAGTTCCCTTCCTTGACCTCTCTTTCCCAATATTTGGTGATAGACAGTGCAGCAATATTCATTACAAACCTACTGAGTCCCCCAGCTACCTCAACTACAGCTCCAGACACAATGCTGCCTTAAAAGACTCCATCCCATTCTCTCAGTTCATTCACCTCCTGCGCACTTGTTCTGATGATGCCACTTTCCAAAACAGTCCTTCTGACCGATAATCTTTCTTCCTTAACCACGGTTTTCCTCCCACAGTGCTTCACAGGGCCCTCAACCATGTCCGGCCCATCTCCTGCTCATCCGCACTCACACCTACCTTTCCTTCCCAAAACCATGATCGAGATCCTCTTGTCCTCAGTTATCACCCCACGAGCTGCCACATTCAAAGGATCATCCTCCGCCGTTTCCGCCAACTCCACGAAGATGCCACCACCAAAGACATATTCACTTCGCTTCCCTGTCAGCATTCTACAGGGACAGTTCCCTCAATGACACCTTGCTTCAAATCCTCCATCACCCCCTATGCCTCCACCCCCTCCCACGGCACCTTCCCATGCAACAGCAGAAGATGCAACACCTGCCCCTTTAATTGATCCTCCTCACCGTCCAAGGGCCCAAATACTCATTTCAAGTGAAGCAGCATTTCATTTGCACGTCCCTCAATTTAGTCTACTGCATTTGCTGCTCCCAATGCCGTCTCCTCTACATTGGAGAGACTAAACACAGCTGACCGCTTTGTGGAACACCTTCAGCCTGTCTGCAAGCATGACCCAGACCTCCCTGTCACTTGCCATTTCAACACTAACCCTGCTCTCATGCCCACATGTCCGTCCTTGGCCTGCTGCAATGATCCAGCAAAGTTCAACACACACTACAGGAACAGCAAATCATCCTCCGACTAGGCACTTTACAGCATTCCGGACCGAATATTTAGTACAACAATTTTACATCATGAACTCTCTCCTCCATCCCCATCCCCTTTCCAATATCCCCCTTTTATCCCAATAATTTATGTAGATTTTTTTCCCACCTATTTCCATTATTTTTAAATGTATTTCCATCCTTTGCTTTATCTCTACCTTTTGGCCTATTTCGATCACTTCCCTTCCCCCCACCGCACTCCACCAGGGCTATCAATACCTTGCTAGTCCTGCTTTCTTCCCTTCATAAGCACATCCCTTAGATACTATCGCCACCTTTAGCACCTCTTTGACTGTTTGTCTATGATATCTTTTGGCTACCTGCAACCTACGCAAGCTCTACCTGCACCCACCACCCCCCCCCCCCCCACCCTCCTTAAACCATCTTATATTTCACCTCTTTAATATTTTTACATAGTTCTTTTGAAGATTGATTCTGACTCGAAACGTTACCTGTCTTCCTCTCCGCAGATACTGCCAGACCAGCTGAGTTTTTCCAGGTATTTTTGTTTTTGTTTAATAATTGAATTGTTTGTTTCACAGAAGGGAGATTGGGAACTTCAGAAACAAAGTATATCATTGCAGGTTGAAACTTGGGCCCCAACACCTGGATCTCGAAATGCATTGGAACACTGAACTCACTGGTATTCAGGAAGGGACAGAAGGCAACATGATCGGCCAGATAAACTGTGCAGCCCTGACCCAAACTGGAACCCGGTCCAGCAAATGGATTATTGTTAGTAAGGGAAACAAACTTTGATATGATGATGTACGTCAGGAGCTGGTACCTGTCATCCTACATATATCTGATATATATGTTTACCATTGCAGTGCTGGGAAATTTACACATCATTATTGAGGTGAGTGTTAAACCAGCCAGCCCATTTTAAGTTCAGAGATGCACACGCTCTCGGTTTTGTGAACAGGAGGAGAAACAATGGAATCTTCAAATTAATTTCAGTCCGATATGCATTGCAAACATCAAATTATTGTTTCAATGCAATTTTCAAGATACATTTCAAGATATCATCATGTGATTAATCACAGAGCATTTTTCATCGTTATCCCTGTTTTGAGGTTAAGTTTAAAATCATTGCTCAGTCCAATATTTTTTTCCAATTAATCTCAATTCAAATATTTACAGTAAATATCGAAGCACTGTTAGTTGCATTAATTACTAATTACTTATTGAATAATCATGTTAATTGAGTAATCATCGTTCAGTTCCTTATTCACCTTAAAGATTAATAGGGTTTTGACCCATGTTGAGAGTGATAATCAAATCAACATAAAAAGTTACAATCAAAATTAACTTATTGGTTAGCCCGCACAAATGCATAAAAAAATATTGCTCAGGACACACCTTTTGCACACATCGAGCTGCCAATTGTATTAGTACATATGCATTTTTAAAATTATCAATGATTGCCTTACATGGTTATGTATTCTTTAGGGCAATTCTAGAAGTACGTACATCATTATGGTATGCTGTAACAGTAATTTTAAATATTTGATTATTAAAAGTAGAATAATAACAGCGAACGTATAGTTCTTGCTTTGTCCAATAAGTGGAGAAAACACCTAACGATTTGCAATTGCCATAATAATAGAAATGCCATAAGGCGTAGAAGCAGAAGTCGGACATTCGGCCCATCAAGTCTGCTCATCATACAGTGAGATCATGGCTGACCTGATGATCATCAACGCCACTTCCCTGCCTTTTTCCACATAACCTTTGTATTCTTTACTGGTTAAAAATCTGTCCATCTCAACCTTGAATGCATTTAACCACCCAGTATCTACAGCCCTCTGTGGTACATAATTGCACAGATTAACTACCCTGTGAGAGGATAAAAAAATACTCCTAATCTATCTCCTAATGGGCGACCCCGCATTCTAAGATTATGCCCTCTGGTCCTAGACTCCGTCACAACGTGAAACAACCTCTCAGCATCTACCCTGCCAAGCACCCAAATAATCTTTTATGTTTCAGGAAGGTCACCTCTGATTTTTCGAAAGTCCAATGAGTACAGATCCAACCTACAGAACCTCATGAGAAAATTCCTGCCTAACCTGAGTCAAACTGGTGAAATTTCCCTGGACTGCCCCCATTGTCAATAAGTATTTCTTAGATAAGGGAAGCAAAACTTTGCACAAAATTTTAGGTGTGGTCTAGCTCGTGCCTTTTATAGTTTCAGCAAGACTTCCATATTTTATACCACATTCCATTTGAAATGAAGGCCAACATCCCATTTACCTCCCTTATTACCTGTTTAACTTGTATGCTAACTTTTTTGTGATTCATGAATGAGGACGCCCAAATCCCTCTGTTCTGCAGCTCTGCAGCCTTTCTCCATTTTATTAATATTCAAACCTTTTCTCTTCCTGCCAAGATGCATAACATCACATGTTTGCACGTTATATGCCACCTGCCATTTTTTTGCTCACACACAAAACTGTCTATAACCCTTTGTGTCACCCTCATCAGTTGTCTTCCAAACTATTTATGTGTCATTCACAAACTTGGTGATAGTGCACTCACTTTCCTCATCTAAGTCATTAATGCATACTGTAAATTAAAGTAGCCCCAGCACTGATCCCTCTGGCACTCTACCAGTCACAGGTTTCCATCCTGAAATTGCCCCAATTTCCCAAATTTCTGTCTTCAATTAGTCAGCCAACCCGTTATCCACGTAGTATACTGCCCCCAACGCCATGGGGGTATTAGCACCACTCTTTCCTCCTTGCCTGCTCTTTCAAAAGTCTTATACTATTAAGTAGCCTTAGGTGCAGGGCCCTATCAAATGCCTTGTGCAAATCCAAGTACATTGCAACTACTGGTTCCCCATTGTCTACCCTGCTTTTTACCTTCTCAAGGAACTGGACTAAATTTGGCAGGTGTGATTTCCACTTCATGAATTCATGCTGACTCAGTTTAATTATATTATGCATTTATAGAAGCTCTGCTATTACGTCCTTTATAATAGACTCCAAGCTTTTTCTCAGTGATGAATGCAATTATAGCTCGGAAAAGAGACAAGCCTTTCGTCTGGCATTCATCTGGACACACGCAAGAATACCAATAAATTGGGAGAAACTACAATTAATACTGTATGAGAAGAGAGTGTTTTTTGCTTGCCAAGTATCTCTGCAGGGTATCCACTGATGGTGAATTAAGATTAATGGCAAAAATTTGTTTGAAGTTTAAACAAGGCAGCATAACCCCGATTGGTCAAAACCCTTCCCTAAAGCATGAGTCAAAGAATGTCGTTTTCTTTATCTCAAACAGATGCAGTGCACATCCATGTTATTCCTGTCTGCAAATAACAGGATCTGCTAACAAGCCAAAAAATACATTCCGCCAATCACACAAACGAGTAAGGTGGTACGTAAATGTGAGTGACTGTGCAATGCGAGCTATGTCGGCAGTAGGTTCCAAGGAGTGGGGGATCGCATCAAACAGCAACTCCCGGCTGCTGTTTGCAATTGGGAGCATACAGATCCTACCTACTCAGCCCATCTTGTGAAGCTCAAGATTATGATTCTGCGATTCAACAACATTTTGCAATTAACCTTAAATATGCCAATGATTACCCTGAAAAAACAAATTGAGATTGCCAGTTAGGCTAGTGATGTGGCACATGTGCGGGCATTGGAAGCTATGTATATGAAAAGACAGAACCCCATCCTTTGCAAGCGGGTAGAACATGAAAATGTGCTGCTTGTTTCAGCAAAGTAAAATTAGTCACAGCCATTCGCTTAGTCTGTCGTCAGGGCAATACCTTGGTCAATCAAGGTCAAGCTGCCTTATCTAAATTTCAGACAATGCCCGGCACTTAACTGTCAGTTACCATCAGTGATACATTTGCCATGACAACACTATTTGCAAACCTATCAGCAATCTCTTATCATACAATCGAAATTCTTGCGTTCACCTTGCATTCTTGCAAATGTCCTGATGAGTACAAGATGAAAAGCTTGGACATTTTTTTAGTAGCAATATTCAACTTCTTCCCTAACTAGCTTAGGTCAAATGTCTTAGGAAATAAGCGGCTAATGATAATCAAATTATCAGAGTCCAATAATATCAGTAACTGGTAAGTAGTGTCTTGGGTTAAGCCCAGGAAATATTAAATCAGTCTTCAATCCAATGAAAATTACACATAATATGACGGATTTTCCAGTAGACACAACGAATATGAATGTATTGCTTAATAAAGTAAACAGAGTTAACATATAATTGTTGTTCAGATGAATAATGAAAATTCATAATTATTTTTATCTTAAGCCTAAATAACGAATCATTCAGGTCAATAATCACTTGCTATTTCCAAATAATATGCATTCAAATAATTACAAAAATCTAACAAACGTAAGTCCCAGCAATTAACTTTTTCACAGAATCACACAATTTCACAGTGCAGAAGAGCCCTTAGGCCCATCGAGTCTCCACCAAACTGTGAGAAGCACTTGACCTAACTACTTAATCCCATTTACCAGCAATTGGCCCATAGCCTTGAATGCTTCGACTTGCCAAGTGCTCATCCATTTACTTTTTGAAGGATGTGAGGCAACCCGCATCCATCACCCTTCCAGACCATCACCATCCTCTGGGTAAATAGCTTTTTCCTCACATCGCCCCTAAATCTCCCGCCCCTCAACTTCAACTTATGTCTCCTTGCGACTGGCCTTTCAACTAAGAGGATCAGCTGTTCACTATCCACCCTGTCCATGCCCCTCATAATCTTGTACACCTCGATCAGGTCGTCCCTCAGTGTTCTCTGCTCCAACGAAAACAACACAAGTCTGTCAAACCTCTCTTCATAACTTTCGTAACTCTTCAGATCATGAAGTCATTCGAGTGACAGAAGGCATTTGGTAGTTTGTATACTGCATTAACAACTACACAAGTTTTGGCAGTGCCCCAATTATGCTAAGTAATTTAAGGCAGCTGTCGACACAAGGCATTGTGGCCTTACTGTTACAAGAAGGTGAGACTGGAATTCAAAAACCGATAGGGATTTTTTTTTAAACAGAAGCTGAATATACACCTCAGAAGATATTCAACGATGGAAAAAGAGACATTGGGTATGGTGTTCACGTTGCAGCGTTTCGAAATTTATGTTGGAAACAATTCATCAGAAACAATTCTTTTCATAGGCCAGAAATCTTTGAACATTTTGGCCAAACGTCAAAAGAAAATTGCAAATCTTTTCAGGTGAAGCCTACTATTCCGCCCAATTACATTGGGACTGCACATGTTGCCAGTAGAGAAAGCCTGCTCAAAGAGCTTTTATCTTGAGTTTGAAGCTTAGAAAAGACAATAGGACATTTTAAAACATGGACACTAAACTGGAATGTTTTATGTTGATACCAAGGACTTGCATATACTGTTATGTTAATACATGCATGTAGCGTAAACCATAATAAGTATAGGAGATGGAGTGAGATGGTTTATTAAAAAATGAGTCTGCCTTTTAAAATTATGACATTCCATTTCTCGATTGGGAGGGGGATGTTATGAATGGATATTATGTGTATAAAGTTATTGCAAATTATTTTAAAAATGGAATTGTACCATGAACGGCATTAAAGTGTGTGCCTGTGTGCGTCTGTTTTGACTAAATTGGATTAAATTCAACCAGTCTGGATGTTTTCATGTGTAGTAGTTTGTGATGTTAATTAGATAAACATAAAGGTAGAAGGCAAATAGTACAATTGCATTTGTTGAATGAACCAGACAAAATAATGAGTAAAATCCTGCAAGTAGCTAGGAGAGAACAAGAAATGTGGTAAAGCACGAACTACATTGGTTTCATGTAAGGATTATTGTTAGGAGAAGTAACATTGAAAACCTTCCAATGCAATCGAAAATTCACATCCAAAGGGAAATCTGAATTAAAACCGAGATGAGTTGGGTGTGTGGTGTGTGTTATAGGCATTTAAGATCTAACCACACTGTAAGCCTAGGTCTGTGCTTGTGAAGGAAACAAATTGAATGGAACCTCATTTGGAATTTGCATTGTCAAATCTGCTTGGCCTTGTGTTTGTTTAACGCCTACTGAATATTCTTGCCTTGGTGAAGATTTACCTGGAAGTGATACATTTGCGTTTTGTGTATAAGTTGCTTTGGTAGAAATTTGTAGGCATGTGCCGTGTTATACTTTTTGTTAAATTAATACTTATTTAATTTAGTTTGATACCTAAAAATTCCAGTGGGTTGTTGGTGTTATTTCTGAATTGAGAGCTGCATCGCAACATATGAATTGAAAATATAGGTTATGATCGTTGTTCAAGATTCCCACTGGAATTTAACCAACTCAGCCTTTACCAGCTAATGTGTAATAGCACTTTCTAACACTCGCTCTGCATCTCTCATTCTGTCACTCCCTCTCACTCTCTACTGTACTCTCTATTCCACCCCTGCCCATTCTGTAGCTCTCCCCTTCTTCCTCCAACTCACTCTGCCTCTCTCTCTCTCTCTCACAGTCTCTGTCTCTCTCTCTCTCTCTCTCTTTCTCTCTCTGTCTCGCACTCTGTCTCTGCCTGTGGCTCTCTCTCTCTCTACCTCACTCTATCTCCCTCACGTTCACCATCTCCCTCTTTCTCTCTCTGTCTTTCCAATTCTCCTTTAAACCCCAATGGTAATCCCACTTTCTTAATTATTTTCTTACCTCACCTCTTTTCATGACATCACTTTGTCTGAACGTCCCCCACCCACCCCCGCCACACACACACCCCATTCTCTGTGTGGATTGTCTTCTCTGTTTCCAACAGAATAATTCCTGTCCCAGTGGTGAATGATAGCAGTTGTTGACAGATCAGCCACAAAGAGGGTAGGTATTTTTAAAGATATGTTCTTCTATTCAACCAGGGACGAGTAGCCATGATGGACAGGCAGCCCAGACAATTGAAGTGTTATACATTAAAACAGGTAAATCTGGAAAAGATTAGCAGGCCTGACAGCGTATATGGAGAAAGTAACAGATTTACCTTTTTGAGTCCAAATGACTCTCCTTCAGAGCTAAAGAGAAGTAGAAATGTCATGGAATTTGTACAGTTTAAGGGGGCGGAGCAGGTGAAGCTGGATTGAAGGTTAACAATATGTCGAGACAAAGGAAACATTGACAAAGATGTCATGGAAAAAAGACGAATGGGGTGTTAATGGTAATGGTAAGGGCTAAATAAGATGTCCATAATTGCATAAAGGTAGGAAAGCAGAATTTGTGAATAACATAACAAGGGTAAGCTCTCTGTGAAAGAACAACATAGAGCAACTCGCAGTTGGCAGTTATGTTACGGGGGTGGTGGGTGGTGGGGTGGGAAGCTGGTGGTGGTTGGGGTGAAAGGTTAGAAAAAGGGACAAGAAAAGGGAATAAAAGGAATGAATGCATGTTTGAAAGTAAAAATGAAAATAAATGGTGAAAAATAAAAACGCAAGCTAAAAAATGGGATTAAAAACGGGGTGTGAATGTACAGCAGCCAGATCGTGCCCTTAAACTGTTGAACTAAATTTTAAAGCCGGAAGGCTGTGAAGTGCCCATTTGGAAGATGAGGTGTTCTTCCTCCAGTTTCACTGGCCTTCAAATTAGCACTTTAGCAGGACAACGATGGACATGTGGGCACGAGAGTCGTTATGTTAGAAAGTGTTTTTCCTTTTCCCTGTCCAATCAGTAAGGAAAGCCATGATGAACAGGCACCCCTGCCAATGGGATTTTTTTTGTCCAGTCAGGGAGCCGGTTCAATGATTGATTGACAGCTATGCCAATAGGAGGGCATGTATTCACCATGGAGGTGGGTTGCTCTGCCCAATACATGAGAGGTACCCATGCTGACGGAGGGGCCTGGCCAATGCCAGGGAGGGGGCTAGGTGGAGTGTGGGGTGCGGGTGGTGGGGGGAGGGGGGTAGGTGATGCAGAGATGTTCGGAGATGTTTTTATTCTTCCAATAAGTGAGGGTTATTCATGATGGACAGGCATACTGGCCAATGGGAAAGCAGAGATGCCAATCAATGATGCGTGTCCATGGTAGACAAGCAGCCGGTGCAGTGGAAGCCTTCAGTGAATGAGTTATTTTCATTATTGAAAGAATTGAAGAATTAGAGTAAAGGGATACTTCAGCACATTCTTCAACTGCTGTCTGAATGGAGTCTGTGTCACAGTATAAATCACAGTGTTAGTGCAGCAGCTCAGGAGCTGCAGCATCATGCCCAATTCCTGAATAAAACTATCCAACCAGACCAACATAAATCCCAAATCCAACATTCGCCTCCATAAGGAATAAACCATTAACGTTGACCATAGCAAGATGAAATTGGCCGAAATTACAAACAGCAAAGTGATGGATTTCCTTCGACTCTCCATCTCTGGGTCTCTGGGACTCTCCCCACTGCTGTGAGTCCGGAGTCTCCTGCGGACTCTGCTGCTCATTAAAATGTGTCTGACGGTGAGAACATTGAGCAGCAGAATCAGGACAAATGGGACACCCGGGGTTAGAATGTGGTGGAGGAACTCGATTATTGCCCAGAACAGAGAAAACTGAACCTCAGCTGTGACCCAACAAAACCAGGGGAGGTTCCTCAGCCAATACCGATCTCTTAGCATAAAATACCAGAAAACATTCTTTAAACCGCTCAGCACAGTCACTGTTCCCATAACCATAGCCTCCGTTTTCTTGCTGCAGAATTTGCTTTTCAGCTTCGAGCAACAAATGGCCACAAATCGATCAAAGGTGAATGTGATGGTGAACCAGACAGAACAGTCAGTGGCTGCATAAAGCAGGACGACATGTATATTGCACACACGGATGAAGCGCAGGAAATCAAAGGTTTGCCTAAAAAGTATGGGAATCTGTCTCCATATCACATCTAATATAACAACCAGCAGATCAGCCGATGCCATGGTCACCAGGTAACAAGTGACATATTTGGCCAGGCCGCAGTTTTTACATTTCAGGACCACAACTGTGATTAAGTTCACTGTAAGGAATGGGGAAAAACAACAATGAAATTATAAATCAGGCTGGGGATGGAACTGACAGCTTGATTGAAGAGTTATTTATGTTTTCAAACGTGTGAATCTATCCGGTGTTGCATTGAAGCAAATGGAATTGAAGGAACCCAAGATAAGTTATTTCATACATTGGAAGCAAGGAGATACAATAACAAAATAAAAACCGAAGTAAAGAGAGAAAGGAGGCATCAGCGACTGGGAAGCCAGACATAAGTTGAGACCCAAAGGTGAATTGGGAGCGAGGGGATAACCAGAGGACCCAGGGATGATGGGAGAATTCATAAGTAAGTGGGAGCCAAGGGTAACTGGGGGTCGGGGTGGGGGGGGGGGGGGGGGGGGGGGACGGGGGGGGGGGGGGGGGGGAGTGGAGACAGAGGTGATGGGTCTATTAAGGACAGGAGAGTATTCTGGGAATCTGGATAATTCCCCATTTTTCCCACTTCACTGCGGACTGCAACAAGGAGTTTTTATGACAAGGTGTGTTTAACCAATACAATGCTGTAATTTTTAGGAACAGTGCAACACAAGACAAAGGGACATACAGTCACATATATCGACAGGCACACATACGCACACACGTGCACACACACACAGAAAAACAGGTATAAATGCACAGAGGCACACAAAGACACGCACACTCTTATACAAAAAGAAAGACATAAATGCACCAACACAAACACACACAAAAAAAACACAAACATAGGAAACCTCAATCAAAAACACAAGAAAACACACACACAGGGACTTACAAACTGATGGAAAATTGTGGATGCACATACAGACAAATATACAGATAGATACAGAGAAACACACAGTCACACACAGAAAAAGAAATATATACATAAACACGAAGAGAAGTACACACATACACATTAACACACAAACCCTAGCATACACACAAGCAAACACACAAACACACACTAAAACACAGATAGAAAAACAGACACGGGGACAACATACACACTCACACGCATGCGCGCGCACACATACACACACACACACACAAACACAGACACAAACACACTCATGCATCAGACACAGGTGCACAGATATAAATACTCATACACGCAAATGCACTCTCCCACATGGACACAACGGAACACACCCACTCACTGACGTATATACACAGACACAATCCCTTGCAGTCTCACACACACTCACGCAGTTTTATGCTCATATACACACACAAACACACACACACACTCACAATCAAACAAGATCACACTCACTCTCAGACACGCACACACACAGAAAAGGTGCAGATCGCTTGTAACATCACCACATGGAAGTTCCCCTCCAATGCACCCAACCATTCTCGTTACAACTATATTACTGTTCCTTCACTGTCACTGCATGAAAATCATGGAACTGCCTTCCATAATAGTACAGTGCGGTGCACCTACACCAAATGGAATGCAGAGCTTCAAGAATGCGGTTCACCAGCACTACTTCAAATGCAAATAGGAATGAGCATTTTAGTGAATTGAAGAGCATGTACTGTGAATAAAAATACGCAGAAACAGACACACGCATCCATTCACCCAAATACACACACACAAACACATACATACACACAAACATGCACATGTACACACAAACACACACGTACAAGCACACACACACAGACACGTGCATACACATACAGAAACATACACAAGCACATGCACACACTATCACAAATACACACACACAAACACCCATTCACACTGAATATATCGCACGCACTCAGACTCCAACACAGAGACACACTAACATGCAAACACTATCACACTGATGAAGAGGCAAACATAAAAACACTGACAAGCAAAATGTCATACATAAACACACACACATACAGACACACACAATCCCTTGTAATATTGGTCTGCACTGAAGTGCTGCTTTGGGCTGCAGTAGGGCATTTAAGTTGGACTTTGTTGACCGAGGGAATTTCAGGCTTAATTTCTGTCTAAAGCCTAACCTGTTTTTTAAAATTTAGTAATCTACTAAAAACTGCTATTTGTGTTGGAAGAAGGTGAGTTTTATGCCAGCTTTAACATCAGGACTACAGCTCCTCACACCCTGCTTCCTGTAAGGACTCCATCCCATTATCTCAGTTCCTTCGCCTCCGTCGCATCTGTTCCGATGATGCTACCTTCAAAAACAGTTCCTCTGACATGTCCTCCTTCTTCCTTAACCGAGGTTTTCCACCCACGGTCGTTGACAGGGCCCTCAACCGTGTCCGGCCCATCTCCCGCGCATCTGCCCTCACGCCTTCTCCTCCCTCCCAGAAACATGATAGGGTCCCCCTTGTCCTCACTTATCACCCCACCAGCCTCCGCATTCAAAGGTTCATCCTCCGCCATTTCCGCCAACTCCAGCATGATGCCACCACCAAACACATCTTCCCTTCACCCCCCTTATCGGCATTCCGTAGGGATCGCTCCCTCCGGGACACCCTGGTCCACTCCTCCATCACCCCCTACTCCTCAACCCCCTCCTATGGCACCACCCCATGCCCACGCAAAAAATGCAACACCTGCCCCTTCACTTCCTCTCTCCTCACCGTCCAAGGACGCAAACACTCCTTTCAAGTGAAGCAGCATTTCACTTGCATTTCCCCCAACTTAGTCTACTGCATCCGTTGCTCCCAATGTGGTCTCCTCTACATTGGAGAGACCAAACGTAAACTGGGCGACCGCTTTGCAGAACACCTGCGGTCTGTCCGCAAGAATGACCCAAACCTCCCTGTCGCTTGCCATTTCAACACTCCACCCTGCTCTCTTGCCCACATGTCTGTCCTTGGCTTGCTGCATTGTTCCAGTGAAGCCCAACGCAAACTGGAGGAACAACACCTCATCTTCCGACTAGGGACTTTACAGCCTTCTGGACTGAATATTGAATTCAACAACTTTAGGTCTTAAGCTCCCTCCCCCATCCCCACCCCCTTTCTGTTTCCCCCTTCCCTTTTTTTTCCAATAAATTATAAAGATTTTCCTTTTCCCACCTAGTTCCATTATATAAAAAAAAACCCACTAGAGCTATAACTTGAGTGCCCTACCATCCATTCATAATAAGCACATTCGTTTAGATAATATCACCAACTTTAATTTTAACACCTATGTGTTCTATTGTACTATTGTCGTTGACATCTTTTGAAGATCTGCTTCTATCACTGCTTGTTTGTCCCTACAACCACACCCCCCCACACCACCCCCCCCCCCACCTTTTTGTCTCTCTATCTCTCCGCCCCCCACACACACACCTTAAACCAGCTTATATTTCAACTCTTTCTTGGACTCGAACGCAAGTTCTGTCGAAGGGTCATGAGGACTCGAAACATCAACTCTTTTCTTCTCCGCTGATGCTGCCAGACCTGCTGAGTTTTTCCAGGTAATTCTGTTTTTGTTTTGGATTTCCAGCATCTGCAGTTTTTTTGTTTTTAAGTTAACCTAATATCCCAGAGAGTGGAATTCAAAATGTCTCTTTCCAGCTTCCGTTTCTGTAGACTGCACGTTTATGTACAAATGCTGTAGGCTTCTCGTGCCTCTGTTCAGTCCTACAATGTATTCTTCCTGACGCAGAGCTTCATTCTCCTTTCGCCATTGACCTCCTATTCAAACTTGTAAACTCAACTGTGTGCATGTGTCTTTGTAACTTTATTTTCTCCTAACGCTCCTAATGAATATATTTTCAAGTTGACTATGTGGGGTCAATAACCCTTGAGACAAATAAACATGCACCTTTGCTATCTTGAATGGCTATTTGTATACAGACTGAGATCCCTTTGATAAACTAAATCCCAACAGCAACTATATATCACTGCAAACTTACTTTACCCCTTCTGTGCTGTGCCCCCAAACATGTTTACTTCTTAGCATGTTAAAGACAAGTCTACACCATACATCTGTTTCTAACTTCGAATTGCATGTCTACTTGATTACAAAATGTAGTTAATTCAAACACAGAGACAGAAAATACACCAACTCCGTAAACCTAATTTTCGATAAAAAGCAGAACATTATCAAGAAAATACTTTCATGAGTTATCTGATTGCTGACGTGGGACATGAATTGCCACCTGGTCATTTCTGAGGCAATAGTGAGGCCCCCGGCCTGTGTCCCACCAAACATTTTCTCATACGGAACAAAATGAAGCACCTCCCTTCTCACCTACAATACATCCCACGCGATTCATGATAGGAACAGTATAAATACCACACATGTTGATCCTATAAAGACTCTACCCTTATACCTGGATGGCAGACCGATGAAGATGCCAGGAGTTCCGGGGAGAAGCAGCAACCTGCTTCACGGAGCATGGCCTGGATATCCAGATGACAGAGGTAGAAACATAGCAGGAGATCATGTTCCCTGAATGTTCCAGGCTACCTTCAGAGTCTCAGGAGGCAGCTGCACTCTGATTCATGGAGCACGGCCTGGACGTCCTCCTGACAGGGGTAGACTGACACAGGCACAAACTGTTCCATGAAGGACCCAAGTTCCCTCCGGGTTTGGGAGTGAGGTCGGGCGGGGGGGGGTGGGGTGTTGGGATGTGGGGGGGTGGGGAGGTGGGGAAGGAACTGGGCTTTGGAATGGAAACTCGGGCCGGATTGGTAACGTGTAAAAAGGTATGATTTTCTTTAGCCAGGAAGACAGTGATTGGCATAAACTAAATGCCAAGAGAGATCTGGAAGAAAGTCATTTGGAAAGAGGATAATCTGCCTTGTGTGTCTCTCACAAATCCCAGAGCTCCAGACCCACTGCACACTCCCCCATTCCTCCCCTCCACGAGGAGGAGGTAGGCTTGCCAGAGGAAGCACCATCACCGCCATTGCATTTAACATGCAACAGCCTAGAGATTGATGTGGCACTGGGTGCAACTGCCAACATAAGGCATAAGGTGGGGACCACAGGCTGATGAGCACAGCATCAGCCATAGGAGGAGGTATCATATTCAGAGATTTCTGTTCATTGTTCCCAGCGGAGCAGGTTGGACCGATACCGGGGCGCCCCTCGGGACAGTGAGAGAACTCCTCTGGAGTCTCAGTTTGGGATTCATTATTTGTAAACAGAGCAGCAGATATGATGCCATCGACACAGTTGCCTGAAGCATTGAGGCCTCATTTGCTCTGAATTGCGGAGCTCATTGTGATCATGACTTAGATCTTGACTCTGGTATGGGGAGCCTATGACGAGAAATGATGAGACATTGGCCAACCTCGTGGTGAGTCCATGCAGCAGGTGTAAGATATGCTGCACTGTGGCACCAGCTCCATTGCAGTAGTGGGGGTTGAGCTCAGGGCCCTGAACAGGAATACCTCATTGGTGGAAGATCAGTACCTCGAGGGAATCCCAGCAGTACAACAGCTGCCCACTCAATCCAACCAATGGGGCACCATCCTCAAGGCTGTGCGATCGGAAAAAGTGGGTGAGGGGCAGGTGAAATTTGAGGGAATGTCAGTCTCTTCTGATTCCTTTATCCCTCAGATTGAAGCAACATCTGACACCCGGGTCCAATTGCGTGAGCTGTTCCTGCAGCAATGCAGGTAGTGCAATCACAGGGAGAGTCCCAACGGTTTCTTGAACGACGACGCAGACCACCATGATTCTCACAATCATATAGCACAGAGGTGAGCAGCCTGTTTGCAATTCCTCCAAGGGAAAAAGTTGAATACAACATTAGGAATATCCATTAGTGCTGACAACAGAGATAGTTAGAGAACTAATTTGGTCACAGTGGCGTTTAGGTAAACTATGGATTTTCAGAAATACATGTAACATCTATCTAGTGAAGCCTTGGGGATATTGTCACTGAACAAGTAATCCAGGCATCCACTTCGATGTTCTTGGCCATGGGTTCAATTTTTCCCTGGTGGAATTTAAACGCTATTATTACATGTGCAATATAAGTATGGTTTCAGTAATGGTGGCCGTGAAACCTCATCGATCTTTTTATTTAAAAACAATCTGTTTCCCCAATGTCATTTAGGGAAGGAAATTTGCCATCCTTCCCCGGACTGACTCTAGGACTTCAGCAATGTGGTGGACTCTTAATTGCCTTCTGAAATGGCTCAGCAAGGGAAACCATTAAAGGAAGATTACAGATTGTCAATGAATTCTGGTCTTGCAAGTGACATACTCATATCCCATGAATAATAAAAAATATACTTTACATGAATAATTCAAAATATTCAAACCAGATGTTGAAGTCAAGATGTGTTCAGGGGTTACCATTCTGTCTCCAACAGCTTGTGTGTGATATCCAGAGAAATTCCCTCATGTGTGACAGCATGGATACAATGCACTTTCTTTGACGTTTTGAAAATACTCCCCTCTCTTCCATGCCTTGGTTCATCCTCTTCCATGGCAGCCATCATGTGAAGCGATAAAAACAAACTGCGGATGCTGGAAATCCAAAACAAAAACAATTACCTCAAAAAACTCAGCCTGTCTGGCATAATCGGCGGAAAGAAAAGAGTTGACACTTCGAGTCCTCATAACCCGTGCCATGAGGACTCGAAACGTCAACTCTTTTCTTCTCCACCGATGCTGCCAGACCTGCTGAGTTTTTCTAGGTAAGTCTGTTTTTGTCACGTGAAGCGATGCTGGATTAAACATTCTCTGGTCATGATGAAGACTTTCATGGGCTCCTGAGCCAATCTCTGGTCACGCCATGCTCCTTATCGCCAGGGACTCTCCCGTGGCCTTTCTGCTTTACTATCCACATCTTCATTATCCTCCTCATGTTCCTTCCAATTTACCTCCTCATCCTCATTCGAGGTAAGGATCCTTTGCTCGCCCTCCTCCAGCTCCAGCGGCAGACTCCTCCACAATGTCCAGTTACGGAGCATGCAGCAATGTACAATCATATGCCATACCCTGGAAGCTATGGGTTGTAGAGACCTCCCTGAGATGTTGAAGTATCTGAACCACATTTTGAACCAATGACAGGTTCAATAGGTTATTTGTTTATGCTTTAACCCTAACAGGTGGACCCTGGGGATTCATTGGTGAAATTTAATTGAAGCACATTTCGAAAAAGCGAAAAGAAATAAGGTGTACTTACCTAAAATTAGCCATACAGACCTGTCTTGAGTGCAATGTTAAAATTAGACATGATTTAATTTTGAAGTTCGAAGCTAAATAAGTTCATCAGTCTCGACAGAATAAATAAATTAAGTATGGGCATAAATTCTGAATATATTCAATAGATGTTATTCTATTTATCTTACAAATTAAACATTCCGCATTCTTGAATGAATCTCTGGAGTGATCACTTCTGTAGTTTCACTATTGACCCAACACCTGGTTGTTACAGAGAACACGTCTGTCCTTCTGGTAATGCTGCCTAGTGAAATTATTTTCTGTTACTCATTCACACTATGCGGGCTTCACTGGCTGGGCTAGTATTCATTGCCCATACCTTGTTCCCATTAAAAAGACGGTATTCAACTGCCTTCTTGAACCACTGAGTTCCATGTGGTGTAGATGCACCTAGAGTGTTGTTAGGAAGGGAATTCCAGGATTTAGACCCAGCGACATGGAGGAACAGCAATAGATTTTGAAGTAAGGGTCGTTAGTGATTTGGAGAAGTACATCCAGGAGGTATTGTTCGTAACAAACTGCTCTCCTTGTCTTTCTCGATTGCACTCATCGTTGGTTTACAAGGTGCTGTCGAAATAGCATTGGTGAATGCTTGGTTTCTATCTTGGAAATGATACAATTGCTAATACTGTGCATCGCTGGTGGAGGGGGTGAACGCTTTTGTGTGTGGTGCCAATCAACTAGTCTGCTTTGCCCTGAATTGTGGTCAAGCTTCTTGAGTGTTGTGGGAACTGCACTCATCCAGGCAAGTGGGGAGTATTCCATCACACTCCTGACTTGCACTTTGTAGATGGTGGACAGGCTTTGGAGAGTCAGGAATTGAGTTACTCACCGCAGGATTTCTAGCCTCTGACCTGCTCTTGCAGACAAAGTATTTATTTCACTCGTCCATTTCAGTTTCAAGTCAATGGGATCCAAGATATTCATAATGTTGCATCCAGTGCAAGCAGTGCCATTAAAAGTGAACGAGCGAGTTTTAAGTTCACTTTTGAGGGTGATGTTCATTGCCGGTTGCTTGTGTGCGACAAATGTTACTTGCCACTTTTCAGCCCGAGACTGGATATTGTCCAGCTCTTTTTGCATTTCGACATGGAATACTACAGTATCCGCGGAGACGTGAATTGTGCTGGACATTGTGAAATCAACAGCAAACATTCCCACTTCTGATCATGTGATGGAAGGAAGACATTTCATTAATAAGTTGAAGATGGTTGGGCCAAGGTCACTTCTCTGAGGAAGAACTTCAGTTATGACTTGGAGTTGAGATGAGTGACCTCCAACAACCAAAACCATTTTACTTTGTGCTAGGTATGACACCAACTAGTGGATATACTGCCCATCCCACCCCCATGCCAACCCACCCACAATGACCCAAGTTTTGCTAGCGCTCCTTGATGCCACACTCTGTCAAATGTGGCCTTGCTGTCAATCGTCATCAGCCTTAAATCATGTCGGCAGTCAAGATTTTTTTGTCCATGTTTCAACCAAGACTGAACTGAAGTCAAACGAGTGTCCCTGGCTGAAACTAAACAAAGCATCATTGAGCAGTTTCTAACTAAGCATGTGCCGCGTGATTGACTATTGATGACCCGGTAATTTTCCGGCCTGTATTCCTCCTGTTTATTTTTGTACAGAACATAGCTGGGCAATTTTCCACATTTAAGGCTGTTGTACATGCTCTGGAACAGCATTTATTTCTGCATTCATGCGATGTGTGTGCCACTGGCCAGGCATTTAATGCACATTCATAATTTCCATATTAGTGTAATTTCAGAAAGTATTCAAGATTAAATCACATTGCTCTGAGTCTGGAGTCCAAGTAGGCCAGGCCAAATAAGGGGTGGGGGATATTTCATTCACTAAAGGACATTGATGAACGAGATGGATTTTACGGCAATTAGCAATTGCTTCACTGGATTTGAAGCTGTGTCACCAGAGCATTAGCTCTGAGTTACGAGAGCAGCGACATTAGCACTAGATCACCACCTCCCCCAACCAGTGGGTCACTGACAAAGGACAGTCCAGAAAAAGGAGGAGCTAAGGGAAGCCGGACTGATGTTTTGTGCAGGGAGATGAAAAGGCCTAGCTGTCAGACATAGCAAGCTGACCCATGGGAGGGATGCAGCTTTGAGAGGTGAGGGAAAGTCTTAAATGGGGCTGCACCTTTCAGGGTGA
Organism: Carcharodon carcharias; assembly: GCF_017639515.1. Classification (NCBI taxonomy): domain Eukaryota; kingdom Metazoa; phylum Chordata; class Chondrichthyes; order Lamniformes; family Lamnidae; genus Carcharodon; species Carcharodon carcharias. The sequence continues at coordinate 566,281 of NC_054486.1, read as the reverse complement.
TGCATCTGAGGTGCACCACATCCCCATTATGGATATATACTTGGCTAATTTTCTGTTGGCACAAAGATATCGATGAAATTAATTTGTAGAGAGAACATGAAGAATTTACCAAAACAAAAAAACAGTTTTTGCAAGTAAATCTGAGATCTGTAAAATATCTGGAAAATGGAGTATAACGTGGCAAAGTTTGAAATTCCCCATTTTGGCAGGAAGAATAGAGATGAGACATTTTATCTAAATTGTTAGATTTTTCAGAGCTCTGAGATGCAAAAGGATTCGCGGCTCTTAGTGCATCAATAGCAAGATGCTAGTATGCAGCTACAGCAATTAATTAAGAAAGCTACTAGAATGTTGTTATTTATTGCGAGGGGATTGAATAAGAAAGTTGATAGGCTATGTTTCGGCTGCGCAGAACACGACTGAAAAAATATCTGGAGTATTGGGTACAATTTTGGTCATGTTAGTTAAGGGGGGATGTAAATGTGTTGGACGCAATTCAGAGAATGTTTCCCAGAGTAAGAACTGGAATGGTCAGGTTATCTTATAAATACAACTTGGGAATGTACCCGCTTGAGTTTAGAAGAGTATGAGGCGACTCGATTGAAACATATAATATCCTGAGGGAAGTCTACAGAGTGAACTTGGAGGAGATGTTTGCTCTTGTGTGAGAAACTAGAACTTGGCTTCACTGTTTAAAAAAAAGGGGTCGCATATTTATAACAGAGATGAGGCCATTTGTTTTCTCGCAGGGAAGCGTGAGGCTTTTCAACCCCCCATCTGAAACGGGGGTGGGAACAAAGCCTTTGAATATTTTTAAGGCAGATTCTTATTAGGTCATCGAGGATAGGATTTCTTTTAATCAGCCATGATCTTGTTAAATGACGGCCAGGCCCGAGCGGCCGGACGTCAAACTCCTGCTCCTTGTTCGTATGTTTGTAGTTCACTGGGTAAGCACTGTGTAGGAGCACTAGGCAAGCCGGGGGGGTACCACAAGACAAACATTGAAGGAACACACAAGGGTAAATATTTCAGTTTTGTTTGGATAATTGGATTTGTTGATGGATAAAGATGCGAATGAAATTGCTTTTGTTGCTGCTTTTTCTAACAGGATGGTGGCCGAGGGGAAGCTGTGACTGGCGTATCAGATGGATTTAACAGTGGAGAATGGGGGAATCATGATGGAAAAGGGAAGTTGTCCAATGGGAACCGAAGTCTTAGCAAGCACTCTCCAACAGCCTGCCCGGGTTGAAGCGTCGAGAAAATATCTCATCAGCTTCCTGCTCCTCCCCATGAAGTACCCTCCGCATTTCTGGTGACAACGCCTTTTTCCTCATAATGGAGATGATAGAAAGAGAGCAGCAGAACTCCATGAACTTCACCATATGCTCCAGCGTGCACTGGGGTGGGCAGCGGGTGGTGGGGGGGGGGGGGGGGGGGGGGGGGTGTGGGGGATGGGGCAAGGGTTGGGGGGGAGGGGTCGGGGTGGTGACACAAGGTTCAGGAATCAGAAACATTGATTCGTCACACTGATAGTTGCTATCTCTAGACATGTGTTATTTTCAGATTGTTGCTTGGCGATGGGGGTTGATGAGGGTGTGGGTGTTTTGAATCACATACCGAGGCGGCAGAATTCATCTCTGAGAAGCCATGCTTCAGTTATGAAAAAAGATGAGAAGACGGAGGGAATGGCCGACTGCTTCAGAATGGGGCTTTTGTGGCTATTGTTGGGATAGCGAACATGCACCAACATGTACTGTGCATGGGCACACAGAAATTGTACGTTAATGGTATAAAAGATTTTGCTGTTCCTGTACATCTCCACGTTAGCAAGGGGACTCTGCAGTGCAATATTCAGTTTCAGGATCCTTCTACGCTGGGAAAACCATGGAAATTATAACGTAAACTGGAGGAACAGCACCTCATCTTCCGACTAGGCACTTTACAGCCTTCCGGACTGAATATTGAATTCAACAACTTTAGGTCATGAGCTCCCTCCCCCATCCCCACCCCCTTTCTGTTTCCCTCTTCCTTTTTTTTCCAATAAATTATAAAGATTTTCCTTTTCCCACCTATTTTCATTATATAAAAAAAACCCCACTAGAGCTATACCTTGAGTGCCCTACCATCCATTCTTAATTAGCACATTTGTTTAGATAATATCACCAACTTTAACTTTAAAACCTATGTGTTCTGTTGTACTATTGTCGTTGACATCTTTTGATGATCTGCTTCTATCACTGCTTGTTTGTCCCTACAACCACACCCCCACCTCTCTCTCTCTCTATCTCTCCACCGCCCCCCCCCCGCCCCCCGCCCCCCCCCACACACACACACCTTAAACCAGCTTATATTTCAACTCTTTCTTGGACTCAAACTCAAGTTCTGTCGAAGGGTCATGAGGACTCGAAACGTCAACTCTTTTCTTCTCCGCCGATGCTGCCAGACCTGCTGAATTTTTCCAGGTAATTCTGTTTTTGTCATGGAAATTATAATCCTGCTTCTCCCTGCTGAGGGTAAAAAAACAACATATTCACCTCACCCGGCATGGATGCTCTCCATCACCTGCTGGACAGATTGATTCAGATCATCCTTTCAGGAAAGTTCGCAATCTATCCAAGTTCAATGAAGCTGTGACATTAACGGCATTTGACAGCATCTTCCTCACCCTGGTATGCGTTTGGCGGTTGTATTTCAGTGGATGGAAAAGCTCCTTCACCACTCCCTTGTTGAGTCAGGTTTGCCTCAGGCTCTGCTCCTGGGTTAGGTGGAGGTTGGTAAAATATTCTTGGAAAACTGGGGCTGGATAGGGCACAGCTGCCCCCTCCTCCTTTCTTTACAGAGCTTCCCCTCTCCATTTGTTGGTCATGTTACAGACTCAGGTGAACTGTAACTACTATCCCCTTAGTACTTCCAAAGTTCGGTTACCAAACACACTGTCCTTCCAGCAAGTAAGCAGCAGCTCACTACAAAGTGAGCTGGAGAAAACTATCAATAACACTTCCACGAACTTTTCCATTAAAAAAATCGGTCAAACTCCCCACAGCTGTAGGTTTTGTGCCTAGTCCTTTAAGATATCACTAGCGGTGGTTCGCTGTGTTGTGGGAAAAATGTTCAGCTGAGAGTGAGTAAAGCAGATGTTCAATGGCCAGGAACAATCCGAGTTTCATGTATCAAAGCTGCTGAAACCGTCTGTCCAACATGGAGTACCAGTTGGGAGACGCTGGGAAGTCAATGATAGTGCCTCCCACAGCATTTAATTGTTCCAGCTTCAGAAATCTGGCACCAGTGACTGTGACCATCTACAAAGACCAGAATCATGGCCATGGGGAGATATAGTGTGACTTATATTCATGTTGTAATTATATTGACTAAAACTTCAGCTGAGCAATTTGCAAGAATATGCAAAACTAACAGAGCGATTTGATTTAGTCACAGGAGTTAGGCATGGAGGGATCATATCGTAAGAATGAGATTATTATAAGTGAGGTGATACGAGAACAGGAAGCAAAATAGGTCAGTGAGAACAGAGGTGCTGGGTGAAACGGATTTGGTGTGAGTTAGGATATGCAAAAAGTAGTTTGGGATTTGTTGGGTCTTATGAAGGGTTGTTAGTGGGAGGACGACCAGGAAAACACTGGGATAGTCGATTCTGGCTTCAGACACAGGTGAGGGTTTATTCAGTAGCTGGGCTGAGGCGGAGATGGTGATGGATGATATTATGGAGAAGGCAGTGGGAAGGATTGGGAGTGGAGGGAATATGGGGCTGCTAATCACCTCAGGGTGAAAGGGATCCAACACGTTCTCGACAAGCTGGTTCAGTCTCAGCTTCAGTGTATAGGGAGCGACATTTCTGACTGAAATTGAAGACAATCTTTCCAAAATTCACAAATCAAGTACAACAATCAAGTTAAATGTGGTTTATAGAATAAATAATTGGGCAGAGACACTTACTAGGTACACCAACAAGAGCCAGAATGGGATAATAACCTCCTTGAACAACCTGAAAAAAGTAATAGGTGTGATCAGCTAATGACAAACGATCATAAAATGTAGAAAGCGAATAATGTGCCCAGGATAAACTTCTGCACATTCTTGTAACATTCCAATCTGTTGCTGTCAGATTCTGATCCATTGGTAGAACATTCAAACCTGTTCTTCTCAGTTTCTGATCTCCCCTCTCCCTCTCACTGATGATGCTGATCACTGTTGGTGTCGGAGGTGATTCTTCCGCTGACGCTATGGGATAATGCATTGAAATATGTCCCTTATTAATAGAAGGGGGAAACACCCCAGTGACACAATTAAGACCCATGTAGACTGATATTACTCACAATCACTGAACAAACAGGTTATGTTAACTCATTTCAATCCAGCACTTTTTTATACTACAATAAAGTAGAATATTTACCCGGTCTATGTGGGATGTATGAGGGCAATTGAGGGAAGGAATGATGGAAGTAGCAGAGGCACCGACCATAACCTTTCAATCCTGGGATTGGTGCCAGAGGCCTTGATGTTTGAAAATGTCCCATGCTATATATTAAAGGAAGTAGGGATTAACCCTGGGACAACAGTGCAGCCATAATAATGGCGGCGGTGGAGTAACTTCAGCAGACCATAATCCTGGCAGAAATATTAGTTTCTTTTTCAGATAAATAGGTTCATAAATGACCAGAAACACGAGCATGTTAATGATAAGTCGTATTTGATAAACATAATGGAATTCTTTCCCTCAGTAACGAGAGGGTTGATCAGGGAAGTTAACATAATGATATCTATATGAACAAAATGTGACCACGTGCCATTTAAGGGCGTTGCTATGAAAACTGAATTTCTTGGGTTAAAGGGACAGTGACAGATTGGATACACAATTGGCGAAGAGAGAATTATCAGCGGGAAAAGTTATTTAGACTGGAGAGGAATGTACAGTGGTGTGATAGGGGTCGGTAAGATGATCACCGCTCTTTATGGTAGACATAAATATCATCAGATTCTTTATGAAAGACATCATTTCAAGCACCAGGGGACACTGTTCTAAAATTAGATGGCTCCCATTTCTGACATTGATAAGGAGGACTTGGTTTCTCTCAGTGTTCGGCGACTTTGGATCTTTGCCTCAGAAGGCCGATGGCAATGGAGACGGGGATGCTGAATCATTTTCAGGCAGATTTGCTTAGGCAAGTGATTCAGATTTTATCGCAGTTGGATGGGAATGTAGAATTCGAGAAGGAAACAGACGAGCCATGGTCTTATTGAATGGTGGAGCAGGCTAGAGGAGACATATGGCCTAGTATTTCGTATGTCCATAATTGCAGATTACAGGGATCCAGAAATGTAAAGAGTGAGGAGCATAGTCACAAACTTCAGGAGCTATACAGAGATTGGCGAAATGGAGAGACACAGGGAATGGAAATTTAATTCAGGAGTTTGTGAAGGATACATTTGGGAGGAGGAATGAGGAGAGATATTTTAAACTAAAATGTACAATTTTAAAAAGTGTGCTGGAACAGAAAGGACACTTGTGTGCATTTCTTTGTCACTGTGAGAACAAGTTGATAAGATTGTTAACAATGCATTGAGGATGTATTAGTTTGTACATAAAGGCAGAGAGCACAAGAGCAAGAATCTATGTTGAAGTTTCATACATCACTGGATATTCATAAGCTCAGGATTTGTGCCTAAATCTACTCACTACATATTAGGAAGGATGTCAGGGTCTAGGAGAAATTCAGAGGAGATTCACTGGAATGGTGACAGAGGTAAAAATAATTCAGCTCCATGGGGCGACTGGAAAAGCTGGACTTGTTCTACTTAGACCAGTGGAATTGAATAGAGGTATGAAATTTACGTGCAGCTTAGAGAGAGTAAGGAGAAACTGTTTTCACTGGAACAAGGAACAGTAACAATGTTTACAACAATTGGTAAAAGAATTCGAGGTGACAGAAAAAAATCATATTTTTATATAGAGTCATTAGAATCTGGAATACACTGCCTGAAGACATGGTGGAAGCTGATTCAATAGTACGTTTCAAAAGGAAACTGGAGGATTACTGGCGGGTGTGGAGGTGGGGGTTATGAGACGTACAGGTAAAGTGCAAACAAAGGGATGACATGTCTTTCAAAGACACCACAGGAACCATGAACTAAAGGGATTCCATTCATTCTGATTATTTCTCCAATTCTGCGATTTCAGAACGCATTAAGTCCGAATCTCATCTGTACCATAGATGTTCAGCAGTTTTTGAGTCAGAGACTAAGCGTTAATTTTTCTCTGATAAAGGTGAAGCAGATCAGCAAACACAAGGGGCTGGTGAGGCAAGTTGTTTTAGCAATGTGTTTAGTGGAGAATGATGTTCCCTCAGGTCAAAGACCTCAACTAGTGTCCACTGACAGGGAAGTATGTTGCTTTGAGGGTAAGTGAAGTCTCAGCTGCCTGCTTGGGTTGTTGTAAAATACACCATGGCCCAATCGAAAAGACGAGCATGGGAGCTCGCCCCAGAATTCTGGTCCTTATTTGTTCCCCTCCCCCTACAACTGCCCACAATCAACTTTACAGAAAAAACAGATTATCTGTTCGTTGGATCTTGTTGTGTGTAGAATAGCTGTCTCTCCTCCAACGTTACAACACTGACTACAATTCAAAATATTTTCAATATACTTCCAAGTCTCCGGGAGAATTTCCAATGGGCTCCCCGCTTTTTTGGTTCAAAGACTTTTGACAGATCATAAAAGGCCCTGTGTTGCTCTGAACACTTGTCTTGGATTTGCCAAGAGACAAATATCATGTCTGTGTTTCCTATTGATGGCCAGAATCCAAATTGGATTTCCAGAAGGATGAATTCACAGACGGGCAGAAGGTGATTGAGGAGGATTCACGTGAGGATCTTCCTCAGAGTGGACTGAAGGGACATGTCCAGATGATTCACAGTGATTGATTTATCACTCATCTTAAACAGTGGAGTAATGATGAAATTTCTGAAGTTTGCCTATAGGATCTCTGCTTCCCAGATTTTTGTCGGAAGGTCTGAGATTTTGAACCAGACCAACAACGCTGTTGTTGCCAGCTACCTTCAGGATGGCTGTGAGACTTGAGTCACCTGCCAAAGATAACTTCTGATGCTGGAGAAATTCCACCAGCAGTGTCTCCATAGGATGCTTAATGCCACTTGGTGAGAAATGTGAAAATATGCGGTGTCCCCCATGAGAACAATTCCTCCAGTATCACAAATCTGGCCATGTGATATCAGCTCTACTGGTCTGGGGAATCAATTCACATGTCAATTTAACAGCCTCTGAAACAGAATCTCCTTTCAAAGTTTGACGAAGTCAACAAGACTCAAGGAGGGCAGATAAAATATTTTTAAGGGCACCATGACGGCCACGTTCAAAAAAGGGAAAAACAGACATCGAATTGTATGCGAGGAGGCTGCCGATAATCATGCCATATGGCAGTGTCTGATCCAATAATCTGCAGCTCAGTCAGAGACTGACAACATGAGCTCTGCTGTGGAGAAGCAATAAACACGGAAGAAGATAGAACAGAACAATATCCCCTTCCTCAAAGAAATTGCTAACCACACTAAATGACGAACTTTGGCCTCAGTGTTGAGCTGCTTAGACACCAGTGCACGCACAAATCATGAAGCCTGTCCGATGGCATCCTCGTTTCGAGGAACTGAAGATGACAAAGGGGATGATGGCGACAATCAGATGATCATAATAATTAATTCTGTGAATAGGTTTAAGATAGAGCAAAGGTTGACTTAAATGTCAACCTTCACAAACAGACTTAATGATTGAACAAATATTGACATCAGTGTCATCCTTCACAAACCAACTTTTTTCACTTCAACCTGAGGATACCACCTATCGTGCTGTGTGACACTAACACCTTTCTAAATGGGATAGATTTCTAACACATCTAACAGTTCAAATCAAGGGCATTTATACGGCACTGTGGGCCAACAGCAACAGCAGATTTGTTTTCAACCACAATCTGTAAGTTCATGGCCCGGCATATCCCCTACTCTGCCATTATCATTATGTATTAGGAAGGACCTCAGCTTCCCAGATTTTTGCAGGAAGGTCTGAGAGTTTGAGCAATACCAACAACGCTGTTGTTGCAATCACACTTCGAGATGGCTGTGAGACTTGGATCATCCGCCAAATGCATCTGTTTGTGCTGGAGAAAATGTACCAGCAGAATAGTGGAAATAGAAGAAAATAAGAATGTAAGAACATAAGGACTTAAGAACTAGGAGCAGGAGAAGGAAATTCAACCACTCGAGTTTGCCCCGCCATTCAATACGATCGTAGCAGATCTAATTTTGGCCTCAACTCCAGTTTCCCACACACTCCATAACCTTTGAACCCGTTACTAAATAAAAGCCTATCTAAAACCTCCTCTAACGTATTAAGCACAATGCACACACTGCACTCTGAGATTGTGACTTCCACAGCTTCACTATCCTTTGAGAAAAGTAATTCCTCCTCATATCTAATTTAAATCTACCACCCCTTAGCCTGAAAATATGACCTCTTGTTTTGGAATGCACCACAAGGGGAAACATCTGCTCCACGTCTACTTTGTATGTCCCATTTAGCATCTTTTATATCTCAATTGGATCTCCATCATCCTTCTAACCCCTAGCGGATATCGGCGTAGGCTTCTCAATCTATCCTCAGTAGAAAAGCCCCGCAACTCTGAAATCCAGCTAGTGAATCTCTTCTGAACCGCATCCAATGTGATTACATCATTCCTCAAATAAGGGGATCAAAACTGTGCACAGTACTCCAGGTGTGTTCTCACGAATGCCTTGTATAGTTGCAACCACACTTCCATATTTTTATTCTCTACTCCTTTATCAATAAATGACAAAAATCCCTTTGGCTCCCTTATTACCTGCTGTACCTTTCAGCGTTTCATGCATTTGGATATCCAGATCCCTCTGAACAGGCGCATTCTGAAGCTTCTCTCCATTTAAATAATAAGTCGCCTTGTCATTCTTCCAGCCAAAATGGACAGCCTCACACTTATCAACGTTAAACTCCATCTGCCAAATTTTGGCCGGTTCACCAAACATGTCCATATATTTTTGTAAATTTCTTATTTATTCATTGCAACTTCCTTTCCCACCTATTTTGGTGTAATCTGAAAATTTGGCTATAGTACTTTCTATGCCTGAATCAGAGTCATTAACATATGCTCTGGTCATGGTCCTGGATTAGTAACCCAGAGAGGTTAATGCTCAGCTCTGGCAGCTGATCGAATTTAAAATGGGTTGAGAAATTCTGTGATGTAAATCTAATCTAAATAATGCTGAGCCACATTAGGCTATCATCGATTGTTGTAAAAAATAGTTTCACAACTGCTCTTTCAGGATGGAAATCTGTTGTACTTTCCCAGTCTGGACTGCAGACATGTGGTTGACTCTTAACCATTCTCAAGGGATGGAGATGCTGACCTTGTCAGGGATGTCATATTTGAGATAATGTAAAAATACTTTGTTCCACCACTCTGTAAGGCATATAGTGGCCCGCTTAGCTCAGCCTAGAAACTTTGATGTTTAGAGATGCCAATCAGTGATTCTTGTCACCACATTGGATATTTAAATGACAAATCTCAACGATCAAGCTTTGATTCGCTATTTATGATGATTTTATCCCCATCATTGAAACATTTCTTGTTAAATTTTGCAAAAAGGCCAGCAGCCATTCCCAGTATTATGGCAGACCTCAAGGGGCAACTGCCAATCAACCACTCATGCATGCCCACAAGAAACCATTTTCACACAAAGGATACCTCCTGGAGGCAGGATTCAAGAACGGGAATGGGAGCGGAGATATGACACAAGTACTATTCACTCAGAAAATGAAAGTGCAATGTCCAGTTTTCACATCCCATTAGTAGCAACACACGTTTGCAGTCATCGGACTATCAGGGGCTCAAATTAATTACCTAACTTTCAGAACCGTCGCCAAGAGAAGATGGAACTGCAACACCGCCAATTGTTTTTGGTAGCAACTGAACAATTGAAGACCATGAAAAATTTGGAGCAGAGAATTCTGGTTGTAAGCCGCCTGGCACATCCACTCTTCACTAGGGATGCACTACCGAACTCAAACTGCAGGAGTCAAGCTTCTACAGCAGACGGGAGGGGGCCTTTACCTTTGAAGGCGATTGATACTAACAAGGGTGGGTGCATATATCAACCAGTAACCATGCATTTATAAAGCAAGTAAATGTGTTGCAAGTAATTCCCAGGAGCTTCTGGGTGATGAACTAAACATTTGGTCTGGGACCAAAGGTTTCAGAAAAAGAGTCTCTGTCTTGTGATTTTAACAAGCGAATGTGTTACCTTCTCAGAGTTCATGAGACAGCATCATCGATAGGATGGAGAGTCAGTGACGGGAGAGACAGAGCTGAACCGAATAATAAACAGCTGCTACACAAATGCAAGACGGCGGCCCAGCAGGAGGGTGGACACATTAATGAGCGTGGGGATCTCCCCGGCACTGCAGGGTGAACATAAATATATTCATGTTTCATTTTAATATTTGTTTTTTTTTTCTGCTTGGGTTCATGGTCGGGAAATGATTCAAGAGGAAAAATAAAAACCTATCATTATTAAAAGTCCCAAATTGGGGTCAGAAGAAGTGTTATTTGCAGGATTTGCAATAAAACAGATAACCTGAATTGAAGACATTTTCATTGTCTCCGAATTCTCCTAGACTTTCACTGCAGGTGCAGGATTGACATTTTCTCCTCAGTCGTGCGCATGATTGTGAATAGGCGTGTGCCGTGCATTCACTGTCAAATCCCCATATTGGCAACTTCCCTGGAAGTTTGGTGTGAATATGACATCCTCAGATCTCACTGGTGGTCAGATTTTCCCATTGATAAACCGAGACACTACACAAAAGAGGAATGCTTCACGTTATGAATGTGCTGATTGGAGGACATTTCAATTTCTTTCATTTAACAAATCTATTAATTTGTCGGTTATTAAGCATCATAATTTCCTGATTGCAATTGAAGAACTGCGAGTTCACTCAGAAAAGGTACCCGGTCATCCTTCCAGTCTCTGAGAAAACTGAAGGAAGCCGCAACCCCTGCAGTCCCACATTGTGACACATTTTCATTTGTTACTGAGTAAAGTTAGCCACAGTTTTCTCTAGGGCCAAGTTCCGTAATTCCTCATTAGTGTAGTGGTTAGTATCCTTGCCTCTCTCTTGGGAGACTGTGGTTCAATTCCCTGACTGTGAGTAGGGGTAGTTCTATTATCTTCAAAAGAGGAAACACACTAAATTGGAAATGACTTTGATGTTGTTTGATATGCCGGGTCCCTGCATGTTATGATGAATTGTTTGAGACACCTGAAAACAGTTGTGTGAGTAGAGATTCTGCAATTGAATGTAGTGAAATTCAAGTAGATTATCCGCTCGTGGCCCCCTGCTCCTCTGCCCCCTCCACGGCTTCTGAATTTATAGCCCTTGGGCTCCTCTGGGGAGCAAGTTAAAGGATTCTCCGCGTTTCCTCTTTCCATTGAAGCTACTAATCCTAGAAAGCTCATACTTTTTTTGGTCCTTTGGAAGGCATGGACAAGGGCAATTGACAGCAGGCGTGAAGATGAAAAGTGAGTGCTTTTGGAACCATCCCAACAATATGTGAACTTAAGTCAAACTGATAGGTCACATTATGTGCTCACCCCCGACTTTCCCGAGAATATGCTCACAAGAATTGAATCAGAGAGAATTGACTGGCATTTTTCTCTGGTCATCTCACTGGATTATTAATACAGAGAAGCTAATGCTCAGGGGACACATGTTCAAATCAGTTGAGAAATTCTGGGATATAAAACTAATTTAAATAATGCTGACCCATATTAGAATATTATCAACTGTTGTAAAACAAAAATCAGGTTCATAAATGTCCTTTAGGAATGGAAATCTGCTGTCCTTACCCAGTCTGGCCTGCAGAAATGTGGTTGACTCTTAACCATTCTCAAGGGAAGGGGAAGCCGGACTTTTCAGGGAGATTAAATTGGAGAGAATGAGGAACGACCTTGCTCTACCGCTCTGTAAGGCATATAGTGGCCTGCCTAGTTCAGCCTCGAAGCTTTGAGTGATTCTTGTCACCAGGTTGGAGATTTAAATGAGAAACCCCAGCGATCACGCTTTGACGCGCTCTTTATGATGATTCAATGTCCATCGTTGAAACATTTTTAAAAACCTTTTGCAAATAGACCAGCAGTTATTCCAAGTATTATGCAGACCTCCGGGGGTAACTGCTAATCAACCACTCATGCATGCTGAAATTACATAGTTGCAGGGCCCTCGAGAATTCATTTTCACACAAAGGATTCATCCTGGACGCAGGATTGAAGAATGGGAGTGGGAAAGGAGATTTGAGGCAAGTACAATTCACTCAGGGAATGAAAGCACATTGTCTAGTTTTCACATCCCATCGTGTTTTAGCAACAACACACATTCGCAGCCATCGGACTATCAGGGTCTCAAATTAATTCCATAACATTCAGAACCGTGGTCACGAGAAGGTGGAACTGCAACATCGCCAAATGTTTTTTGTAGCGCAGGAAAAATTCGAGACTGAAAAATTTAGAAAAGAGAACTTGGTTATAAGCCGCTTGGTGCATGCACTCTTAACTAGTGATGTCCTTCTGAACTCAAGCTCCAGGGGCACAACTTCTACAGCAGACGGCAGGAAGCCTTTACCCTTGAAGGTCATTGAGACAGTCAATGGTGAGTGCATAAATCAACCAGTAACAAGGCATTTATAAAGCAAGTAAATGTGTTGCATGTAAGTTCCAGGAGCTGCTGGGAAGTGAACTAATCACTCGGTCTGGGACCAAATGTTTCACTCAAACAGTCTCTGTCTTGTGATCTTAATAAGCGAATGCGTTACCTTCTTGGCGTTCATGAGACAGCACCATCGACAGGATGGAGAGCCAGTGACGGGAGAGACAGAGCTGAACCGAGTAATAAACAGCTGCTGCATAAATGCAAGACAGCGGCCCAGCAGGAGGCTGGACACAATAACGACGGGGGGCCGAGGTGGGGTGGGGGGAGCGTGGGGTGGGGGTGTTTCCCCCGTCACTGCAGGGTGAACATTAATATATTCACCTATCATTTTTACATTTGTTTTTTTTTCCCCCTCATTGGGTTCCTGATCGGGAAATGATTCAACAGGAAAAATAAATCCCTAGCCGTGTTAAAAGTCCCAAATTGAGGTCAGAAGAAGTGCTTTTTTGCCAGGATTTGCCACAAAACAGATAATCTGAATAGATGAAATTTTCACTATCTCCGAACTCTGCTACACTTTCACTGCAGCTACAGAATTTACAGTTTTTGGTCCGTCGTGCGCATGATTGTGAATGGGCGTGTGCCGCTTATTCACTGACAATTCCCCATATTGGCAACTTCCCTGGAAGATAGGTGTGAGTGTTAAATCTGCAGATCTCACTGGCGATCAGATTTTCTCATTCGTCAATCGAATCACTACAATAACGAGGAATCCTTCACGATATGAATGTGCTGATCGGAGGACAATTCAATTTCTTTCATTCAACAAACCTGTCAATTTGTGGGTTATTAAGCATCATTAATTCCTGATTGCAACTGAAGAACAGCGAGTTCAATCAGATAAGGTACCGGGTCATCCTTCCAGTCTCTGAGAAAACTGAAGGAAGCCGCAATCCCTCCAGTCCCACATTGTAACACTTCGGCATTTTCATTTGTTAATGAGTGAAGTTAACATGTGGCAATATTCAGCATCTCTTCGTTAGTATAGTGGTTAGTATCTCCGCCTGTCGCCGGGGAGACCGGGGTTCTTTAAAAAGGAAAACGCACGAATTTCGGAATGCACTTTAACATTAGACATTGGTTGATATGCTGGAGAGAGTGCGGATAAAGATTTGCTCTCAGAGGCACGGGGATTCAGGAACAGCGGTTATTCTTAGAGATCCCGGAATATTAGTATTCCTTGAGAGGAACGGCCCTTCACACCAATAGTCAGCCAACAGTTCCTTATGTGTCCCAGCACCGATGCTGGCTCCTTCACTTAAACTGAATCGGAATTTCAGTGAAATCAGTGATTTGGTAGCTTGAAACCAGGAGAGTTTGCTGATAAAAGGTATTTTAAACCTCGAGGAACCGGCCACACTCGATTTAGTAATGACTAACGAGGCAGAATTCAGTAATAATCTGAGAGTAAACGCGCATCTTGTAAACAGTGACTGTAACATGACAGAGTAACATACATTATAACCTCTCCCACCATTTTATTAATTTATTAAACGTATTTTCCCTTTATTTCCATTGCTTTTTCACGGCAGCTATGCAGGATCCTGCCTTTCATCTCCGGCCCCCTCACAATTTTTCTTTGCTTATCCCATTGCCTCTCCCTCAGTGAACACGATGATTGTCCTAATTCCAGATCTATTTTCTGCTCTCTGCACTATCAGCAGCTCCTTGGCACAGAGGTTATTTTCTATTTTGATCATTCATTGAACAAAATTTGAAAGATGGTGAAGGCCATTCATATTCCTCTCTCTTCTTTCTCGCCAATCTTTCAGTTTTCTTCCTCTGTAAATCTGTTTGTCTCTTAAACTCCTTCCTCACCCTCTTCACTTCCCGAAACCAAACCTCAACTCAGTCCCTACACTTAACCAACTGACTTTCCCTTTCTCGAGGTCCTTCCTCATCATTGACGGAGGGATTAGTTACATTTGTTGTAACCTTCAACAGGTACAATCAGCCCAAACCTATTCCCGCTAACTGGGAACCTAGGACACTGTGCCACCGTCAAATAATTAAAGGAAGAGTTTTTACAGCGGGAATTAGAAAAAGAATTCTACACACAAAGTGTGCTAGAAAATCTGTACGCAGCAATTTATCTGTGTGAAGCGATCATAAAACAAATTACAGGATTCCAACATATAACCTTCTGATAAGCTTGCATGACACATGGAAATACAACGCTTCATCTATTGGGCCACACGACTAAACAACAACAATGTAACAAATATCATGTATTTTTCCATATCGTTCAGGAACCTGAATCAGAAGGTAGACAGCACACATTGCCCCCGTGTCCGGATCCACTCCTGAATCTGAGTTATGATATTTTTTATGAACCTTGTTTGTTATTGTGTTGATTAAACAGGGAACCACAATGAATTCACCAGGATTCCGATACTGGAGTTACTGATAGCTGTCAGTTTACTCAGTGTTAAAAGGTGTGAATCTGGCGGAATTGGGGACAACACATTCCCTGGGAGATCGAGTCCTCACTAATCTACCGGGAGGGGGAGGGTCAGGAACAGAACAACTGTGACACTCCACTCTGTTCATTGACTCTTCATCCCTCCCAGTGAACCCAGTGCCAGGAAATATTGATATTAATGATTCATGGACAGCAAATGTCTTGCAGGGTATGATCCCAGTTGAGCGACTTAAAGGGGCAAATGTCAGCTCGAAGTGCTCTCCGTCATTTCTCCCAGTCTGGCACATTTTGTTCAACTTCTGATTGCAGTGAAATGCGAAAGCTCCCGCACTGTCATAATTATCCAGGGATAGATACAGTTACAACCTTAATATTGAACAATAATCCCTGATGCTGAATCCATTTTACCCCCAATATCCCTGATAAAACTGCATGATATTAGAAAGTCTGAGAGAATATTGTCAGATGAATACACTGTACTTGCACATCCTAAATATCGGCCAACTCTGACCCTGCCTCAGCCAATCTGCTGCTGAAACTCTCATTCATGTCTTTGTTCACTCTAGACTTGACTATTCCAGTGTTCCCCTGGCCGGCCTCCCATCTTCCACCCCACACATACCTATGCTCATCCAAAATTCTGCTGCCTGGAACATCACCTGAATTAAGTCCAGTTCACCAATCATCACCGTGATTGTTGACCGACACTCGCTCCTGGCCCGGCAATGCCTCAGTTTTAAAACCTTCATCCTTACTTTAAAATCTCTCAATGACTTCACCCCTCCCTTTCTCTGTAATCTCCTCCAGACCACGAAAACTTCCAATTTCTGCTCTTCTGCCATCTTGTACATTGCGGGTTTTAATCTCTACAGCGTTGACAACGTGCACTCAGTTGTCCTGGTCTAAAATTCTGGACTCCCTCCCTAAACCCCACCTCTTCTCTAGTTCTTAGGAAGCTCCTTAAAATCTATCTCTTTCTGAAAGCTTTTGTCACTTGACGCAAATTCTTCTTCCGTGGCTGAACAGCAGCTTTACTGTTTCTGATAACTTTCATCTTAAGTGTCTTGGGACAGTTTGTTGGTGTGAACGTTCCGAATTCAGCGATGGCGGGTTAGTGGTGAGCGACCTTGCTTTCCCAGCAGCTAACTCTGGCTCAATTTCCCCACATCACACTTTGTTGATTTATTATTCTCAAATCAGAAACCCCACACTGGGAGCTTTATTTGATCCGTTTCGGTGAGAACTTGCACGGAAAACACACGCGGATGTAATTCAAATAAAATGATTTACAATCTCCACTTATCTCCCATTTAAAATGTAACTCAGGCTTGTTCCTCATTGCTGATAATGAATGTTTTCCCTGAACTTCAGTGTGAAGCCGGGATAGGATTCAGTAAAATTCACTAATTCTCTGAACGGTTTCCCTCTGCTGCTTCCTAATTCTTTATTTGAATGTCGATTCCCGCACAGATTGTTTTATTGTTCAGAAAGGGACAGACGGCTCACGCTGGGAATCTGAAATAAGAACAGAAGGTGCTGCAATCAGCTCCCACAGAGGAAGGTTAGTAAACAATTTGGTTTTATAGAAGGTTTACATAATAGACCCGCTAACCGAAACTGTCAGAGCTGCCGGGTTTTCCCGCATTTTTTCCTTTTTTGAGATTAATTATTCCAGTATTTCATCTCTTTCCTATCTCAGTGTTTCCTGTGAAACTTTCAATGCTGTCTTCAATTCCTTGCGTATTTATGCTTTATGTAAAGTAAAGTGGATGATATCCTGAGAAATCAAACTGAACTCCTGCTTATTCTAGGAAAAAATGTGCACGGGTTTTGTAACCTGCCTTTAAGGGATAGCAGCATGACTCACTAGAAGGGACTGTGCAATCCAGTCTTAATTTCACTGCTGCCTGTGAGCAGAACAAAGCACAGCTGTGATGCGTTCGAGCTTTCTATATCAGGACAAATATTTCTATGTCCCTAATCTAAATATATTAAACCACAGCAATCACCATCGTGTTTTCTGACCTAGAAAACTAACTCCTGACCCCGCAATCCCTCAAATAATAAAATCCTCATCCTCACTTTGAAATCCCTCCATGACTTCGTTCCTCCCTTATATAAGTGGAGATTAGAAATTGCTTCACTTGAATTACAGCTGCGTGTATTTTCGGAACAAAATCTCATCTAATCAGGAACAACTCCTGCTTGGGGCTCCTGAACTCAGAAATCTAAAATGAACAAATAGTGATTGCTGAGAAAAGAACCCAGATCAACTGCTTGGAAAGCAGCTATGCTCACCATCATACCACCATCGCTGATAACATACATTGAATGCGACAAAATGTCTGAAAGCATTTACCCAACATCTTAATGGTGATCATCAATCATTACAAAAACACAAAATGGTGCTCAACGGTAGTCGGATAGCCTGGCAGAAAGATGAACTACAGATACGATTGGTGAACTGCATCAAGTTATACTACTTTGCATGAGGTGACTCTTGAGGTTTTGGTCAGACCTAAAGAGAGTCCCAGATCGGAGAGTTTTGAGAAGGCAGCGTGCTGACTGTCAAGAAAAGGCTGTAAGGCAGAGTCAGATAGTGTTCAAATGAAGCACTGGGATGCAGATGGATCCCTCATGGTTAGATTGCAGTGCATGGCCTGTCAGTTCAGTGAGCGGGAGAGGGTGTCAAAAGGACCAGCACCAGATTAGGTCAGTCAAGAAAGGCGACTGACCAGGGCGTGGACCGGACAGATAGTGGGCGAGGGAGAGTCAAAGAAAGAAAAAAATAAAGCAAACTGCATAAAAATCAGGCCAGAGAAGGCTGCGATTATATTGTCACAAATTGGGAAGTCAGCAAAAGCAGCCACAGTGACAGTCAGTCCAGGTACCAAAGAAGATGGAAGGTCAAAGGGAATTTGTCAAAATGTCCACAAAATTCCCCAGTTTGAATTCGGATGCAGCTGACCTACCACCTGAATTCCACAAGCGTAAACAGAGCTACGGTTTCTTGATACACCTGTCTCTGAGCCAGACAAGCAAGCCATTAAAATTCGCCTAGCAATTGTGCATGAAGGTCTATGCAGGCTGAGCATGTTAGGATTAACAGCAGAAGAGCTAAAAGATCCGCAAATATAGGGACAATTTTGACCAACTTTGAGAACCGATGGACAACCTTATCAACAAATGCAGAGGAAGGGGTCCATCGTATGATATTTCAAATGCAGAAATAGCCGACAGAATTGTTCAGTTGTTAATCACATAGACACATCCCAGAAAGATCGGCTAGACATGCCCAAAACAAATAGCAAGAAAGTGATACTCAAGGATGGACATAAGCGTGAAATGATCTTCACTTGTCAAGAAAGCTGAACGGTTCCAAGTGCAACACCGACTGTTGATGCACCCAAACCAAGCAAGACATGGTCAAGCAAGCATTTAGGATTCTGTGTGAACAGGCCTTTATTTATTCGCGCAGCTTCCCCTTCCAATTAGTTGTTTAATTACTCACCACCATTCATGAATCGATGTGGCAAGACTTCAGAGTTCAGACCTGATTCATTGATTGTGGGGTCGCTTCGAAAGCGATTGCTTGTGAGGGCAGGAGACAACATTTTTCATGAAACAAAAAGTGTTGTAATGGAGAT
The DNA here is from genome assembly GCF_017639515.1 of Carcharodon carcharias. NCBI lineage: Eukaryota > Metazoa > Chordata > Chondrichthyes > Lamniformes > Lamnidae > Carcharodon > Carcharodon carcharias. The sequence goes on along the minus strand of NC_054486.1, from coordinate 547,390 downwards.
AAGGAAAATGAGATTTGTATAAGGCACTATTTCAGCCGCAGCTGGTGGATCCAGTCTTGTTCTGGGCGCTGCACTTGAGGAAGGATGTGAAGATGTTAAGGATGTTGCAAAGAGGGCGGAGAAGGTTCATAAGAATGGTTTCTGGAATGAGCAACTTCAGTTATGAAGATAGATTGGATAAGTTAGCGCTGTTTTCCTTGGAGAAGATATGGTTGGCAGCTGATTTGACAGAGGTATTGAAAATCATGAGGGTTTTGGGCCATGTGCATAAGGAGAACGTGTTCCCAGCCGTGAAAAGATCGAGATCAAAAGGGCACAGCTTGAAACTAATTGGTAAAAGAAGCTAAAATGACATGAGGGAAAACATTTTTTTTTTCTCGATGAAAGTAGTTACGGCCTGGGATGCACTGCCTGAGATTGGTGGAGGCAGGTTCAATTGAAAGATTAAAAAATGGGTTAGCCTATTATCTGAAAAGGAATAATGTAAAGGGCTAGGGGGAGAAGACAGCGGATGTCTCTTTTGGAGAGCTAGTGCAGACACGATTGTCCTCTGTGAAGTAGGAAAGGTTTGTTGTCATGTTAGCAACTGCCCTGTGGAACAGAAATGTTAAAAGAATAACGAATTTGTCAGAGGAAGAGGGAGGGATTTTCCAGACGCAAGAAGTATGAAAGAAAACAAAGCACAACAGGCGACGCTACAAAATAATGCCATTGCATTAGAGATGCTCTTCGATTGTGACAGCTTTAGAATTATAACAGATGGAGAAATGGTAATATCTGTTCAAGAGAAGGTGAACCGGATGGGTCAGTATGGGGATCGAACCCACGATCTTAGCATCAACTAGTAGCACACTCTAACCATCTAAGCTAACCGACCACAGGGGCTTGCTCCCTGAGTATGATCAGGTAGTTTTCAAATTCATCTGACAGTGAGTGGAGAATTCAGCATTCTTCCTTCCTGCCTGATCGCAGAGGCTGGAATTCTCGTGTTTGCCGAGTCAAAGCTTCAGGTTACCAAAGAGACCTAAGGATGTGTTTGTCGCAGAGCTGCTTAATGATCCGAACTTCACGAAGCTGATCAGCAACAGATACGTTCTCCTTCTTCTCAAAGTTGAAAATGTCCAAAGGAAACCTCAAGCTGCACAAGTTCTCGCCATCAGAAGACTGACATCTCAGGCAATCTCTTCTTTTCTATTTCTTTTATGGATTTTGGGCATGTTGCGCATGAGCAGCGTAAGTTGCTGATTCACAATTGCTTTCTGAAGGATGCAAAATCCAAAGAGTATAAGCATTTCAAAATTGAAGTAAAAACAATGTCGAAATGTTGCCGTATCTCAAGGATGCTGCAATTGAAACATATGGATTTTCATGGCGAATTAGAAGGAAGGTCGTGCAAACTCACGATGGGGGCTTCAACGAGGAATTATCGAGTGCCTGTTGAAATTTAAATTTGGTGCTATAATTCGGGAGAGTTGCAAGGTCGGCACACTGAAATATATTTGCACCTGAATTATTGCATTAGGCGTTTAGAGCATCTTGGGAAAGCAGCAACTAACAGGCTAACTGCAGTTGTGATTGGTGCATTGATCTGAGTAACAGGCATACAGCAGCGCCACTTCACAGGCCGCAGGGCAACATTGTGGGGGCAGCTCACTTTTTTTGCCGAGCGTTTACTCTCTGATGGGTGTCTTCGTAAATAAATGCCCGAGATTGTTTGGAATTAGAAGGGGGAGGCATTGGCTTCTGAGTCAAGGTGATTATGTGTCTTCAATCAATAGTTTTAATGCAAATTTTTCAATTACATTGTACTGCTTTGCTGCAAACATCATTGCTCATTGTTTATCAGGCTGCATGGCAGAGCGAATGGAGAACTTACATTTAAAATAGCTCCAGAGCACCGATGGAAATCCTTTAAACATCACCGTTAACGGTTTTGGGGAGATGGATTTGGACCAATCGCATTTCTCTTCTAAAAAACAAACCACAAGCCTGATTAGCTGTGCTTTTCCTTGTACATATTGGATATTTGGACATTCATATAGAGGGAATCATCAGGAGGTTTTGAGGCAACGTGAAAATTGGCTGTGTGTTATACTAAGGAGGATAACTGTAGACTGCAGGAAGGTATCAATTGCCTGGTTAGATGGGCGGAAAATTGCCAAATTGAATTCAACCCGGAGAAGAGTGGTGTAACGCAGCGGGGGAGTTGAACCAAGTCGAAGAGAATACAGAATTAATAATAGGCTATTGAGAGGTGTAGAGGAAGTGAGAGACCTTAGATTGAATGTGTACAGATACCCAAAGGTAGCAGCACAGATAGAAAAGATGGTTAAGAATTCACTTGGAATCGTTTCATTTATTAGCCGAAGCAGAGAATATACTAGCAGGGAGTGTATTCTGGAACTGTGTAAATCATTATTGAGGCTACAGATTGAGTATTGTATGCAGATCTGATCACCTCCTGGAAATTACCAAATTATCAATCGATGATGGAGGTCCGTCATCATGAACGTGAATGGCCTGTGGCGTTAGCCGCAATAAATGGGAGCAATGATAGATAATACCCGTTAACCGAGGTTCAGCAATGGCCATCACCAATAGTCCACACTCCGAGATCTGAGCGGAGTGATATTTTTGCTTTTGAAGGATCCTAACAATTTAACTTTGAAGTCAGTTCAACTGAAAAACACAACAGAAACTTATATTAACCTACTCATTTGACAAATTAACCACCCCGAGCACACACACCCTCCACCTCCCCCAAGGCGCTTAAAAAGTTTGCTATTTGTCGACGTTTGAAACGAAGTTTCTGAATCAGGTATTTGGCAAAATACCCAACTGCCTCGTCAAATAGGTAGGTTTGAAAAAAAAAAGAGGGAATAGGGCAGAGAGATTAAGGGAGGCAATTCCAGATGTCAGGAAAGTATAATAATTCTCATAACATTATTGTGGTCTATTGTAAACCCGGGTTAACAGTGGGGTTTGGGCAGTTTCTCTGTGTGTGTGTGGGATTTAATTGAATTGGAGACAGCTGGCCGGCAGCTTTCCCTCATCAAAAGAAACCAGGTTTGAAACGCTAAATAAATAAACGCGGTTGAAGACTTGGAATGTGACATATGGAAAAGTTGTAGTTTTAGATAAATCAAGGTAGTTTGAATTTCAGGGAAATGGTAGGTTGTTACAGTGGTCAGTGAAGTTGGACAAAGCAGCGTGTTTAAACTTTCTAAAGGTTACTGATAATATTAGCACAATGAAATGGATTAAATTACTGGAAAGGTAAAGTTCCAGAGACATACGTGAACATTTCAAGAGAGAAGTATCTATGAATTATGTTATGATTTGTCGGATTACCACATCCCTAATAATCGATCGCATCATTTTGACGTGCACTGATGTTAAGCTAACTGATCTACTGTCCTCCGTTTTCTCCCCTGCGTCCTTCTTTCAAAACGGGACTATGTTTGTTACGGTGCTTGGGAACGGTTCTGGAACATAATTATTTCTGCAAGATCAAATCCAATTCACCCATTACTTTTGCAGCTACTTTTTAAAAAAATCCCGACGGAGCAAATCGGCAGGCCCGGAGGATTCATTCCTCTTAGTCCCATGAAAGTCTCCAACACTGTTACTGATTTGCTGACATTGATTTCTGCAACTTCCTTATATTAGCTTTACGTTTGATTTCACGTTTCGTCCAGTTTGTTTTCGAGCCATTTCCTCATTCCCTACTGTGATTTCACTTTTCCCCGTGTCCAATGGGCCAAAGATTACTCTTACGATTGTTTTTTTTTACAGAGCTTTTTGAAAGGCTGTTTTATGTCACTGGCATGTGTAATATCTCTTTTTCCTACCCCTGGCAATTGCAGGCTCTCTTTTGCTGAATCTAAAATCTATCATTCCTGAGGGTTACGCTTCAGTTTGGCGCTATTATCATATTTCTAACAGTTCTTGTTAGTCACGTTGTGCTACTTTTTTCAATGGGGCTGTGTGTCTTGAATGAATGCATGTGTATTTAAAATTTTGTACTGTTGCTTTTAATGGTAAACATTGCTTTCTATAGTCATTCCCTTTGAGGTGGTGCCCCGATATCCATTTGACAGCTCACACCTCAAAGCAACGTGGTTTGATATGTTGAGCTTTATCATCCTAGATTCAGAGTTAATGAATTCACTTAGCAACTCATTGTAAGTTTCTACCATTGTATTTTCACTCATCCCTAGGAATCTGTTTTCAATAAGATTATTAATTAAATCATTCGCATTGCACTTTATTGGGTCATAATTAGATTGTTCCCTTGCTGGTTCATCGCCATACTGACCCACAAAATTATCTTCCATATATTCCGTGACCGGTATAAATGAGGCACTTTCCCTCTGGGGTTTATTTCTGTTGCTTAGTTTTAGTGATAGGAGTTTGTGGGACTGACCTGCTCAATGTATCTATTGCCGTTCTGGATGCATTGAAGTGGAAACAGCTCTTTGTTTGTTAAGTGACACTAACTAACTAACGCTAAGTATTACGCAAGCTGTTTTTTTTTTTAGATAGGCACGGATTGCTCTATAAAGGGAAACACTTCAGAAGCTCATGTACATTCCATTGGGAACTGAAAAACAGGGCAGGAGGCGAAGATTCTGCAAAAGAATGGAACGGCCAATAATACTACAGATCAAGGATATTTACTATCCCGTGCTCGTAGCCATTGGTACTCCAGGTAAGTCAGTATATCCTGCTGTCCGAAAGCTGTTGAATATCTCACTGTAACGAATTAGAGCCTACTCCCTGCCAAGTCGTCTATCTAGCTGGACAACTTTTTGTATACAAGAGGAGTTAGAAGTACTCCCAGCCGCCGAGAAGCTCTGCTGGTGGGCAGATTCGTGCCTGTATCCTTGCTGCTCAGGACCTGCTCTCTGAAATTCCCGTCAGAAACCCCTCCGCCTCTCCATCTCTCTTTCCTCCTTAAAAATTATACTGAAAGCTTACCTCTTTCACGAAGTTTTTGGCACCTTCCTAATCTCTCCTTCGTGACTCAATGTCCAGTATTGTTGTGTAACAATTTTATGAAGCCCCTAGGGTGTATCATTAATTTGAGGGTGCTATATACATATAAGGTGTATTTGTTGCTGATTACACTCCAGCTTTCCTGAACCAGATAGGTATGCAATAAATGCAGACGTGTTTCCATTTTAAAGTTGTTAGATTTGGAAAATAAATGGATAGAAAAGAATGGTTGGTAGCCAGTCTGATCAATCCATTTTGACATTATCGATCAAAGTCACGATGTATGCCAACACCATCCCCGCCAATACACACACGCACACACACAAACATGCACACAAACCGACAGTGTCTGGGTCTAGGTGGTGTGGGTCGTTCCCTTTTACCAATCGCCATCCTGAAACAAATGGTTACTGGCACCTTCTAAATGCAACATGTATGAACGATATTCAGTGTTCAATGATTTATTTGCTTCGAAAACAATGTCATGTATGGTCGCATAATGTTCTGAAAGAAAGCCTTGCTCCCAATTGTAAGTAGGAACACAACTGTACATTTCCCTACAATATGAGGGGAGGTGTTTCTCAATGTCCCGTTTACATAACCCTTCTCCCTCTTTTTTACAGTGAACCTATTGACAATAGGAACCCTCTGCAGAGGAAACTGCGGCCTGTCCAAATGTATCTCTATCTATATGGTAGCTATGGCAGCGATAGATCTACTGGCCACATTTCAACAACGAATTGTGTTTCAAATTTTGAGGGAACACTTTCCCTTTTCATTGTTTTCATACACTGTCGTTTGCAAGCTTATGATGTATTTGACTAGCACCAACGTGGCTTTGTCGGTGTGGTATACAGTTGGGTTTACATTTGACCGGTTTGTAGCTATTTGCTGTCAGGAACTAAAAACAAAGTATTGCACAGTGAGACTGCGTCCTTCATTATAATAATTGTTTCTGTCCTAATATATTTGGAGACTATCCCTCTTTGGTTTGCATTTCAACATCAACAAATAATTAACAATATTTATTGGGGATTCCGCCCCAGTGAGGCTTTCATCAGATCGTCAGCAGGTGCAGCCTACTTCAAATTACAAAGTATTTTATTCCCATTGGTTCCATTTGTTTTGCTATTACTGTTTAATTGTTTAACAGTCCAGCGCATTGTAGCAACCAATATTGCCTGCAGGAGACTCCGGGATCCCAGGATTGGGAATCAACGCGATCCAGATGTGGAGAGCCGAAGGAAATCCATTATTTTACTTTTCGCTGTGACAGCCAATTTTATGTTGTTGAGTCTGACGTCAGTGGTGTGTCATTGGACTAGCGGCCTGGTCATACATAGCCGATCTGACGACACATCTGCTGCATATATTGCAGCTCAAACCGGATATATGCTCACCCAGTTGAAGTCTTGTATAAATACATGCATTTATGCAACAACACAAGCGAAGTTCAGGGAAGAGCTAGTAAAGTTCCTGAAATCTCCTTGGATATTTATTTTGTCATTAACAAAAACAAATGAAAAATCGAACCGAAACTCCCTGCCCTAGTTAGAACAACAAGACAGCCCGCAAACCCCCTGATATCCCATGTTAGAATGACAGCCTTTCCATTAGGACCAAAGGGGTTCGATGTTTTGAAAAAATACAAAGCATCTCCTTAATTTAATTCCATGTGGTTTATGTCTATTACTTTACGAAACTGAAAATAGCCATTTCCTGCTAACACCTTGTACTTCACATCCGAGATTCAAGGGGAACAGTCAGACCTGAGGTTAAACCATGGAATTGTATAAATCAGTCTTTCCTGCCTTACAAGTCAGCGGCTGGAATAATACATTGAACGAATTGATAGATTCCTTGAGAACAGAAACAAGGAAGCAGGCGTTAAAATCGCGGTTGTTTTCGTTTATCTGTAATCTTGTTGTGAATCTAACCAACCCTGGTTCCCCATCAAATTCTGCTCCTCATTGTTTCCAGCGGTAATAAAAGAGGGTCCTGTCTCTTGATCAGCATCTAATGCTGGAGGCAGCTGGAATTTGGCTCATCAATGTGAGGTTGCATTTTTCGTTGTTGCAGAAATTAACAAACACTCAATTGGCCGCGAGAATTCGATATTTTAATAACAGCATCAGGTCATTCAAACCACCCAAATCTTGTGGACCTTTACCCTTCACCCAAGTAAATAGTCCATTAATTATACCCGCCTTGTATCAACATCAGCGGTCTATTTTCATTCATACAGATATTTATTCTCCTTTTTATGTTTGGATGATTTCAGTCTCTGGGAGCTTCAGCATTACCCAGTTCTCCAAGTAAAGAATATCCTTCAAAATTAACTCTAAATCATTCTGACATTTAATATGTTATCTGTGGCATCTATTGGAAGCTTTCTGCACCTATCTATCCAGTTGCCCTTAATGTAAATCAGGTGGGCACTTTTTCACAAATAAAGTCAACATGATATCAATAACCAAGCTACTGCAAGTCAGGGAAGTGGAGATAAAACAGTTCATTGACAGTTTTGTCTTGTAGGTGGTTGTTTAGTTGCTTATACTGAATATTGCCTTTGATCATTTGAATTCACTAAGGTGCCTGAGACATCACCTTTCAAACACACGACCACACCTGACTAAAAAGACAAGTGTGACAGATAGACGGGAGCACCATCACCTGGAAATTCTCCTCCAAGTCACTCACCATCCTGACTTGGAAATATATCGCTGTCCCTTCACTGCCAATGGGTCATAATCCTTCAACCACCTCCCTAACAACAATGTGGGTGCGTCTACAGCCCATGTACTTCAGTGATTCAAGGAAGCAGTTCACAATCACCTTCTCAAATTCAGCGAGGGATGGGCAATAAATGTTAGCTCGGCCAGCCAATCCCACATCCCATGAATGAATAAAGGAAACTAACATCAGGATAATAGAGGGAGAAAATGCAAACGACTCCAGAGAAGTCTATATGTTCATAGCTAGCTAGGAGAGGAGGTTTTTATTAATTGAATGATTTTATTGTATTAACTTGGGGCATCTCTGTGTCGGTAAAATTATAATATTGATCACGAAGCAATAAGCATGTGGTTTGCGTGATTAAGATTCTCGGAGGAATGATTCCAAGGCAAGGCCAAAACTACTGAATGAAATAATTAAGCTGGTTCCGGAAAGTGTAATGCATAAAAAGAGCGGATGGAGTTCGCAGTCGTGAAATAGGGCATGATAGTTGTATGATATTGAGGAGATTTGGTTTAGCTTTTGACCTGAAATACTCTAATCTCAATAACAGGGCACTGTAAAAAAGGATTGATCAGATGATCCGAAAATGTGTTCATGATATTGTGTATTGTTTTTCCTTTCTATTGTATTAATATCTATCTTCATATTGTATTGCCTGTTAATCAGAGAAGCACAACCTGTGGAAAGTACTATTAGACTGGCCCAAGCCTATCCTAGAGCAACAGTCAGTTACAGAGTGTAAAAATATGGGATTTTATTTGATCCATCCATTGCTTACTATTTCACTATTTTAAGGGCGCTTAAGTACCTGATAACCATGTTTTAAGACGTGCCGTGTTGCCCTGAAAAGGAAACATCTCAAAATGCATGTCTTTCAATTAATGTGATAGATAAAAAAGAACAACGTTGCTGTTATAGGTTTCATTTATGAATATTGATTAAGAATAAAACTATCAATAAAGTATGCCAAATGCTTTTCTTCTACATAGATTTATTTAGCTTTAATACAATGATGCAATGCATATTGGGCGGATTATCTAGTGGAGGGGTAAAACTGTGTACTGACTGAACGTTTTACTGACCATTCGACCTCAGACACTGAGCTGAACTCCGTGAAATGTTTGGAACTCCCATCAACAATAGTTAGGCGTGATTATTATTTTAGCCTCGAGCTTGCTTAATGTTGCATCCTTCATAAACTTATGGCACATCACCTCAGTGTTCAAGAAAGATATTGCAAAACCGTACACATACAATGAACTTTGAACTTCAGTTGACAGATAACTTGATTTATTTACTGTGAATGCCTTTACAGCCACTCATTGATGTTCCACTTAATTGTGTGGTTTGCAGAAAGCCTTAGTCTACATTCTTGCAGGATCCCGTGGAAGGCAGGTCTTGCAATCCCACTGCCAGTCACGTTCCGGGGGAACAGGTAATGAGTTCCTTTTATTTCTATGCAACAGCTTAATTTTGTTTTAACTGTTATCAGACGGGGAACGGTACCTAAGGCAGGAACTGGCAGCAGGCAGGTGTTATAATTATACCAGGCAGCCATTCATCAACAAACACATCATCCAATATTAACACGTAAAGTAGAACATAATGAACAAGTTAACCCTTTCCAATACCGTGTCAAATCGATTCATAAAAGACTGCAATTCCCTTAAACATGTTGTACGTGTGGAGATAAAAGCAAAAAACTGCAGATGCTGGAAAACCAGAACAATAATAAAAATAACTGGAAAAACTCAACAATTTTAGATCATGAACTCCCTCCTCCATCCCCACCCTATTTCCACTCCCCCCTTTTTCCAATAATTTATATAGAGTTTTCTTTTCCCACCTATTTCCATTATTTTTAAATTTATTTCCATCCATTGTTTCATCTGTACCTTTTAGCCTATTTCGATCCATTTCCACAACGCCACCCCCACTTGGACTATCTCTACCTTGCTCGTCCTGCTTTCTACCTTTAACGTCATCTATTAGCACAATCCTTAGATAACATCACCACCTTCAACACCTCCTTGTCCTTTTGTCTATGACATCTTTTGGCTCTCTCCACTTATCACTGGCCCTTTATCCAGCTCTACCTGTCCCACCCACCCCACTTAAACCAGCTTATATTTCACCTCTCTTTTATTTTTACTTAGTTCTGGTGAAGAGTCAGACGCATTTGAAACACTAACTGTGTTCCTCTCCGCAGATGCTGTCAGACCTGCTGAGGTTTTCCAGGTATTTTTATTTTTGTTTTGTAGGTGTGGAGGTTTTGCCTTCCCTTGAATTCCCCTAATTCTAATTGACAGTCACTGACGCCGACACTGCTCGGCTTCTCCCCAGAAACAACAATGCAAACCAATTCCCAGGATTTTAAATTCAGAGCCGCTTAGCTCTTTCCAGTTAGAAGCAGGGACTTGGAAACTGGCCAGTCATCTGACCAATACAAACCCGGGGAATTCAAAATGATTTTAAATATGCATCCAAGCACCAGCTAATCATCAATTGATGAATGGCACCTTTACACTTTGTGAATATTACAGTGTTGGGGTAGAGATCAGTCAGTCAGGGGTTTGATTTTTTAAGTTTGGGGGTTATGGTGATGGGTGGGTGGTTGTTTGGAAGTGACAGAACGCCTTCATGGAGCGTCCGCATAGTTATAAAGATATTTTAATTCCGGTTCAGTTTACCAATTCAGAGAGCGGTTTGAGGGCACCCGATGTCCTGTGTTAAATCCTATTGATGGAAAGATCGCTATCACCCATCAGCCTAAGTCTTTTCGTCTCGAGTCGTCTTCCCTGTTGATCATCCGTGTAGCCCTGAGTGTCGTCTTGTTCCCAGTGTTGAACGAGCAAAGAGGTTGTGACTGTGGAGGCTGCCAAACTCTGGGGCCCCGTTACTGTGCAAGTTGGACGTGGGACTGCGGCGGTGGCGAGTGAGATGAACACATCAACATTACTGAGTCAGTAAAGTGGTCCCGGGCCGAGTCTCTCCAAACATGAGCATTGTTTGTGAGCCCAAATTTAAAAAAAAAATCTGCATCAAAAGGCATCCGGAATTCGACAAGGGACAGAGTATCTGAAATCCTGACTGTTCCATATAAAGCCAGAAGAATGGCTACACCAGCTCCAAACACCAACACTGGAAGGAAGTTTACTTCTTGTGCGGTTGGAATGGGACCAGTAGCCAAATCCCCGCTATTGTCCTCCCGTCCTCCCGGGAGTCTGAACGATGCCGCCTACGGAAAGTGAGCACTGGCAGCAGGAACAGGAGCCATTTAGCTCCTCCAGCTTGTTCCAGCAATTCACTCAGATATTGACTGAGCTAGGAGTGAACATCATCCATCCGCCTTGGCTTCATATGTATTGACACCCTTGGCCAACAATAATATCGCCACCTCAGTTTGAAAATTACTCACGGGTCTACTACATAATGCTTTATGTGGGGGATAGGTCTCCACTTCCAGTATGAATACACACTGTTCAATTCACATTCCACCAACTGTCGAACCTGGGTTCCCAAAGCATTACCTTGGGTCTCTGGATTATCAGTGCAGTGACATTACCACTGTGCCACGACGGGCTATTACTGGGGGGATTACGCAATTCTTACATAAATCACCACAGAAATGGGATATATACGTTCATGTATTTGAGCTCCTGAACAAACTCTCTCCCCAGTTTCCCATCCTCTGCATGTAGTTAAACCCTTCCCCCAATCTTTTTCTCCACGTCTTTCTCTCCTCATGCCTCTTCCTGGCTCTATATCATACCAATCCCCCGTGATCCCCCCTCCCCCAACACAACCCTCAGTCCCTAGTTCTCTGTGTCTCCCTCTCTCTCTCTCCCCACGTCTCACCCTCTCCCGGTACCTCTCCATCTCTCTGTGCCTGAGCCACTCACTCTCAAGATTCTCTGTCTCCCTCTCCCACCACATTATAGAACAGCCTTTCTCTCTCTTTCTCACTCTATTTTTTTCACTGTCCCCCATTCCAGCCTCCACTCTCTCTCCGTCTCACTCTCTCTCTGTCTCTTTCTCTCTCCCTCTCCCAGTCTCTCTTTCTCCTTCCCATGGCTTCAGACTATGCCTACCACGCCCCCTCCACAATCGCAATCAACAACCGTCTGGCCCACAGACTCTCTATCCCCCACTTTCTCTACATTTCCCTCTGACTCTTCAGTCCCTCTCTCTACCCTGTCTCTTTCTCTCTATCATTGTCTCCCCTCAGTATCTCTCTCTCTCTTACACACACTTTATTCCCCAGCCTATGTGTCACCCAGTTTTTCTCTCCTCCTCTCTAGTGTCTCTCTCTCCGCCCATACCCACGTCTCTCTCGCTTTCTCCCAGTCTCTCTCTCTTTCCCCAAGTCTCACTCTCTCTCTCTCTCTCACTCATCCTCAACGTCCCCACTCCCAGCGCAAACCCTCTGCCCCCATCCCTCTTGTTCTCAGTGGTGCTGGAGGAATCGATCAACGTGGCTGCAATGTGTTTGGTCAATAAGCTGCAATGGCTTAAAGCAGTATCCATCACAGCGCGGACCTGATGAGGGAGCTGACATTCAGAAACAGCAAGGTCCATATGGACAGTTTCGAATAAAAAAACAGAAACTGCTGTTAAATCTCAACAGATCTAACAGCATCCCTGGAGAGAAACAGTTAACGTTGCGACTCCGTATTGCTCTTGTTTAGAGCTGAAGAGAAGTAGAAATGCGTTGCAATTTATACTGTATGGCTGGCGATGGAGGGGGGAGGGGAGTGTGGGCGGGGGGTGGGAGGGCTGTTTGTGGTGGCGGTGGTGGGTTAGGTGAAGCAGGATAGAAGATCAGTGATATGTTGATATATAAGGACAGATTTACAAATATGTCATGGACACAAGACAAATGGAGCCTCAATGGCATTGGTGAAGACTTAAGATTGAACAAGGCGTTGATAGTGGCATAAAGATAAGAGCAAGGGTCAGCACTCTGTGAAAGAACAACATAGAAACAAGCGAAAGATGACACTGTGGGGTGATGAGACGGTTTGTGGTTGGGGCTGAGAAATTGGTTGCAGAAAATGAGATAAACAGGGATTAAATGAACAAATGAATAAAAATAAAATAGGTAAATAAAAAATTAAACATAACATTGGAAAAATAAAATAAAAAGTTGATAACAAGGGTGAAGATAGAGGATAGAGTTCGTAATTTGAAGTTGTTGAACTCAATATTTAATCTGGAAGATTGTAAGATACCTAATCGGAAGATGAGATTTTGTTCCTCCAGTTTGAGTTGGGTATCACTGCAACAAAGCAGCACATCAATGACTGGCATGTGGGCATTAGAGCAGGATGGTGTTTTGAAATGGCAAGGGACAGGAAGGTCTGTGTCATGTATGCGGACAGAGTGAAGGTATTCCGCAAAGTGGTCACTCTGTCTGCTTTTGGCCTCTGCAATGTAGATGAGGCCACAATGGAAGCAGCTAATGCATTGGACAAAATTGAAGGAGGTAGTGAGGTTGCCACTCACACTTTAAACACTCTCCATTGGCTTCATCAGCTGTTGGTCAAGGCGAGATTCTGTTGATTGGTCGACACAGCGTGCAAAGCGGCCAGGAGTCGGCTCCCTAGGATTGATTGGCTGCCGCTACTCTCAGGCAAAAGTTAACTGATTGTCTGATGAGTCTTTTTTTAAAGGGCATGACACCCTGATTGGCAGAGGCGATTGTGAGTCACCGGTAGATTGTCACTAATTCGCTGAGGTGGGTGTCCAGCAATTGTTGGATTGGCTAATGAGGTCCTCATTCAAAGGGTGCAGCTACCAAATTGAATCAAATGGCTGTCAATCCCGGAGGTAGCACACTGATTGTCTGAGGCCTCCATGACTCACTTGGTAAAGACTTGAAGCAGCTGTCAGTCAAGAGAATGTGCCCTCATATTGGCCAAAGCATCTGTCAGTAATCAATAGAGCTCATGACTCACTCAAATGGCTGTGAGACATCACGTGAAATTTTGTGAATGGCTGAGGCAGCAGCGAGTCACTGCATGCTGCTTCCTGTTTGGACGGGGAGAAAGGGTATTGTGGGGAGGCGGCTTGAGGATACTTCTTTTCAGTCTCTGGCCAGAGCTCCATGATTGGCACAGGAGGCTGTCAGTCAACGGATGGTGCTCCCAGGTCGGGTCAGATCTGTGTCAGTAAACACATGGACCTCCATGGCTGCCTGAAAATGGATCTGGTGATGGTATAACTTGAAATCTCACCACTTCAGCCGTCACCTCTTCCCCGATCGTTCACGACCTGTTTCTTGCATCTATTCAGAGTTTATGGCCAATATTCCTTTCATCAGCTGGAAACACTAGGAGTCGCTTCTGGGCTCCTCTCAGTTATTTTGTTTATACATTAATTTAACAATTCGTGTAACTGGTTAATTCAATGCCTTCTTGACCTGTTCTCTGAACTTGGACTGAGTCAGCCCATAAATAAATCTGTTTGTGCAGCAATTCAAAATTACCAACATATATGCGAATTTTTGAAATGTTAATTCAGAATGGGAGAGGGAAGTTTCTCCTCTAATGTGATAATATAAGAATATCATAACATTCATCAACCACAAGAGTAAGAAACTGCCTGATAAGGTGAAGAGTAAAATCAAAGACTTCCTTCTGCTCTCCATCCCTGAGTCACTGCAATTTGCTCCCTTATTCTGAGCCCTTAGTCACTAATGGACTCGACTGGATAATAGAATGGGATCAATGAGGTTCAAACATGTTTAAACCAGCATATCCAACCCATCCGGGATCAGCAACAGTGCTTGACTTTTCAGCACAGTCCCATGGTACATTCTCGATTATCGGTTTAGGTTCATATATAAAATAGATGGGGATGTTTCTCAAACAAACCAGAATGCTGGTTGTTGCTAGAACGGCAGCTGCTGTTTTCCAGGTGCAATAATTTCTTTTCACCTTGTCACAACAAATGGTCAAAAATTGATCAAAGGAGAAAGTGACAGTGAACCAGACAAAACACTCTATGGTTGCATGACACAGGACAATGCCAACCCTACATACAGGACTGATATTCAGGAAAGACCATGGGAAATAATAATACATGATATCGTTCATTATGATCACAATAACAATGACCAGTAGCTCCGCCGTTACCATGGCCACCAGGTAGTAAGTGGTGCAGGTGAAGAGGCCGCACCGTCCACCAGACAGGGTCAGAATTACCAGCTAATGAAGTGTAAGAGAGATACTGAAGAAGAGACTGAACACTCTTCAAACACTGCCTGTGGTTGTTCATGTCAGCTAGGACAGAATTTTACTACCATAAACTAGTTTATTGGTTGTGGGTCAGAGGTTTTCTTTTAATCTCAAGCAGGATCCAAACCCTCCTCCAACTCGCCCACTTCCATGTTGAACGGAATTGGTACAGGGTTCGGACTGACTACCGTTTACAGAGTTGTGCTGGTAATTTAAAGATGTTCATGAGGCTGGAAGCCGCTGATTCGATTTGAGGTGCAGGTTTAACTCCTACTGGCCTTCATTTCCTATCAGATCCCACATCCTAAAGAAAGACACCAAGGATTTGCATCGAAACCTTCATAATTCCCCAACCCAAATATCAGACGCCAATCTGATTGGACTCCTTCCAGGATTGAATTCTTGATGAGGTTCGTCTCAACTCCACAATAATTGGAATTGAACAGGATCTGGATGGCAATTCAAGGATCAGATCCTTCCCCAGGTTAGGAAAATAAAAACAGCTTTGGCCTTCACCAGGGCACAGTATACCATGGAATGGATCTTCCCCAGGTACTTCCAATCCCCAGGTTACAATAGTATCAGAACCATCTGCAGGTCTGGGCCCTCTCTAGGGCACACTATTCCCAATGATTCATCCTATCCAGGCTCTGCTCCTCCCTGAGGAAAATTAATTCCAGGAATGGACCCTCTACAGGTTTGCACCCTCCCTATTACTCACTCTCCCTAGAAATTCACCCTATACAGACTCGGCTCCTCCCCAGTGGACAGTATTAGCAGGAGAACAAAAAAAGAATAATCTGGAAAAACTCAGCAGGTCTGGCAGCATCGGCGGAGAAGAAAGGAGTTGATGTTTCGAGTCCTCATGACCCTTCGACACAACTGGTTTCAAAGTTTCAGAGTCGCCCCCAAATGCTTCCCAACTTTGGAGAGAGATCCGGTGACATGTACACCTCAATTGATGGCAGTCTAAAATTATTTTCACAGCACTTAAATAATAGGGAAAGCTGTTTGTACAAGTAGAACAATATTACAGCAATGACTGCAGTGTTAAACTTATCTCATGCAAATTCATTGGTACTGAACCTTAACAACTCACTGATTGTCATATGTGATATGTAACTACTTTAAATATGGGAGACTGATCTGCTCAGGTTTTATTTGCAGGTGGAATCGTTTTGTGGTATTGTGATCCTGGGATGACTCTGGAATTCTTCCCGCCTTGGACAGAATATGAATTCTTAATTAATTGTATTCTGGCTGTTAGCACGCAGTGCTTTGAGAGAGATTGATTTTTGGCAAAGCAGGCCTATGGTTCACGAACACCTTGGTGCTGTAAAGCCTGCGCTTTCACCAATAATGTTTGAAGTTGTCAAATGCTGATCTTGACGTATATTTTTGTTACATTCTTTGTGCCCTGTCTCTGATACACGTTCATCATCTCACCCTTTTGCCTCTTATTGGGTGCCCATTTTGTGCTGTCACTAAAGGCTTAAATAAATCCCTGCATAATCGTGTTTTATTCACTATCCATCTGCATTTTTCATCCATGACCGCCAGACCCAGGCGTTCAGTGAGGATCATGTGAGAGAAGAGGATGAGAAGATAAAGAGCAACATCACTGAAAAAATACATGTTAACCAAAAAATAACTCTTCCTTGATATGAATTATGTGTATGTAAATGTTGAAAATTAACCGTTTATTTAACTATTTTCTAAAGCTTAGTTATATTTTTCAATGAATGTTTGAGTCACGCAGACAGAGTTAATGCAGTTTGCAGTTTGGTGACTAGATTGTAAAAAAAATAACAAATTCTCATGCTGATGCATGAGGTCAACCGTGACTTCATTTATATTTCTCTAAAACGAGAGAGGAAAAAAACAACAAATGGTGATTGTGTCTTTGAACTTTCAGCAATCAGTGATAGCTGCTAACAACTGAAGAAAAAAATTGTCCAGAAGAGCTGTAGTTAACTGGTCCCAGTTAACGACTGGCAACAGTTTCAATCATTCTGGTGAAATGTTTCTCCCCCTCTGGGTGATATCTCTTTTCATGCAACATGTGACTCTCTGATGTAGGTCATTACATTGACAGTTTTGTTTGATTTACAGTTCTCAATTCATATAAAACATTCCCTGGGTTTTGTTTGAATCAAAAGAAACATTCAATGATAGAGCAGATGATGTAGCGAGGGAAACTGCACAAATGTTGAGTAAAAACACAAGCACTGCTGCTGCACTGAGGCCACTTATCTATACATGCAAATTACCCTGTACTCCTCCTTTCCCACTAACTCACCTGTACAGGTAAATTATCAAATACTGCTTTCCCCGTCCCACTTATGTTTCACCGTCAATTGCTTATAACGTTATAGTCTCCTCTACACACTCAGTCCCGTCACTCACCTATACGGTTACCTTACCCTGTTATTCCGCTAAACCCCTCACTCACTTGCATAGGTACATTTTCCCGCACTCAACCCTCTCCCCCACACTCAATTGCACAAGTACGTTATCCTGTGTTCACCCTCTCCCCCTGACTCAAAGGTGTATTTTTTTATTATTATTCGTTCATGAGGTGTGGGCATCGCTGGCTAAGCCAGCATTTATTTCCGATCACTAATTGACCTTCAGAAGTTGGTTCTGAGTTGCCTTCTTGACCTCCTGCAGCCCTTCTGGTATTGGTACATCCACATTGCTGTTAGAGAAGGACTTCCAGGATTTTGACCCAGTGACAGTGAAAGAACATCAGATGGTGATGTTCGCATGTGTCAGCTGTCATTCTCCTGCTATTTGGTAGTGGTCGCAAGTTTCGAAGGTGCTTTCGAATGAGCCATGGTGACTTCCTACAGGACATATTGCAGATAGTCCTCTTTGCTGCCACTGCGTCGGTGGTGTATGGAGTGAATGGGGGAGGGGGCAGTCAAGCAGCCTGCTTTGTCCTGAATGCTGTCAAGCTTCTTGAGTGTTGTTGGAGTTGCACTCACCCCGACAAGTGGACATTATTTCAGCACACTCCAGACTTATGCCTTGCAAAGTGTGGACAGGCTTTGGAGTCGGGTGGTTAATTGACCGCGCAGGAGTCTTCGCCTCTGACCTGCTTTTATAGCCACTGTGTTTATATGGTTTGTCCACTTCAGTTTCTTGTCAATGGTAACCACAAGGATGTTGATAGTGGGGCTTCAACAAGGATAATGCCATTGAACTAGCATTCCTCTGTTCACAAAGCAGAATATAGCTAATTAACAGATATTGTTTTAAAAGCCTATTATTAATTAGCTCTGGTTTACTTAAAGTTCAGCAATGACTATCATAATCTGGCAAACGCGATTTTCTGCTGAAATAAAATGGCATTTGTTTCACTTCCAACACATATTCACAACCCGCCCCCGGGCTCCCCCTTCCCCACCACCACCCCCAATTCTCTCCCCCCCCCCCCCCCCCCCCCCCCCTCCTCCAACCACCCCCCCCCCCCCCCCCCACACACACACACACACACACACACACACACCCAACGCACCTCCGATACACATGCACTCAGAGTTCGGGGCCATTAAAAGCAGTCAGGGCCAGCCAGAGTTGGGGTCTACAAAAGCGGTGTGGCGGTGTGTAAGCATGTTTTAGAGACGGAGCGTGAGTTTGAGGCTGCCTTCTTTTCACAATCGGTGCGTTCAGAGCCGCTATCTGAAACGAAAACCCAGCAGGGCTCAAGAGGGGAATCGTATCTTGATTGGCTGCTGTGTATTGCAACGTATTGGCTGAATCTATGTAACTGGAACATTAAGATGATTAAAAAACATGTATTTTTAATAATTAGCGATTAGTCGGCAAGTCTTATATTTTACTTTTTTTTGCTACGGGCAGTGTCTTTTTAACATTGATAGGAGTTATCAGTAATATGAAGGATTATTAATAAATAACATGGCTTAACAAATTCTACAGTGCTTATTTGCATTAATCAGGTGGATTATTTTTTCTAAAGCGTATTCACAGTAGCAATCTTACCTAATAAGTAGAGTAATTTCCGGGCTGGAAAGTTTACATCCTGCGCTATTTGGGATCTCCAAGGCGCTTGTCTTGTCCTGCAGAAGTATTTGTGTCAAAAGTATCATCAGATGAAATAGATTGAGCTCCGTTTTCGGAACTTGAGCGACAGTTGGCGCCACTGCCGTGCATCTGTGAGGTTCAGAGATTCGTGGACTTTATAAATGTGGTTATGATGCAGTTTAAGAGATTACAGGGAGAGTGAGAACGGGTGACTACGAGGCTCCCAAAAAGGAACTGGCAAGTGATACAGGAGCACGCTCAGATCATTCCACTCCCCAACAAGTATTCAGCTATGATTACTGCTGACGTTGATAGGTCATCTGGGGAGCGCAGCCAAAGCCAAGTCCATGCAGCACGGGTGAGAGGAGTACAAGGATAACTGGAAGAGCAATGGTGATAGGTGATTCTATGATTGGGGTAATAGATGTGCTTTCCTGCGTTCTCAGAGAGGAATCCAGGATGGTGTGTTGTCTCCCTGGTCCAGGATCAATGATGTCACTGAGCAGCTGAAATTGCCACGAGGGAGGAATTTGAACAGCCAGCATTCCTTGTTCAAATTTGTATAGATCACATAGGAAGAAAGAGGATGCCGTGCTGTCTTAAATTTTAGGGTACCAGAGCGGAACTTAGCATGCAGGATTTCAAATGTTGTAACCTCTGGTTAGATATAACAGAAATAGGTGGGTAGAGCAAATGAATTATTGGCTTGAAACGTAGTGCTGAATAGAGGACTTTAGATATTTGAACAATGGGAGTGGCCCTGGTGGAAATCGGACCTGTACCAATCTGATGGGCTACGGATGATTAGAGCCCAGACTGACCTCCTTGTGGGCCGTTTTGCTGCTGCTATTTGTCAGAGTTTAATAGAATTCGACAGGAGTGTGGGAGCCTGGAGATATTATCAGAGAGGAATGCCAAGTTGCACAGTATACTGGAAAAGATAGAGAGCAAAAGCATAAGGAACAGTCAGTTCGTAGATGGGTTGACAGTAAGGGAGAAAGTAATAAAGTCTAAATCAGGGTTACAGTGCATGTATGTGAATGCAAGGAGCGTGGTCATTAAGACTTTTGAGTTACAGGAGCACATTGTCTTATGTTATGATGTTGAGCCTATAACAGAGACGTGGCATAAATAATGGCAGGGCTGCTGGCTGGGAGGTGTATTAATAAAGGGGCGCATTGCAGTACTGGAGAAAGAAGATGACACAAAGAGGTCAATGACAAAATTTCTTTGCCTCGAGTTAAGAAAAAAAAGTGTGATTATATTACTCAGTGTTGTCTGTAGGTGACAAACTCATGGGACAGTTGCAGATGGACAATCTTTCAAAAAACATGCAGAAACCCGCAAGAATTATAAATTGCTTATAATGTGAGACATGAATTACACGAATATTGATTGAGATGGCAGTACTGTAGAATGTAGCAAGGATCAAGAGTTCCTGGAATGTGCTCATTAAAAATTGCTACAGCAGTATGTTTTCAGATTGAAGACAAAGGTAGCACCACTAGACTTCATTCATGGGAATGATGTGGCCAAGTGTACCATGTGTCAGTTTGAGGGCATTTCGGGGTCAGTGACAATTACAACTTAAGGTTTTGGAAAGGTATATGGAAAAGGAGAAGGATCAATCCAGAGTAATAGTAATTCAATGGGGAAAAGCCAACTTCAGTGGGAACCAGCCTTGGCTAATAGGTTGGCATGAAAGATTGTTGGGATAAACGATAGCTGAACAAACAGCTACCTTCAAAGAAACGGTGAACTAGCACAGTCAAGGAATTGTTAGGAAGGGAAAGGAATGCAAACAAATCCAGAGCTCTCTGGATGAGAGGAGAAAGAAAAAGTAATATGAAGAAGACTATATGTTGTGATGTGAGGTCTGAAGTTTCTCTCTAAAGTTTCACACGGGATGTGAAAAGCAATGAAGAGATGCAAAGATGGATTGTGAAAATAAACTGGAATAGCCAACGTAAGAAAATAATTCAATCTCCTGTATCGGCTTATACATCGTAAAAGGCTAGTAGCAACGTTGTTTCGGGGACAAATCGGACATTTCCAAACGGAGACAAAGGGCAGTGCTGAAGTTTTAAATTAATACTCTTCAGCTTCCTTCAGCGAGGATGAAGATGCTACTCTGGACAGGGTTAAAGGGGGTGGGATTCACACAGTAGAAGGTTATAACATTGAATAGCAGGGCGTATTGGAGAGGCTGCCTGTACTTAAAGTTCAATAAGCATGAGAGCAGAATGAGATGCATCCAATGACATTGAGGCAAGTGAGAGTGGGATTTACTGATCACTGACCATAATTTTCTGGCCTTGTTTGGGCGAAGGGGTGGCCCCAGACAACTGGAGCATTCCAAACATTGTACCATTGTTCAAAAAGAGTGCAAAGATAACCCAGAAATTATAGGCAGGAAGCTTAACTTTGGTGGAAGGAAAGCTTTCTAGGAACAATAGTTCTGTGGAAAATTAATAGTCGCATGGAAAAACGTGAGTTAATTTTGGAAAATCATCATGAGTTTAAAATGGGGAAATCGTGTTAAGCACTTGCTGGAGATTTTCGGAGAGGTAACAGAGATGGTTAATGACTGCAATGCTGATGATGTGCTGTCCGTGAACATTCAAATGACATTTTATACACTGATGCACAATAAACATGTGAGCAATGTTAGAGGTCATGGAATAAAAGTGACAGTACAAGTATGGTTTTGAAAATGGCTGAGTGACACGGGGCAATGGTTGTTTGTTCATGATGGAACAATGTTTGAATTGGAATGCTGGGGCCTTACATTCCCTGATATCTACTAATGACTTAATCCTTGGTCTGCAGGGCACCATTTAAAAGAAATATCAATGATACGTAACAGGGAAGCATTGCGAACTCTAAGGAGAAGAACTTCAGAAGATCATAAACCGGCTGGTGGAATGGGAGGACATGTGGCATATGAAGTCCAGGGTGGAGAAATCTTAGATGATTCATTTTAGTAGGAAGAACTTGGAGAGGTAATATGTAAACCAAGTTACAACCCTAAAAGGTACGTGAACAAAACGACCTGGATGTATATGTGCATCATTTAGTGAAGATGGCAGGACCAGTTGACAGGGCAGTAAATAATACATACAGTATGCTTGGCTTTATTGATTTTGACGTAGACTGCACGAAGAGGGAAATTACGGTAAATTTATATAAAACACTAGCTCGGCCTCAGCTCAAATACTGTGTCCAGTTCTGGCAGCCACACTTTAGAAAAGTTGTACATGCACTGGAGAGGATGCAGAAACGAGGCACGTGAATTCTTCCAGAAATGAGGAACTTCAGTTATGAAGATAGTTTGGGAAAGTTGGGGCTGTTTTCTTTGGAGAAAAGGAAGTGAGGAGTTGAATTTATAGCGGCATTCAAAATCATGAGGGATCTGGACATAATAGATAGGGAGGAACTCTGCCCCTTCGTGAAAGTATTAAGTATGAGAGGGCACAAATTTAAAGTAATTAATTAATGAGGCAAAATTGATATAATAAAGAAAAATGTTTTTCACGCAGCCAGTGGCTACAGTGTGATGTGCACTGTCTGAGAGGGTGGAGAGGGCAGCGTCAGTTGAAACATTAATTATTGAATTAAACTATTATCTGAAAAGGAATAATTTGCAGGGCTATCAGGAGCTGGCACGAGAATGGCACTAAGTACATCATTCATTCGGAGAGTGCTGAACAGTCTATATCTGCACCGTGACATTTCAATGCTTCTGTCATTTTATTCCACCTTTTTGTTCCCTGGGTTCAAATTCGCCCACCCTCTGAATTTGTGCCGTCCAGCTGCTGCTTTAATTGATATCAGTGAAAAATAGGTGTAGAGCCGTGATGCCCAGAGCTGCTCCATTTTTATTATTGTTGCATGGCAATCTTCCACGGATGAGCGTCATGACGCTGAACTGAAAGTGACAGTGCAGGAATTGAAAAGAAAGACCGCATTAAGCATTGCCAATGAACTTCAGGGCGATCACCGATTGCCTTAAGGGAATGTCAATCACAATGTCTGCGGGCTTCGTTCTGATGGGCAAAACGTTCTGCAAGTGGTTGAACTGTAGTGTCCTTTACATGATTTCGTAATATTCCAGGGCGGTCAGAAGTCTCTCAGTGGATAAGGCTGCTGTCACCCAGACACAGCAAATCTCCAAACGGATACACCAGATATCACACAATTTCTGAAGTTTCCATTGGTTGGATTGAGTGTCAGTATTAAAATAACATGAAAGGTCATGTCGTGCCTTCGTGGCTGAGTCCACTGTAATCCACAGAACACCAGTCGCTGTTTGGCTTAGGTCGCTATGAGTGGTTAGTCAGAGCAACATGATTGGTTGTCCCGCTGCGAGTCACAGTGCGAGTAGCTAGTTTGGCTGATACGAATGTCAGTCACTGGGTGAAGTTCCCTGATTGGTTGAGCACTCTTCCTATCCCGCCAGGAATTGCCTAATTGGTTTAGGCCACTTTCAGTCAGTGGTCGTGGCTCTCTAATGAGCTGAATATCGAGCAAGGGGAGTTAAAGGTTCCAGCCCGTTTCTCCAGCCGTCACCTCTTCCCCGATGGTGCACTACTGTTTGCTGTGTGTAGATTGAGAGTTTCGAGATGAAGATTTTCTCCATGGACTACAAATATTGGAGCAGCCGCTAAGCTGTTTTCAGTTGATTTGTTTATTCATTAACTGAATAATTAATGCAACCGGATATTTCACCGCGTTCTTTACCTGTTCTCTAAACTTGGACGGAGTCACCCCATAAATAAATGTGTTTGAGCAGCAGTTTAAATTTAGCAGCATAAATCCGATTTGTTGAAATATGGATTCAGAATCATTGTAATCTTGGGTATTCTTCCCTGTAATTGTATAATAGAAGAATTCTATAACATTCACCAACCACAGGAGTATGAAGCTGCCAGATATGGTGAAGAGTAAATTAACAGACCTCTTTCTACTCTCCATCTCTGGGTCACTGTGATCCCTGCCTTGCTCTGATTCCTCAGTCCATTACGGACTCGACTAGCCACTTAAACATGCCTGACTGTCAGGGCGTTGATCATCAAAATTAAAGCGAATGAGACCAGTGGAGTTGTGACTATCCAACCAGTCTAATCCCACACAAAAGGGTTCACTAACATAGTTTGCCTTGATATCACAGTACCACGGTACATGGTCGATTATCACTCCAGGCTCATATGAAAAGTAGAAGGGAATGTTCTGTAAACAGAGCAGAATGCAGGTTGTTGCAAGAACACCAGCTGCAGTTTCTCTGGTGCAATATTTTGTTTTCAACTTCTGGCAACAGATAGCCACAAATCGATCAAAGGAGAAACTGACGGTGAACCACACAGAACAATCTGTGGCAGCACTAATCAGGTCATTGCGAACACCACACACAGGGGCTATGTCCAGGAAATTCACTGGGAAATAATAATAATTGATCCAAATCATTATGACCTGAGTTATAATGACCAGTATATCCGCTGTTGCCGTGGAAACCAGGTAGCAGGTTGTGCAGTTGGAGAGACCACACTTCCCCCGGGCTAGGATCACAATCGCCAAAAAATTAACTGTAAGACAGAAGGGAAAGGAAACTGGAAATAACAGGTCAAATATTTTGATTGTATTATACAGGAAGTGAGGACAGCATTTTAGCACCAAACAGATTGCTTAAGGTTAAACATTTTTTAAAAATCAGTTGCTAGACCTCAGGCCAGCTTAAAGAAATTAATGAACTGGAAGTTTCTAATTTCTACTGTTTTGCACGTTTAGATCTGACCAGTGGAGTCTCCCCATTATAAACATACTCCCAAACATTTGGGTTTGGAGATTGGAACAATCATCCCTCCACTTCTCAATTATAAGACAATACTAGGATTTGAAATTCTCGGAGATTGGACATTAAATGGGCCGGCCACATCCCCACCTGATCCCTCCCAATGATAAGGAAAGAAATATAAAACTTCTGGACCCTCCTCGTCGTCTACTCTTACCTGTCATAGAAACTCTTCAGGTTTATTCCCTCTCCCGAATCAAACCTTGCCCAAGTTTTGATACATACATCCCTTCCCCCAAAATCACCAGCCCCAAGATCTTAGCTTTTGACTTTTGCTGCTATTGATTTGCGTCCTACAACTGTCCTCACGCTGGATCAGAACCAGGCCACGATTGGACATTGCCAATGATTCAGCTTGACGAATAGACCAGATCGCTCCCAGGGACAAACCACTTCTAACTTTTGTATCCTCAAAATAGAAATTTAACCCTCCCCCAATCAGACTTCCCACGTGTTCAAACAACCATGAATGTCAGGCCCACTTTTCCAGGATAGATACGTCTCAGAACCAGCACCCCTCCTTGGTATCAGGCCAACTCAGGATCTGACCACCTTCCCGGGTACTGACACCTCTGAGATCAGGAAGTACCCGCTGCCCCATCGGGTCTTAGATCAAGCATCATCCTGATTTCATCTTAGGCCCTGGAATTTTCTCAAAATTCGGGGAATTCTCCTTTCTCGTTTCAGAATCAGACACCCTCTCCAGATGAGGTCATGGAAAAGCAAAGAAGGCTCTGTACAAAGGAGGGATCCGCCACCACAAACATTGGCCCAGAACCCTCCCACTCCCTGGTGCAGCGATCATCCATTCCCAGCACAGGTCAACCCAGAAAATAGCAGCAGTAGTTATCAATCAACTTCATAACCTCATTGCTGAGCCCGTCAGGCAATATCATGTTCTATTGAAAAATTTAATGCGGATCCTAATTGTGGTTGAGCAGAATGTGGTAGACTGATGTAGATTTAAACTGAAAAGTGATTGAAAGCTCAAGGTAAAAATTACAGACTGAATGGAGGAGTTCAGCAAATTGATTATGCAATCTGCGTTTTGTCCTCTGCCAATGTGCAGGGCTCTCCACCAAGCGCAGTGGATACAGTTAATGAATTGAAAGAATTTCACACAAATCACTGTTTCACTTGGAAGGAGAGTTTTGGACTTTGGAAAATGGAACTGACGAGGTAAATGCCAAGTGTTATATCTCCACCTCTCCTGCACGTGCACAGGTAATTTGAGGAGTAACGGAAATTGGGAGTGTTTGAGGAGTGGACAGGGGCAGCAGGATTGTGGGTGGGACAATCGCTGTTGGTGAACATAGCTGGCTGTGGCAGATATGCTGGTGAATGATGCGTTGAAAGTTAATGCTCGTGGGCTGGAAGGTGAGGACAAAGTGAACCTTATCATCATTCTGGCAGGGAGGGAAATGGATGAAGGGTGCAAGATGGAAAATGGGATGGACGCAGTCAAAGGCACTGTTGATCACAGTGGAGGTTAATCTGGCATGGTGATTTTTATATTATTGTTATTCATTCACAGCATGTGGACGTCGCAGGCTAGGCCAACATTTATTGTCTATGCTTAATTGCCATTGAGAATGTGATATTCAGTTTCGTTATTGAACTGTTTAAATTTCAGAAACAGTGGTGTGGAATGCAGCATCATCAGAACAGATGGAACAGAGGTGAAGAAACTGTGGGATATTGGAACAGAGTCATTACAGGAAGAGGGGAAAAAGGAAGTATCATCAACTTAGCTGTTGGTATTTTTAAGTTTATGGTACGTATTGTTAGACGATCAGTTCTCGGAAAAACAGTTAGAGAACGCAAGGAAGGAAAGCAAATTGTGAGGAGCGGAACATGCGAAGAGGGTGGGTAGTTGAAATTAATCACTTAGTTGATGACATATTATACATCAAAGCAAATGAAGGAAATGCATCACATGCAGTCATCGAAGTATTGGGAAAAAATGTGATGACAGAGACCTGAGCATGTTTGGAACAAAAAATTGTTAATGTATCCTACAAAAAGGCAGCATAGCTAGCTCACACAAAAGCTCTCAAAGTGATGCAAGCGGAATGTGGAATATCGCAATGTTTACACCGCTGCTCTACTTGTACATTTTATAATGGGCCACCTGTTTATTAAACATGACCAGGAACTGTGAGGTTCCCAGGCCGGAGCCCATAAGGAACACAGATGCTGGAGCGTGAATCATTAGTGAATGAAACAAAAAGAAATTCCAAATGGGATAGTCCGAATTTCAATGCAGGACGTGGTGGAGGGAAGCTGACCGGGATACAGCCTCATGGAATCGAGCAGCCAAGATGCCAACCACTGTGAATTTAGGAATAGCTTTGGCTGGACATTGGAACAGAGACGAACTTATTGCCATGGACAGAAATCGAAATAGACTTCTGGAGCACAGCTCTGAGCTCAGAAAGTAGGAAATCACGCGCCTTGGAGGACAGTTGTGGCGGAATGCAACAGTGGATTAAGATTCAGAGCCACAAGAAGCGAGAGAGGCCACTGAAGACAGGAACTAAATTTACAGTTAATTGTGAATAATATCAAACCAAAAAGTTAAACACAACTGATCCAGATATTGGATAAGGTAATAAAAGAGAGCACCAATATCTGTTTTGGATGGGTTAGATCCAAAAACATGGTAAAAGAAGATAGGGAGAGAGAGAGAGGGAGAGAGAGCAGGGGGACTATGATCAGTTCATTAATGATCATCAGAACATTATCACAGGAACTAAAGGCAGGTATTTTTTGCACAGTATTTAAAACAGAAGATATCACAAGTCCAAGACAATATCGAACAGTTAAACCGTCAATGAGTTGAATGCAAATTATAATCAAAAAAATCTAGAAGCTTGGAATATAAAAAAGTGTAGGCAACACGTATTCTAGGAATGTAGGATCATATTGACCAATTTTATTCAATTATTTGAGGAACTATCAGGCATTAAAAATTAGAGTGGCACAATAGGTGCAAGACCTTTCGATTTTCTATATGCATTTGGAAATTTGCAGCATAACAGAATCATTATTCACCACAGAGCAAGTGGAGTTAGGGGAAAGCAGAACAATGGGGAACAAGCTGGCTGCACAAACATGAAACAGAAAGTAGGGGGTAAAAAGGAATATACCCAGATTGGTGGAACATGGGAACAGGTTTTCCGCAGGGATCAGCGCTAGGAAGGAGATAGATAATTTCAAAATTGTCAGACAAAACCAAACTGAGAGTACAGTGAATACAGAGGAAGAATATAACAGAATATCTGAATACATGCATAACAGTTAATAACATTGTATTCTTCCCACTTCAATGGCAATTTAGTTTGAACATAGCTAACCGCCTGGTGCTCCATTTCGCTCGGAACAATAGCTTTCCCAATTATTCCTTGGAAAATGAATTATCTGAATGTGGTCTATCAGTTGGCGGATCAGGGAAACAAATTCACAAATTTAAAGCAGGAGCCCCGATTGGCAAGACCTAAAAATCGAATCATTGTATTGGGATTAAGTCCCTGAAGAATGGATTTGAATAAATGACAGAAAATAAATTGAACAAAATAGATCCTTGGTTATGCCTACCTTACAGTGCATCTCCAGATTAGAAAGATGCTATTGATACACCAGAGGAACTGAAATTATATTAACAAGGATGATTCCCAAAATGAGGGAAATGAACTATTTATTTCATCATTAACGGTTTAACAAAATTATTATATAGTGTTCTTGGCCTTTCTATTACACAGATTCGCTATGTCTGTTCCTGAGCTATGGAGATCACTCCTGCTGGTGAGACACCCCACTAAGCTAACAACAGAGATTGAAACAAATGTATGTATAAACTCTGTGAAACGTTGATAATAACTGACTTACAGCAGTGGGTGATTAAGGAAACTCCTCCCAATATTAACCCTGAATGAAACACATGAGTGTATGTCATGGGGGATGCATGTATTTGTTAAATACTTTGTGAGTATGGTTATATTCTTGTTATGTAAAGGAGGTTGTTTGTGTGTGTGGGTGTGAGTGTGTGTGTGTGTGTGTGGGTGTGAGTGTGTGTGTGGGTGGGTGTGAGTGTGTGTGTGTGTGGGTGTGAGTGTGTGTGTGTGTGTGGGTGTGAGTGTGTGTGTGCGTGTGTGTGTGTGTGTGTAGGGGTCGTTGAACTGGGGGAAGGTTATTTGGTGCAGTTTGTCTGTGAGGTTTAAGAGATTGAAAGTAAAAGGTGTTAGGCTTGTGCGTTTGTAATGAGAGGTTATGGTAGAACTGAATTACCACTAAATAGGTTGGGTCAAATATTTGAATTCTGGGATAAGTAGCGAAATTGGTTTATCAGCTGTTGAATTTCAAAAGGGAGTTCAGAGATAACAAGGAACATTTGCATTTTACAGCGGTTCCATGAGTAAGCAGAGAAAGGCATATTGAATTTTACTGACCCGAAAGACAGAAGACATGAAAGATTTATTAATGGAGAATGGATGTTTCAGACAGGTTGGAGGACAATGGATTCTCAGATGAAAGGGAATTTTGACTCTGGGAGATGCTATGGGGGAGGTGTGTTTGTGGTGGTGGGGGTGGGGCGGGGCGTGACTGAAGACAGCTTCTGCGTGCTGGAGTGCTGAAAAGCTGTGAAAGATTTGAATTGAGGACAGCCACCAATTGCTAAGAAGGAGTCTAAATTTTAGGAAACAGCTTGTTTATGAACCTCCTCTTGGAATCCGCATCAGAGAGGAAATAATTGCCAAACCGTGAGGTGTACCTTTATTTAAATGACAATTCCATTTTTTGGGTAATATTTACTGAATTGTTATGACCAAAATCTATAAGGGATTGTTACAAAAAAGGCAGTTTATTTGTGTGCTTTTGACCAAGCATGTTCTGAGAGTTGTTATGTAAGGCTGATATAACTGTGTAACTTTTAGCTTATGTGCTTATGTTTTTGTTTTATCTTTACTTTATTTATTTATTTATTTTGATTTTAATCGTGTTCCTGGAGTTCTTTCATTTTGAGGTCAGTAACTGTGCTTCCTCGCTTTCACGACAAAATATCATATGATCACCGAGACAGGCTTTATTCCGAGGTCTAGCTTGCTCATGAATAAGATCAGTCGCGGTTGTTTCAGTTTCCTAGGCCCAACCAATTTTCAGTTACTTCGTCAACGGCCTTCCCTACCTGTATGGTCAGAAGTCGGATGTTAGCTAATGATTGCACAGTGCTTATCATCATTAGAAGCTCGTCAGACACTGAAAAAGTCCATGTCCATATGCATGCAGGATCTGGACAAGGTTTTTGAATAGGTTGAAACGGAGAAAGCAATTGTCAGGCAACACAAGTGCCAGATAATGACAAACTCCAATAGGAGAAAATCCAGCGATATTCCCTTGCAATTCAATAGAATCACTACCTCTGAAACCCCCAATTTCAACATCCTGGGGTTACCGTCGACCTCAAACTGATTTGGGCCAGCCAGATTAGAACGGTTTCTGAAAGATCAAACCGGAGGCTGGGTACTCTGCGGCAAGTAACTTACCTCCTGACTCACAAAAGCCTGTGTACCATCTGTAAGTCAGGTGTCTGATGAAACACCATCCACTTGCCTGGATGAGTGCAGCTCCGATGACACTCAACAATCTTAATACCTTCCAGGAAAAAAATATTAGCCTTAAATTGCCCTCCATCTGCCATATTCAAGATTCAATCCCTCCATTACTGAAACAATTGCAGCAGTGTTTACCAACTACAAGATGAATTGCAGCAACCTGCCAAGTTTCTATCGACAGTTACTTTGAAATGCATGTGACTACCACCTCGAAGCAAAGGAGCAGCAGATCCATGGGGACAGAGCTACTTGACCGTTCTGCTCCAAGCCAAACAGTGAACTGACTTGGAAATATATCATCCTTATTTATCTGTCCTTTAAAATTCTGGCAATATCTTATTGACTTTAATGTAGGTGTACATGCACCATGATGGAATGCAATTGTTCAAGAAGGCAGATCATTTCCAACATCCGAAGCAGAATTAGTGATGGACAATAAATGCTGGCCGAGGCAGCTATGCCCACATACCATTGAAGAAGGAATACATAAACGTATAAGAAATTCATCACTCATGAACTATAGATTCTCCGGACTCTGTCAGGAGAGGGGGACTAATTCATACATAAACAGGTAGAGTGTTTACAGTAAGTATACACAGAATAACAATAAGTCTTTATACAGAGGATTGAAATACTGTAACAGTGCTGTCGGCTGGTTAAATATCAGTAACTACTTGATATCTGTCGCTGGAAGAGCAGTTCACTGGAAAAGAGAAAAACGTTGAGATATTTCCCTTTATGCACTCATTAACATCTTCCTCCAACAGCAAAACGCTTCCTATTTTCAAACTGTTATATCGGTAAACCACAAAGGCTGCTCCAGAGAGCACTCATGAAAAAAGCATGCTTCCAAAATAGATCTAACGTTGTTTATTCCAGGTAGTGACCCTCACTCAGCTAATTTCTAAACCGACAGAGAGCCCAAGTAATAAATGATCACTGGGGCTAGGTATTCCACTCTGGGTCGTGAACTACACTCAGTACAATTACACACTGACATATACTACCAGAATTGCCTTCCCGCAGTGAATTGCCTGCGTTGGGGGCTGCGTGAAATGTGTAACATATTCCTCATAAAGCAGTAAGCTTATAATTATTTAAAATTTTAAATTACAAACAATGTTAATTTTCCAGTTTAGGCAATGAAATCAATCCACGGAGATAACTTACGACATTTGACTTCGGCAAATGTTATCACTGACCAGTTGTCTGTATAACAGTAAACATTAGATCAGCATGTAACATTATCCGTCCGAGTATAACCTGAGAGCATCCCACATAGAGATTTATACAAATTCAATGGACATAGCCACTTACCAGGAACACCAATGATGGCGAGGATTGTGTAGAATCTTTTCCCAATATTAGCTGATGCTTCATACATTTTCAGTACGATGTGATTTCCTTCGTGTTGCAGGAATCTCTTTGTATTACACTCTGAGATGATAGATTCGTGAAGCCTATATTTTATACCCTGTGGAATCACCATGGAGATAACGAGGTTGTAAGATACTTCATTTATTTTAAATTAAATGAACAAACAGATGACGACATGGGTTGGTACTCGTTTGTGGAAGAGTATATTTATTTCAGTAGTGAAAGTCCATTCCCAGAATAATTCTGATCACATTATTTGATCAATATAATTAGAAGCACCGTTCCCCCAGGAATGATGGGCCAACAAAGCACAATGAGCACGATCTGTAGATCTGATATTGTTTCAGTGCTAACCTTCACTCGACAGTGACTATTCATTAATTCAATTTCAATGTTTGAATTTCTCTCTCAGGGCTGCTCCACTGTATTTTGGGACGTACCTGCCCTCATTAAATGTGGACATTGAGTTAAGAGATGAAAGTAGCTCATTTTTGATCATTGACGGCAGCATTCAACTAATAAAGTACCCCCATCTCATTCAGCTTCACCGATTGGTACAACAAATCAATAATACAGCAGTTCAAAATTAGGCACTCTTTTAAACGACATTGAGTCATGCAAAGACCCGTCAAACGAAAACTCCCTGCACACTGCTGGCACAAACACTTCCAGTGCAGGTGGAGCAGGGGTGTAGCTACAGACTGAAGCCCCATCTACACTGTCGTTTCAAACACTCCCAGAGGACGGGGAGCAAGTACTCCATATTATAAAGCGTTCAGTTGGGTAGTTTTGACTCGTCTATTTTCTTGGGATTAACTCGATGGTGGGACAAGGTCATTTCCACAAGTGTTACATGAGTCTGACTCAATCCATTCTTCAAGGTTTGGCCCTTTACTGGCACATCAGAGGCATTTTATACAGGAGTGACTTCGTTTCGAGGGGATAAAAAGCTGCCTGATAAATCTCACCCCATGTTTCTCACAAATTGGCTCAAGCCTTCCTATGTTTTAGCATGGGGAAGAAGGACACCTTGCTGATCAAGGTGTTCCATGCCTTCTGTTTCGAGTGTATCAAGACACCGGGATGGCGTCTGGTAGCACAAGTGCTCCAAATGTAATGGTGCCTTCCAGGTCAATGACTTCCGCCCTATCGCAAACGGTCTCTGAGAGCCTCACCAAGGGGAGCAGGGAGAGCCGGCGATATTACCGGGCTTCCAGGCTTTCCAGATCATGGACAGTTCCCGTGAAGACATCTGCCCCCTCTCACCCATCACATGGCTGCCCATCCCTACTAGGGATGTCCCGTTACTGTCGTCCAAATTAGGAAAACGGAGGGTTGGGCGACGAGTTTGCAGTTTTTTTCTTTCTGTTGGAAGCGTTTACATTTGGAAGAAGTCTGTGGATTGAGTTTTGCGACCTGGACCCTGTTTGAGTCAGTCATGATGAAGATCTCTCTGCACAGATTTCCTAGAATCTCAGGGTCAACTGTGTACACGTTCTATCTCCATATCTAAGCAAAGAGATCGATCCCTTAAACAATGTGCAACAAAGGTGCCATGAATTGATCCCGGGAATGGGAATACTCACCTATGAGGAGAGATTGATTAAAATGTGACGATGTACGTTGGAGGTTAGAATTGTGAGAGCCGATCTCGTTGAAACATACCAAATTATTGAAGGGTTTGATGGGGTAAATGTTGTGAGGCTGTTTCTCCCTGACTGGAAAATCCAGAACAGAGGGCCATTCACTCAGATGGCTACGAACTTTTGGGATCTTGTATTCTAGAAAGCTGTGGATGGTCAGTCGTTGAACAGGTTGCACATTGAGATCAATAGAGTTTGGACACAAAGACATTTGGGGGATACGTGTATTGAGCGGGATTATGGTTTTCCGATAGTGGACTAGTCCTGATCTTCTTTAATTGCTAAACAGTTTCGAGAGGCCGAGTGCCTTCCTCCTGCTACTATGACTTACAAATCAAACAAGGAATGAAATAGAGAAACTCATCTGGAGGAGTCAACATTTCAGAATTGATAAGGAAACCTTAACGCTGCATCCCGTCTGTGGAGGTCAGTTTGAGTGACTTTATCAGTGTCAGAGTCTAGATTCATTCCAGGACTAGCCTGAGGGCACTGTTCGTTTCTGGTGATCAATGATTTTATCTTGTTGTGTCTATTTGAGATGCTTTTTCATTCGAATTGTTTGCAACAACTTGTGTGTCTGAAACGAATAGGGAGCTGTGGATTGATTGGTGCGTCTCCATCAGTTGGTTGGTCGATATGGCATCGAGGGCCTTCATCAGTTGCACGTTGTGCATTGGTTGTTGGGCATGTATTGGTTGGTGGGTTTGTATCAATGGTGTGGTTGTGCTAGTTGGTGAGTCTTTATCTGTTAGAGGGTCCGTACTTGTTGAAAGATCGGTATCAAGTACAGTGTGTGTTTACCCTAGATTGGTTTCCAATAGTGTATTAGTTTTGCGTGTTGTATTGGATCGTGTTTTTGTATCAGCATGTGGGTTTACATGCTCTTCAGACACTTTATTAGCTGTCATCAACAGCAAGTATACATACATATTCGACTTTAATCACTTAACTAAATGTCCACACTTAAAGGCAGCAGCTACATCTTAGAGCTTGGAGCCGACCAGAGAGCAGGATATTTTAAACCTGGTATCGTGCAACAAGGTAAGATTTTGTAATAACTTCATAGTGAAGGCAGCCCTGGGTAGAAGTGATCATAATATGATTGAGTCTTACATTCAGATGTATGGACGGAGGAATGGGTCCAAAAATTACATAAGGGTAATTATATGGCAATGAATGCAGAGCTTGTTGAAGCGAACTAGCAAATGAGGCTAAATGATAAGTCGATAGAGATGCAGTGCCGGATATTTAACTGGATATTTCAGAATTCATAGAATACATTCCAACAAGAAAGGAAAAATCCAAGGGAAGGACTCACCATCCGTGATTGAGTAAGAAGGATAAAAACAGCGTCAAATGTGAGGAAAAATAGTAGAATTGTGCAAAGACCGGTGACAGATCAGAACGTTGGACAGAACATTAACATCAGCAAATAATGAGAAAACTATCAATAACGAGGAAAACAATTAGAATACTGGAGAATGCTGGCTATAGATATAAAAACCATCATAAGAGTTCCTGTTGAGACTTAAATAAGTAAATACTTAACAAAGCGAGCTTTACTCCTACAGGATGTGGATCTGGGCAATTAATAGAAGACAGATGAATTAAGCGGATATTTTGCGTCGATTTACATTATAGGATATAAGTAATATCCCAGAAGTAGCTGTAAGGCAGGAATTGGAGGGAGGGCGGAACTCATAAGAATGACAATCACTTGGGAATTGTTACAAAGCAAGTTTGAGCTGTGGGCTGATTATTCCCCGTGTCATGATGATCTTCATCCTGGTCTCTTGAAAGAACTGGCTCATGAGATATTTGGTGCGTTGATTTTATTTTTCAAAACTGTCTGGATTCGGGGAAAACGCAAGTACATTGGAAAATAGCCAAAGCAACTTATTTATTCAAAAATGGAAGAACACAGAAAACAGGGAGATACAGGCCAATTAACTTAACAGATTTCATGCTGAACACGTTAGAAGCTATTATTGAAGATGTCATGCCAGGGCACTTAGAAAAAAACAAGGCAATCAGGCAGAGTGAACATGATTTGGTGATGGTGAAATCATGTTTAACCAATTTATGAGAGCTTTTTGAAGGAACCGCATGTGCTATTGATAAAAGACAACCAGTTGATGTACTGTACTCAGATTTCCAGAAGTCATTTGATTAAGTGTCACATCAAAAGTTATTGTCGAAAAAAAGAAATTTGTCTTGAAGTGAATAGCATATTGGCGGGGATAGAAGATTTGCTAGCTAACAGGAAGCTGAGATTGGTCATTAATGTGTATGTTTTTTTCTGTTTGGGATCAGGGATCAGTGCTGGGACACAACTTTTTACTATTTGTATAATTGGCGTTGATGAAGGATTTTGACGCATTGTTGCTCAATTTACCGATGAAAGAAAAAAAATACTGGAAATTACTTTGTGAAGAGAACATAATGATGCTACAGGTGGCTATAAATGTATCAAGTGAATGGAGTATAACGTGGGTAAATGTGAAATGTCCATCTTGGCAGAAAAACTAGAAACGAAGGACATGATATAAATGATGAGGTATTGCTGAGCTCTGAGATTCAGAAGAACCTGGTTGGCCTAGCGTATGAATCATTTAAGGCTAGTGGCCAGGTACAGCAGGGAATTAGGAAAGCTGATAGAATGCTGTTGGTTATATCGAAGGGAATTGAATGCAAAAGTAGAGGGATTGTGCTTCAGTTGTACAGGATATTGGTAAGAAAACATCTGGAGCACTGTGTACGGTATTGGTCTCCTTATTCTTATGAAGGTTGACATTGCATTAAATGCAACTCAGAGGAGGTTTACCAAACTAATGCCAGGAATGGACAGATTGTCTTATGAGGGAAGATTCGACAGGGTAGGCTTATATTAGCTGAGGGTTAGAAGAGTAAGAGCTGACTTGATTGAAACATACGTGATCACAGACGATCTTTAGAGGGTGGCTATGGAGATGCCGTTTCATCTTGTGAGATAATCTATAGCCGGGGGTCACTGTTTAAAAATAAGATGTCGCCGTGTTAAGGCAGAGGTGAGAAGATTTTTTTTTCTACCAGAGTGTAGTGAGCCTTTTGAATTTCCTTTCACAAAACGTAGTGAAAGGCGAGACTTTGAATGTTTTCAAGGCAGAGTTAGGTAAATTATTGATAAACAAGGGGATGAACAGTTATTGAGTAGGCGGGAGGTAACAATCAGATCAGCCATTAGCTCACTTAATGGCGGAGCAAGCTGGAAAGGCCGAGTGGACTCATGCTGCTTCTAAAATGTATGTCCGTGTGTTCGTATATGCATTCACGAGTGTAGTGGAACAGCCCTGAAGAAAAAAACTATAACATTCGATATTAGATTACAGAATCGTAAAAATAAATCTATTCTCTCGCTACAGGGACTTAGCTCGAAGTTATTTTTCCAAGCATTTAATGAACAAACCTGAACGCTGTTGCAATCTCTATATCTCTGAGGTCTTCGCACAGGACATACATAACGATTGTGGGGATGTATCACCTCCGAGTTTAGTACAGGGAGATTATCCGCAGTGGTAAGGGACCGATCTTGAAAGCGTTTGAAATATTTGAAATTATCATTAAAATATTCTAAGTGATACTTGCCGTCATTGGTGTCCCTGGTCAGTCGCTATAACATTTGAGGATGTGTAAGTATTTGTGTGTGCTTCTCTCTGATTTTAATGTGTAATTGATAATTTTACATACTGATCCAGGGATCACCGTTATGCAGACACCCGATCAGTTAGTGCATTGTCTGAAGTCAAATGTTTTGAAATATCTTTGCGGTTTTATTCTATTTCCTGAACTGACAGTAAGAATTTGTTTGTAACTCATGAGCTCTATGAATTATCAGGTTAATGCATTGAGTGGAATGTCAAGTAATGTTAAGTCACACCTAAGTGAAGGAATGTATTAGTGGGAGTCACAGTAAAACTACCCTAATCAGAGTGGAATACCTGACTCTTGAGACAACCTCTTACCGGAATTGTCTTTCACAGTAAAACTGTACGCAGTGTGGCCAGGGTGATATACCTCATGCGAGTTACTGTGTATTATGGGGGATATCTGCCTTTGCATAGTTATACTCTGTGATGTTCACTAATCAGAGTGGAATAAGTAACCACAGCGACCATGTATTTAAAGGGAGTGACTGTCATTGTGGAATTGTACTGAGTGTAGGTCACTAACTGGAATGGAACAAGGAGCTCTTATTTTGAAACCTAGCTTTTTTGGTAAGTGATTTCTCCAGTCCGTGAAATGCCTGTTTTACCAATGTAATGGATGAGAAACTGAAAACGTTTTACTGCTGATTGAGGACGTTTGGTAATAAGGGCATCAAATGAAATGTCTCTACAAGTCTCAGAATTCTATTTAACTGTTCCAGCATAAACAGTTAAGTGCGAATATTAAAAAAAAACAAACAACACTTTTACATTGTTGCAATCATCTGTAAAATAACTTATTCTTAGCCTATGTACAGGTGGTGTAAACTTTCTACCTGTGATTTTTTTCAGTTTCCTGAACATGATAATATTGGTCTCTGGATCACGATTGCAGAATTTTCTTATCAGGCTATCACTCAGGATTAATAATCGACAGAGCTTTCTTCATCGGCCACTTCTGTAACTTAGAAGCTTTTTTAATCATCAGGTTTTTACACATATCATCTGTCGCAATTTTTGTCCCTAGCTCATTCAGATGTGCCCTATGAGGAGATATGCCTATAACTCAGCAGTAGGCACAATTGCTTCTCATAATACAGAGCTCAGTACAAGGGCAGTAATTAAAAATATCAATGAGCTGCTGTTGATGAAATCGAATTGTCAGTTCTCTCCAATCTGCAACATTTCTTCATAAGATAACAACAGCTTCGTCAGGACGTAGATATCTTTTTTGTAATTTGGAGAACGCACTGTAAACAGTAAGCTAATTGATATTTAGCCAATGTTCCATGTTGTTTAATTTCAACACTTGGTTGAAGAACATGCCCAGGTTATCTGCTGTTGTCATGGACATCATATAGGCAGAAGTACATTTGGAAATGTTTCAATTTCTTCTGCAAGGATCTTGACTGTCAATGGGTTCGCGGTAAGCAAGAGGGATATGAGGTCAGTAATAGCGACAGACAGGTAAATAATACAGTATATTGGGAAATGTTCAGGTGTGTTCCGACTCTGGATCATGCACCTTGATTATTTCTTATAAATATAGACAGACGACATAAATACCTTGTTCTTGTGAAATTGAAAATATTTCCTCCACTTCCTGCCATGCGGTGTCCGCTGCTTTCCTCCAGTGAACATCGTGGTCCCCTGTTAAGACAACACAATAACAAACAATATTCATAGAAAACAGCCCGAATTCAGCTCCAGGCGTGGATCAGGACAAGGGGCAATGTGTGCTGTCAACCTTCTGATTCAGATGACCGAATGTAACGGAAAAACGTTATTGACATTTGCTGCCTCAGTGATGTGGTGGTCGCATGGCCAAATGCAGAAGGCGCCTGACATTGGTTTGTCATGTAATGCTATCTGAAGATTACAAGGCGAGTTCTGTTGTGATGGCTTCCGTGGATACATCCAATTCAGCTAAACCCCGTTAATGCTCATGGGGTGTTCTTCCAAAACATATCATTTTTTGAAATTAAAATTCCCATTTGACTGAGTTTGTTGATCACCCGTTTTTGCAGTTTGTTCAGTTATTAACAAATCAATATTGTCTAATTGATCTGGATAAATTATTTGTGTTTACAAGCTTTGAGCCAATGGATTAAATTTGATGCATCTTCTAGTCAGGGAGCTGTGAGGTGATGCTTTTTGGGAGTACTAACACGGCAAGGGAATAGACAATGAACAATAGCACAATAGGAAGTACAGAGGATCAGAGGGACCTTGAGTACGTGCCCATAGATCCTTGAAGGCAACAGCTAAGGTAGTTGAGAAGGCATATGGGATAATTGCATTTATTAGCCGAGGCATTGAATACAGTACCACTTAGATTAATGTTGGAGCTGTTTTGTCAGGCAACATCCGGTGTACTATATGAAGTTCTGATTGCCACATTATAGGAAGAATGTGATCGCAATGGAGAGGGTGCAGAAGTGATTAAACGGGGGACATTACCTGGGCTGGAGTGTTTCAGCAATTAAGAGAGACTGGATACGTTAGAATTATTTTCCTTAGAGGAGAGAAGGCTGAGAGGGGACATGATCGAGTTATACAATATTATTAGGGACATGGATGGGGTTGATAGGAAGAAATATTCCCCCTTAGTGGATGTGTCAATAACTAGGGGTCATCGATTTAAGGGAAGGGGCAGGAGGTTTAGAGGGAATTTCAGGAAAAATGCTTTCACCCAGATGGTGGTTGAAATCTGCATGAGGGGCTGGTAGAGGCAGGAACCTGCACAACATTTAAGAAGTATTTGTATGAGCATTTTAAACGCCACAGCCTAGACGGCTGCGGGCCAAGTGCTGAAAAACAGAATTCGAATAGATGGGCGCTTGAGGCTGGCATGGATACGATGTGTTGAAAGGCCTGTTCCTGTGCTCTATAAATGTCCCTTCCTCTTAAGGGACTGTCGCATCTCTGGATGCCTGAATGCAACCGCTTTTCCTTTATCTGCACTCACTGTCTCCTTTATGTCAACCAATTTCCAATTCTATCCCCAAAATCGTGGGCTTTCTTTGTTAAACAGTAACAAATTGCCTGCCTGTCAGGGGATTGAGCCACAGTCTCACACGTGACAAGCAGGGATACTAGCCATTATACTAATAAGTAATTCTCCAAAAGGATCAGCTGAAGTAGAGAAACTTACATTTTATTTCAAGCATTAACAAATGAAATTGAAAAGTTGGTCCAATGTGGAATCACAGGGCCTGTGGGCTTCCTTCAATGGTCTCAGATACTGGGAGGACAGGAAACCTTATCTTCCTGAACTCACTGTTTCTCAATTCCAATCTGGAATTATGATGATTAATAAGCCACAAACTGAAAGATTTGTTGAACAATATAAATTTAATTGTCCTATGGTCAGTTCAGTTATATCATGAAGCATTCATTTCAAGTATAGTGGCTCCATTGCTCAATGAAAAATTGTGGCCGACAGTGAGATCTGTGCATGTAATGCTCATGCTAAACTTCAGGAAAGTTGTCAATATTGCCAGACCTCTGATTTCTTATAGAGCCATAGATTCATTGAGGACCTTAGAAGAGAAAAATTCCCTTCGGCCTATCGAGTCTGTGCCGGTCAAACAAGTAACTAACTACTCTAATCCCGTTTTCCAGCACTAGGCCCATAGCCTAGTATGCCATGGCATCACACGTACTCCTCCAAATACTTCTCATGAGGGTTTCTGTCTCCAACATACTTTCAGGCAGTGACTTTCAGATTCCCACCACCCTTTGGGTGAAAAAAACATTCCTGACATCCTCTCTAAACCACCTGCCTCTTACCATAAATCTTTGCACCCTGGTTAATCATCGCTTCACCAATGGGAAAAATTCATTCCTGTCTACCCAATCTATGATACTCAAAATTTTATACATCTCAACCTTCTCCCCCTCTATCGCCCCTGCTCCAGGGAAAATGACCCTGGTCTATACAAACTCTCCTCATTACTAAAACTCTCCAGCCAAGGCAACATCCTTGGGAACCTCCTCTGCACTCTCTCCAGTGCCATCACAT
Source organism: Carcharodon carcharias (assembly GCF_017639515.1). Lineage (NCBI taxonomy): Eukaryota > Metazoa > Chordata > Chondrichthyes > Lamniformes > Lamnidae > Carcharodon > Carcharodon carcharias. The sequence goes on along the minus strand of NC_054486.1, from coordinate 506,181 downwards.
CCTTCCTACAATGTGGATTACAGAACTGCATGCAATACTCTAGCTGTGGCCTAACTAGCTTTTTATATATTTTCAGCACAACCTCTTATATGCTATGCCTCGGTTAATAAAGACAAGTATCACATATGCCTTCTAACCCACCTTACCTAATTGTCCTGCTACCTTAACGGAACAGTGGACATGCACGCCATGGGCCCTCTGTACCTCGGTACTTCACACGGTGCTACCATTCATCGTATTTTTTAATGCCCTATTTATCTTTCCAAAGTGCATCACCTCACACTTATTGAGATTAAATTCAATTTGCCACTGATCAGCCCATCTGACCAGCCCGTCTGTATCCTCCTGTAATCTAAGGCTATCCTCCTCACTATTTACCACCCCACCAATTTTCATGTCATCCGCTGTCTTACTGATCAACCCTCCTCCATTCAAGTCAAAATCATTCATATATACCACAAGCAGCAAGGGACCCAGCACCGATCCATGTGGAACTCCACTGGACACAGGTATCCATTCACAAAAATACCCCCCGGGCTTCCTGCAACTCAGTCAGTTCTGAATTGCCTTGGATGCCATGGGCTCTTACCTTTGTTAACAGTCTCCCATGCAGTATCTTAGCAAAAGCCTTGCTGACATCCAAGTAGGCTACGTCAAATGCATTGCCCTCATCTACACACCTGGTCACCTCTTCGAAAAATTCAATCAAATTGGTCTCAACAAAGCCATGCTTACTGTCCTTAATTAACCCCTTCTGCTCCAAATGTAGAATAATTCTGTCCCTCAGAATTGCATTAAATAGTTTCCCCACCACTGAGGTTAGACTGTTTGCCCCCTAGATACCTAGTTTATCCCTTACTCATTTCTTGAACAACCGTGCCATATTGGCTGTCCTCCAGTCCTCTGGCACCTCTCCTGTGGCCAGAGGGGTATTGAAAATTATTGCCAGCGCCCCTGCTACCTCCTCCCTTGCCTCACTCAACAGCCGACATGCATTCATCCTAGCCCAGAGGTTTAGCTACCGTTAAGCCTGCCAGACCACTTCGAACTTCGTTCCTTTCTTTGCTAATTGCCTTCATGATATCACAGTCCTTCTGTCTGATATCCATACTCACATTGTCCTTCTCACTTGTGAACACCGACACAAAGTATTCATTTAGTATCCTACTCACCTCTTCCCGCTCCACACACAATTTACCACTATGGACCTTAATGGGCCCCACTTCTTCCCTTGTTATCCTTTTACTCTTAATGTACCTGTACAAAAACTTTGGATTTTCCATTATGTTACCTGCCAATGTTTTTCCATGCCCCCCTTTCTGGTGTCCTAATTTCCTTTTTAGGTTCCCCCTGACACATTCTGTTCTCCTCCAGAACTTCAACTGTTTTTTTGCCCTGGGTATCTGCCATAAGCCTCCCTTTTCCTTTTTATCCAATCGAGTATTTCCCTCGACACCCAGGGTACCCTGGAGTTGCTGATCCCACCCTTTGTCTTTACTGGAATATGCTGTTCCAGTACTTTCCTTATTTCCTTCTATAGTGAGTCCTACTGCTCTGATGCAGAACACCAAACCGTAACTGCCACCAGTCCACTCTGGCCAAATCATATCTGGTCTTATTAAAATTAGCCTTCCCCCCAATTTAGAACTCTGATTTCTGGCCCATTCTTGTCCTTTTCCCTAATAACTTTGAATCTAACGGTATTATGATTACTATCTGCAAAATGTGCCCTCACTGGTACCTCTACTTCTGGCCCGGCTTCACTTCCTTACATTAAGTCCAGGACCTCTTTTAAGATCTTCTACATACTGGCTTTAAAAAGTTCTCCTGGATACATTTTAAAATTCCGCTCCCTCTAAAGCCAATCACACTATGAATAACACAATTAATATTGGGGAATTTCAAATCCCAACTATTGCTATTCTATTAGTTTACCCCTAACTGAAATTTGCATATCTTCTGTTCTATTTCTCCCTGACTCTTTGGGGAACTACACTGCACTCCAAACAATGTGAATGTTCATTTTTTTTTATTTTTAAGTTCTACCGAAATGGCTTCATTTAAGGAGTCTTCTAAGATGTCATCCCGCCTTATTGCTGTGATTGATTCCTTGACCCTTGCAATACACCCTCCACTTCTACCTCCCTCCCTGTCTCGCCTGAGGACCCTATATCCTGTAATATTAAGCTTCCGATCCTGCCCCCTCTGCCTACCATGTCGCTGTGAAAGCAATGACATCGTACTTCCCGAAACTCAAACTCAGTTACCTCTCAGCTGGTAAAACTTGCTGCACACGGGGTTGGTCAGAGCGCAAGGAGCGTCTAGGCAGGTGGTAAATAACACGGACCTGAGATGCACTGCCATAACTGTAGTTCAATATAAAGCCCCTTACTTTAAGTTAAAAGCAGTAAAAAATAGTTACGTTATTTCTGTAGTTTTAATAAGAAATACTATAAACCTTACGTTTCCTTCGGTTCATCGATGTTAAACTGGAGTTAAACACTTACCCACTACTCACCAATCAGCTCGCACCTCTGTGGTGACGTCACTTTTTGTAGCTTTCCCGCACTCGCGCTGGTTCTGATCTCTCCGCCGCTCTCCCGCGCTGTCTGGTGATGTCACACTTGTTTGTTTTCCTTTGGAAGATATCATTTATTCATAAACTATCTGAAAGAACATTACAAAACATTTCACAATGGCCATTACCAAAAGTGCAATCATATTCAGCTTTTATACATGGATCAACAGGTGCGTCAATACAATCGTTGAATGTTACAGTCATTTCAATATGGACTTGACAGACAACTGTCAATTTTTTTCAACAAGAACTGACTGCAGGGCACTTCTCCCAGACATTTATTTGTTTCAATTTATTTATTTCGGGATTATGTTTTTATGAAATTTTCCCCACCACTGATGTTAGATTGACTGGCCCGTAACAGGAATGTTGACCTTTCTCCCCATTTCAGAATATGGAAGTAACATTTTCAATCCTCCAGTCCTCTGGCACCAATGGGTGACTCTATCTCTCTCTCACCACATCTCTCATGTTCCCTCCCCTTCTCTGTCACATATTTTAACAATTGTGATTTGTTGTTTTATATATAATTGATTGTTTTTTCCCAAAACGATGATTATTCACATTTAAGTGACTCAGATTTGTGTGAACACTATATATAATATAAATACGATTATTAATTATTATAATTATGCAGGTGAATATTGCTTACAGTATTCCAGATGCGATTCATTCTGTGTTCAACACCTGCGGCACGAGTGTACAGTACACATTTGTATGGCCAGCTGTTGGTGCAATCCTGTCCAATGTTTGTGCTAGAAACTGTTTGTAAGAATTTCAGTCTGGATAGAATGGATTAGATGACTAATTTACTAATTACTGATTAGATTACTAAGCCAGGAGCATTACAAGAGAGAGAAGCCATCCAACTGGCATAAATTCTGGTCTCTCTGATCCACTGCTTGTGAACATGTTCAAGGGAAAGTCATGGGTGCGAAAATGATGTGGCCTGTCAATGAGACCTGTGTTCACATAATGGAGAGAGGGCTCCATGACTGCTCACCCACTTTTCATCTTCAGGCCTACTGTCAGTGTCACCATTGCCCTCAACAACATCCCGCATGAACTGCAGCTTTCCAGGATTTACAGTTTCAATTGAAAGAGGAAAGTCACAGCTTACTTTTTCTGGCTACCAAGAGGAATCCAAGGGTTAAAGGTACAGCAGGCACAGGGTGGGTGTGGGGTGGCGAGATTGATGACTGTGGGTGGGGTGGAGAGGGTGATGATCATCATACGTTACATTACATTCAATTGCAGACTATCTTCCCGGGTTAGGGGTGGCCAATTCCAAGCTCACACAACACTGATTTCAGATGCCTCAAGCAATATATCATAATGTGCAGGGAGAGAGCTATCACCCCCTGTAGCGTGAAGTGCAGCCTGGCACAGAAAACCATTACCCAGTTTGTCACTTAGAGGAGATGTTCGTTTCCTGCCCCAACTGTTACGTTGGGCCCACAGTCTCTCGTCCTCTGCAGGCAGGATACAATTCTTCTGCCCCAGGTCTTCCATTTCACCCAGGGTGTAGGGTATGGCCGAATGTGCTTGTCCACCTGCCAAACCTCAGTAGCAGACCCCGGTATATATGGAGATGGGTAAAGTAATGTTGGAGATGTGATAATGGTCCATCCTTGTCCATTTCCCACCCATCTAGCTTCAACTGTTACAATTTGAAACTCATTGTGATGTGACTCTGAATGCAGCTGGTGACGGGCTGTATGAGTGATTGGCCTGACGTGATTGTTTTCATTCTGAATGGTAGCTAAACGTTGAGCCTCAGCCTTATGCTGCCTGCCCTCCTTCCCTCTGGCTGGCTCACTCGGCTCCTTTCCCCTGTCACTGTACAGATGGTCCAGTTTCACCCATGGTGACTGTTCGGTGCCACTGGTGGATGCTGACACCGTCCTGGTGGTAGATGATTCATCCCAGTCCTCATTCTCCAGCTTGGCAATAATGCCTGAACACAGCAGTCGGCTAATATCCAAACGAGGCCCCTGTTAATTAGATTGTTTCCGTTTTACTGGGGAGGGCCACCCCAATTGCCATCGGGTCCAGCGGCCCTTGTTTTTCACTTTCTTCACCTTTTGTGTGCTCAGCTGCAGATCAGCAGGTTGCTGGGCCATCTTCAGCTCCTTCCTTAACTCTGCAAATGTAACATTCGTATGTCTCAGAAAAAAGTCAATTCACAATGAATAGGACTGACTGAATGGATTAATTGAACCACGCTTATGGCAGCTTTTATATCTGCCTCTTTAAGAGTGCAATGATCATTGCTTGTGCTTGGCAAACATAGATCATGTACCTGAGTTCAGCATAAAATTGTTGACATTGAGATATTTGACACGCATGCCTATGCAAACGGATTGAAGAAATACTTTTGTAGAGTGAGTTTTTAAGCAATTTTCTGGCCAGTTTTACACTCTTAACTTGTTTGTCAGTTCCCCAGTTCTATACAATAACTTAGTTTCACCCTGTCAAATGGGCTCAACTTCACTGCGGCCTTCTATATGGTATGCCTGGGAGTTGCAGAGGTCACTCCTCTAATACCCATCTTCCCAGGCACAGTCTGTATTCCTATTTCCTGCCACGGAGAAAGAAGAAAGAAGATGATGATTGGAAAGCAAACAATGCGCAGGGTTACTGAGAGAAGGCAGGAGAATGGCACGAAGCAAAACTTACATGTTTTAAAATCCGGTATAGTGGTTATTTCTGCTATAGCGTTCAATCTTCAATGGGCGGGCAAACTTCCCATTCACAACATTTTAGTTCAGTATTTATAAAAATGACAAGTGAGACTTGGACGTCCGTCAAGGCAGGCAGGAAAGTAAGTATGACACAAATATAGATCCAAAAGTAAGTTGTGAAGAGGACATAAGGATAGGTTATGTGATTGGGGAAAGGCCTGGCAAATGGAGTACAAAGTAGGAAAATGTAAGATTGTCCATTTTGGCAGGAAGAACAAAAAAGAGGCATGCAATGTCAATGGTGAGAGACTGCAGAGCTCAGAGATGCGGAGGGATCTGGGTGTGCTAGTGCATGAATCATTGTGTTTCTTTCTGCTGTTAAACTCCCCAAATACCATTGAGAATTGGGCAGCTAGAGAGCCAGAAAATGCCGTTCCTGTCTCTGAGAGCAGAATGGTTGCTTTTGAAAAGGCCTCATTCGCTGAAAAAGCTTCAGCTTCGACTTGAACGTACTTTGTTGTGGCACTGATCGTTCGCTCTCACCCATTCGCTGACATGTTCTCTACTTTCCTACTTAAATTTTAAAATCAACTAAATATTCCATTTCATTCTCACTTCGGAGCTGTGTAAGGCAACAGGTTGATCCAGTAACAGGGAAATCACTTTGGTTTACAGAAGGGGGACAGATAAATCAGATGATGGGAGCGGACACAGAGACACCGGGACTTTATTTCACCCGCTAGCACCATTCACACACACTCTGTCTCTCTGTCACAATGTTAACATCTGCACTTTCACAGCAGAAACTGTCCCTAGATTGACATTTCCCGAGATAGGCTTCCCTGTCCACTCGAACTGTGCTGTGGATTCTCGGGTGTTAGTTGTACTTTCCCAACTCTACTCAGAGTGTCTGCTCCCCAGATTTGGGAGCGGAAACCAATATCAGATCTGATTAGATTAACGCAGATCTAATTTCACGTTATTAAATTATTCGCATGCATTAATATGTTTAATTAATATGCAAATACAGCGTTTGTGCCCTGGCGCTTCAGTCAGTGTATCCCACCTTGTTTTACAGTACAAAATAGAAAAGGGAGAGAAGGCGGAGTAAGAGACAGAGTCAGGGAGAGTTCAAGCAGTGAGACACAGACAGTCAGATAAAGTATCGGTTCCCGAACACCCTGTTGTCTAGTTTTACCTAGAAAGCTTCAGCTGAAGAGGTAGAAATGCAGTCTCATCTCTCACTGATATCTCACCAGAGGCAAATACAATGCAATCTCACACTCAGTGGCAGTTCCAGCGAAAATGATACCATATTCAACCCCCTCTTCCCTATTGTAATCCCTGTGGTATTGCAGCTTAGGGTAGACGGTTATTGACCTCAGTAACCGAGGGTTTCACTTTGATTAAACGAATCTGAGAGTCCCCCTGTCAGATATTAAGTATTGCACGGTCCAAGTAAACTCACTAACTCCCTCACTCTTCCCATGTTTCTGCAGGTTTGCTTTGTGAATTTGACCTCTGAACAGCAAACACACTGCAGGGTATGATTGCAAATCGAGCTTCTAAAAGGGACAAGCTCCCACGTTTCATTGTTCTCTGTCCTTCCCTCCATCTCCAGTTATTTTTCTCAGATACTGATGGAAGTGAATTGCAGAAAACTTTGATTTTATTTGCCGGTTCACTGCAGAAATCCCTGCATGAGGTATTTCGTCCCACCCTGAACGCTGCTTGTTCGTGAGTCAGAGACTGACAGGCACATAACCAATCCTATACTCAAGGAGATTACCAGAAACTGATACGTACAGAATCAATTCCACACTCACGGAGAGTATCAGAGATCGATATTGACGGAATCAATCCTACACTCACAGATAGTACTAGAGACTGATAGTTACAACATCAACACACACCAACATGGATAGAAAAACATTGCAGCGTTATGGGGAATTGCCGTGGGTGAATTGTTCCTTTAGAGGGCCAGCACATATTAGACAAGCCGAATCGCCTTTTCTATGTGATAACCATTCTATGATTCTAATGGAAAATCTTGAAAGAACTGAGGTTCAACTGGCGTTTTCGAAGCTTTGACAGCGGGTCAGTTCGTTAAATCTTCTATCGAGCTGAAATGTGAATCCTTCCTTCCTCTCTCCACAGATTCTGCCAGACCTGCTGAGTGTTTCCAGCACCTTCTTTTATTATTTCATTTTCCCTGCGTGAGAAATATCTCGCATTTAAAGAATAAAGCAATCTCTGTGCAGGAATCGACATTCAAGTAAGAAATTGGAAGTAGCAGAGGAAAAATATTGAGGTAATCGGTGAACTTTACTAAATCCGAGTAGTTCGATTGTGCTGCACACTACAGCTTAGGGAAAACCTTCAATTTCAGCAACAAGGAACAAACCTGACATACATGTTAAATGGAAGATAAATAGGGGTTGGAAGCATTTTATTAGAATTAGTGGCGCGTGTGCTTTCGGAGGAAGATCTCACCGAAATGGATCAAATTCAGCGCCGAGCTGGGGTTTCTGATTGAGAGGTTTAAAAGCCAGCAAACTGAGAACGCCGGGAATCTAACATGGGTCAACAGCTTGGAAGGCAGATTTGCTCACCGCTATACCATCATCACTGACTGCAGAAGTCGGCACTGGGCAAAGATTCTCAAGCCTCAAAACAAGAGCGTGATCTTTACAAATAAAGCAAATTAATGCTGAGCCAGAGAAGGAGATATTCTGTCAGGTAACAAAATCTCGTTCAAATAGGTAGATATTAAGGAACATCTTAAGGAGCAGAGGCAGTTCGAATTTTAGGGAGGGAGTGCAGAATTTTAGACCAGGTCAGCTGAACCTACGGTTATCAATGCAATAGAGATGAAAAGCGGGAATGTCCAACACAGCAGAAGATCAGAAGTTTTGTTGGCCTGGAGGAAGATCTAGAGAAATGGAGGGGCGAAGTCATGGAGGGATTTGACAGTAAGGATGAGGATTTTAAAATTGAGGCATTTACGTATAGGAGCCAGTGCCGGTCAGCAAACACTGGGGTGATTGGTGAACTGGACTTGGTTCAGGTGAAGTTCCAGGCAGCTGAATTTTGGATGAGCACACGTATATTTTGGGTGGAAGATGATTGACCGGCCAGAGGAACACAGACACAGTCAAGTCTAGAGTGAACAAAAGTATTGATGAGGGTTTCAGCAGCAGAGGAGCTAAGGCAGGATCGGAGCTGAGTGATATTTAGGATGCGGAAGTACAGTTTATACAGCTGATAACATTCTGTCACTGTCTGTTTCCCAGATTCAGGGGCGGAAACCAATCACAGCTCTGGTCGGATTAACATAGATCTGATTTTACATTATTAAGTTTAGTTAATATGAACGTGCAAAGATTGTGCTTTGGCCCTTCAGTAAGCCCTACTTACGTTGTTTTCCAGTACAAAGGGAAAAGAGAGGGCGGAGTGAGAGGCAGAGTCAGGGTTAATTCAGGCAGTGAATTGAAAGCTTGAACCTAGAACAGTTTGCAGAAACAAAACATTTAAAACCGAGAGGAACCGGCCAAACTCGGTTTATTAATTGGGTAGGAGCCATAATTCATTCATAATCTGACAGTAAAAGTGCCTCTTGTAAACAGTGACTATTAGCATGACAGTCACTTCCATTGTAATCTCGGCCACTATTTGTCTAGCTTTTTTAAATTTTGTTCTTTTTTCCCTATTTCCCTTTCTTTACTTTCGGACGGATTGCACGTGTTCTGATGTGATTTTCTAGCATTTTCTCTTTTTGTTCCATGTAGATGTACCATTTGTTCAGATGTCACCTGATTAAAATACACATCTCATGAATTCATGTTTATCCCTATTAGCAATTTGTTTACTAGGTGAAAATCTAATCGCATATTCCAACATTAAAGACACATTTGGAAATACCATCTTGCAAATGGAGATACAAATTGAAGGAAGGTAAGGAATACATGATGCATACACAGAACCAGATGCCTGGGTGCAAAACTAATCCAGCAGTCATCCACCATACGAAAGACTGACAAATCCACAAGTCCACACTTACAGGCATAGGAACAAAGGAACATAGGAACAGGAGTAGGTAATTCGGCCAGTCGATCCTGCTCCGACATTCAGTTTGATCATGACTGATCATCTACCTCAGTGCAACAATTGCCCAAACTACCTCCATATCCATTGACGTCATTGGTCACCAGAAATTTTAAGATTTCTGTCTTGAACATGCTCAATGATTGCGCTTCCACAACTCTTCCTGATACTTCAGAATTTCAAATGTTCACTATTATCTTGCTGTCCGTCTCCGTCTTAAATGGCCTACCTCTAACCCTGAGTTTATATCATCTTGTTTTAAACTTACCAGCCGAGGAATGATTTTACCTACATCCACCCTGTCAGGCTCTGTAAGAATTTTTTTCAGATTCACTGAGTTCATCCCTCATTCTTTGAAACTTTATGGAGTAAAGACCCAGCCTCCCCATTCACTCCTCATAAAACAATCCCGCCATCCTGGTGAACCTCTGTTGCACTCTCCCTATGGCAAGCACAGCCTTCCCTAGATAAGGGTGCGAAAATTCTACGGAACACTCAGGCTGAGGTCTCAACAAGGGCCTATATAACTGCAACAAGACATCATTATTCCTGCACTCAAACTACCTTGCGAGAAACGTCAACAGACTATTTGCCTTCCTAATTGCTTTCTGCACCTACATGCTTGCGTTAGTGACTAATGAACAATCAAACCGTGGTCCCTTTGGACACAGCACTCCGCAACCTCTCACCATTTAAAAAAATACCCTGCCGTTGTGCTCTTTCCTACCAAAGTGAAGAACTTCACACTTAGTCGCGTTATAATCAATCTGCCATGTTCTAGCCCATTAACATACAATATCGAAGTACACTTAAAGCCTCATCGCATCCTCCTCAGAACTCGCAATCCTAAGCAGTTTGGTGTCATTCGCAAATATAGAGATATTACAATTGATCTCCACATCCGAAGCATTTGTATAGATTGTGAACAGCTGAGGACCTACCTCGGATCATTGTGGACAGTGACACCCTGCCACCCTGAGAATCATCTGTTTATTCCTACTCTCTGTCTTCTCTCTGATATCCAATTCTCAATCCATACTAGTACATTTCCCAAAAATCCCATGCGTGTCATTTCATTTATTCACCTACTATTCATAATTATTTAGCTTAATAATGTTATTTATTAACCTTATCAAAAGTCTCTGAAAATCTAAATAAACCACATCCACTGAATCTCTTTTACCTATTCTACAAATAACATCATCAAAAAGGTTTGTCAAACATGTTTTCCCTTTCATAAATTCATATTGCCTGTGTCTAAGTTTACCATTCCTTCCCAAATGTCCAGTTATAGCTTCCTTAATAATACTTTGTAACATTTCCCTACTGCTGAAGTCAAACCCACAGGCCTGTAGTTTTCCATTCTCCCCCTTCCTCCATTCTTATTAGGGCTTTTGTCAGTTAGACAATAAATTCGACAGTCATCAAAATACGAGAGACTGACAGAAACAGAGCAAATCCCGCAATCCAAAATATTAGAGTCAGACAGCAAGAGGGGTGGGGAGAAATTGAAAGATTCTTGCTCACATACAGAACAAGGCTATGAAAGATGCAGAATGAATTCTCCCTGATAGTGCCGGGGATTGACAAATATAGTCTAAATATGAGTCGCTTATCATAGCTGAGAGAACCGCTATTAAAATTCAACAAGGATCGAAATCCTAATGGATCAGTCAATTTATGTTGTGGAAAACCAGTGAAATATAGGTGAGAAAAATGCTGCAGAGTTTAAATAATATTACAATATTAACAACATTGAACAAAATATAACATAAGCTTGCCTGATTCTCATTATTCCCAAATTTCCCCTCTCCAATATAAGTGTTGTATCCTTCTCTGATCTGTAAACAGTTATAGCCCGGCGTGTGGGGACATATATTGCCAGGAAAGGGGAACTGTAACAGAGTAGGTCAAATTCACAATTACTGCCAGTGTTACAGAAGCAGGAAAATGTACAATGTAAGCAGAAATTTTATGTCTGTACAGTCTGTTATATTGTTTCACATGATCTCATAGTGAAACAAAAGAAGACTCGAGAAATTAGGTTGGATTTTCAACGCTCATGGAATTTTTTTAAATATTGTGGCATTATTTTGCGTTAGACATTTGGCAACATTTCTGCCTGAAATCTCAACACACTCTTTGCTCGAAATGAATCAAACCAAACTAAAAACAAAAATGGAGAGCAACGCTGGAAGTTTCAAAGAAAACAAGTTTATGAAGAAAAGTGAACATTCTTAGATTTTTTTATTCATGCATAGAATGTGGGAATCGATAGCTAGGCCAGCATTTATTGCCCATCCTAATTTCTCTTGAGAATGTGATGTGGAGCTGCTTCGTGCATTCCCAGTGGTGTAGGTACAGCCACAGTGCTTTTAGTGGTGGGAGTAGAGGAGTGGAAGTTCCAGGGTTTTAGTCTAGAGACAGTGAAGGAGCAGCGATGTATTTCCAATTCAGGATTGTTTGGGGTTTGTAGGGGAATTTACAAGCAGCGATGTTCTTGTGCGTCTGCTGTTCTTGTCCTACTAGAGGGTTGCGCTCGTAGGTTTGGAAGGTGCCATCTGAGGAGCCTTGTTGAGTTCCTGCCGTGCATCTTGTGGGTGATGCACACTGCTGCTACTCTACGCCGCTGGTGGACGGATGCTGGGTGGATGGAGTGTCAGCTAAGCTGGTAACTTTACCCTGGATGGTGCCATGAAACTGGAAAGTTGTTGCTGCACTCATCCAGGCAGGTGGAGAATATTGCATCACACTCCTGACTTGTCCCATGTAGATTGTTGGCAGGCTTTTGGGAGTCATGAGATGACTTTCTCACCACAGGAATCCTAACCTCTGACTGCTCTTCAGCTATTGTATTTACTGGCTACTCCAGTTCAGTTTCAGGTCAATGGTACCCCCTAGGAATTTGAGAGTGAGAGATGTAGCTATGGTAAAGTCATTGAACTCAAGCAGCAATGGTTAGATTCTCTATTGTTGGAGATGGTCACTACCTGGCAGTGTTGTGGCACGAATGTTTGCACACGAGCAGGGGAGAGACTTTCATCCTGAAAGAGACACAGCCAGAGTGAGTGTGGGTACCGACTGTTTGGCGCACAGTGGGAAGTGAACTGAGAGTAGCTTTGCCTTGCTGCAGCAATAGAGACTATAAAGGAAAGAAATGACTGGTCGGTATTGGCTAAGGTGGGGTAGGTAATTATTTATTTAATCGCTTATAGTTTAAGGTCTTTTTGTGGTTTACAGTTTGTATTTTCTGCAGCAACGTGAATCAAGAAAGAAGGGCCCTGGAGTAATTGATTTAAAGGATTTAATTTAAAGGAGTAAGTCATGGCAGAGAGCTCAAAGCCATGGTGAGTTCCTCGTGCTCCATGTGGGAACCTGGGAGCATTTCCGTGCCCGGAACCAGAATGTGTGCAGGAGATGTGTCCAGCTGCAGCTCCTGGAAGCTCGGTTTTAGGTCTGAAACGACGGCTGGGGACCCTGTGGAGCATCCACGAGTCCGAGATCATCGTGGATAGCACATTTAGAGAGGAGGTCACAACGAAGATGAAGGAACTTGTGGAAGGAAGAGATGGGTGACCACCAGGCAGTCCAAGAACAACAGGCAGATAGTTCAGTATTACCCTGTGGTCCCGCTCGCAAATCGGTATTCTATTTTGGGGGCCGATGAGGCTGGTTCCTCCATGGTAAGCAGACAGAACCAAGCCTCTTGCACCACATGCAGCCTGTCTCTCCAGGAGGAAAGGAACAGAGGAAGAGAGAATGTAATCAGCGATTCTACTGTCAGGGGGACAGATAGGCCCTGCCGGGGCCATGAAAGAGACTCCAGGATGTTGTGTTGCCTCCCTGGTGCCAGGGTACGGGATGTCAATGAATGGCAGCAGGGCATCCTGAAGGGGGAGGGTGAAGAGAGCCGACGTCATGGTACAAATTAGTACCAATGATATAGTTAGAAAGAGGGAAGAGATCTTGCATCATTAAAAACAAAAAAAACTGCGGATGCTGGAAATCCAAAACAAAAACAGAATTACCTGGAAAAACTCAAGCCATTGTTTCCAGGACTGTCACTGACCTCATCTCCTCTGGGGATCTTCCTCCCACAGCTTCCAACCTGATAGTCGCCCAACCTCGGATGGTCCGCTTCTACCTCCTATCCAAAATCCACAAACAGAACAGTCCCGGTAGACCGATCGTCTCAGCTTTCTCCTGCCCCACAGAACTCATTTCTCGTTATCTTGACTCCCTTCTCTCTCCCCTTGTCCAGTCCCTTCCCACCTACATCCGTGATTCCTCTGACACCTTACGTCACATCAACAATTTCCAGTTCCCTGGCCCCACTGCTTCCTCTTCACCATGGACGTCCAATCCCTCTACACCTCCATCCCCCACCAGGAAGGTCTGAGGGCTAAGGGCTTCTTTCTCGAACAGAGGCCCGAACAATCCCCATCCACCACTACTCTCCTCCGTCTGGCTGAACTTGTTCTCACACTGAACAATTTCTCCTTCAACTCCTCTCACTTCCTCCAAATAAAAGGTATGGCAATGGGTACCCTCATGGGCCCCAGCTATGCCTGTCTCTTTATGGGGTATGTGGAACATTCCTTGTTCCAGTCCAACTCCGGCCCCCTTCCACAACTCCTTCCCCAGTACATCGATGATTACTTCGGTGCTGCTTCATGATCTTGTCGGGACTTGGAAAAATTTATTAATTTTGCTTCCAATCTCCACCCTTCCATCGTATTCACATGGTCCATCTCTGACACGTCCCTTCCCTTCCTTGACCTCTCTGTCTCAATCTCTGGTGAAAGACAGTCCACCAATATCCATTACAAACCTACCGACTCCAACAGCTACCTCGACTACAGCTCCTCACACCCCACTTCCTGTAAGCACTCCATCCCATTCTCTCAGTTCCTTCGCCTCCGTCACATCTGTTCCGATGATGCTACCTTCAAAAACAGTTCCTCTGACGTGTCTTCCTTCTTTCTTAACCGAGATTTTCCACCCACAGTCATTGACAGGGCCGTCAATCGTGTCCAGCCCATCTCCCACGCGTCCACCCTCATGCCTTCTCCTCCTTCCCAGAAGCATGATAGGGTCCCCCTTGTCCTCACTTATCACCCCACCAGCCCCCGCATTCAAAGGATCATCCTCCACCATTTCTGCCAGCTCCAGCATGATGCCACCACCAAACACATCTTCCCTTCACTCCCACCTATCGGCATTCCGTAGGGATCGTTCCCTCCGGGACACCCTGGTCCATTCCTCCATCACCCCCTACTCCTCAACCCCCTCCTATGGCACCACGCCATGCCCACGCAAAAGATGTAACACCAGCCCCTTCACTTCCTCTCTCCTCACCGTCCAAGGGCCCAAACATTCCTTTCAAGTGAAGCAGCATTTCACTTGCATTTCCCCCAACTTAGTCTACTGCATTCGTTGCTCCCAATGTGGTCTCCTCTACATTGGAGAGACCAAACGTAAACTGGGCGACCGATTTGCAGAACACTTGCGGTCTGTCCGCAAGAATGAACCAGACCTCCCTGTCGCTTGCCGTTTCAACACTCCACCCTGCTCTCATGCCCACATGTCTGTCCTTGGCCTGCCTTTTTGTTCCAGTGAAGCCCAAAGCAAACTGGAGGAACAACACCTCATCTTCAGACTTGGCACTTTACAGCCTTCTCGAATGCATATTGAATTCAACAACTTTAGGTCTTCAGCTCCTTCCTCCATCCCCACCCCCTTTCTGTTTCTTCCCCCTTCCTTTTGTTTTTTTTCCAATAAATTATATAGATTTTCCTTTTCCCACCTATTTCCATTATTTTTAAATATTTTTAAATCTGTTATGCTCCCCCCACCCCCACTAGAGCTATACCATGAGTACCCTACCACCCATTCTTAATTAGCACATTCGTTTAGATAATATCACCAACTTTAACACCTATGTGTTCTTTTGTTCTGTTGTCTGTGACATCTTTTGATGATCTACTTCTATCACTGCTTGTTTTTCCCTACAACCACACCAACCCCCTCCACTTCTCTCCTCCCACCCAACCCACCCCCCCCCCCCCCCCCCCCCCCCACACCCTCCCCCCCCCCAACACCTTAAACCAGCTTATATTTCACACCTTTCTTGGATTCACTCAGTTCTGTCGAAGGGTCATGAGGATTCGAAACATCAACTCTTTTCTTCTCCGCCGATGCTGCCAGACCTGCTGAATTTTTCCAGGTAATTCTGTTTTTGTCTTGCATCATTAATTCAGGTACTTAAGCAGTGGACCGAAAAGCAAGACCTCTTGGGTTGTAATTTCTGGATTACACCCAGTGTCACATTCCGGTGAGCACCGAAAGAAGCGAATATCACAGATGGCTTAAGAGTTGGTGCAGGAGGGAGGGTTTCAGATTCCTGGGTCACTATGATCGTTTCTGGGGAAGGTGAGACCTGTGCCAGCGTGATGGCTACATCTGAACCACATCGGGACTAACATCCTCGCGGGTGGTTTTGCTAGTGCTGTTGGGAGGAGTTGAAACTAATTCAACAGTGGAGGGGACACAGAATTTTAGCAGAATAGGGAAGCTTGATAATACAGAAAAAAACAGCAACTCAGAGGAAGCACAGCTGCATTAAGTTTCAAGGGAGTAAGGCAAGGCTGGTTGGCCTCTACTTTATTGCCAGAAGTATTAAAGGTAAAATGAATGAATTAAGGGAGAGGACTGACACGTAGAATTGTGATATGGTAGCCATCGCAGAGACATGGCTTTCTGAAGGGTAGCATTGGCAGCTCAACGTTCCAGAATATAGTATCTTCAAGCGGCCCAGGGGAGGGGACAAAAGCGGAGGAGGCCTTGGATTATTAGTTAAGGAGTCAGTTACTGCAGGAAGGAGAGATTATACCTTGGAGGGGGCATCGAATGAAGCTTTGTGGTGGAGTTTTGGAATAAAAAAAGGGGCAGCCACATTGTTAGGTGTTTATTATAGACCCCCAGAGAGTCAGCGGGAAATTGAGGAACAATTTGCGGAGGTGTATAAATTCAATAACAACAGCATAATTATATTAGGTGATTTTAACTTTCCAAACATTAATTTGGATAGACATAGTGTTACGTTCTTCGATGGCGTGCATTTCTTGAAATGTGTACATGAGAACTTTTTAGGTCAAGATGTGGAGGGTCCAAAAAGGGACGGCGCAGTGCTAGACATAATTCTGGGGAATACATCCAGACAAGAGTCTGACGCAGTGATGGGGGAGCTTTTTATTGATGGCGACCAAAACATGTTACAACCTAAGCTTATTATGTACAAAGAAATAGTCAAGTTGCAAAAAAATGCTTTGGATTGGGGAAGGGCGGATTTTAGTAAAATAAGGCAGGATCAGGCCAAGGTAGACTGGGGACAACTATTTAAGGGAAATCTACAGAAGACCAGTGGGGGCGTTAAAAAATCAAATGCGGAAGGGAGAGTCGCTACATTTTCACTCTAGAGTGATCTGATGGACTAACAAGCCGAGAGAACCATGGCTGATCAGAGATATTCAGCATACGATGAGAAGGAAAATAAAGGTTTTTAACAGGAACAATGGAAGCAAATCAATGGAGGGATTAGTGGAGTATAGAAAGTGCATGAGGGAGCCGAAGAAAGCAATTAGGAGAGTAAAGAGGGGACTTGTGAATGCTCTGGCTGGTAAAATGAGGGGAAATCACAAGATATATAAGTATTTCAATGGGAAGGGAATAGGGAAGGGATAGTGTAGGGCCCATTAGGGATCAAGGAGGCAATCTATGGTTGCAGTCAGAGGACATCGCTAGCATGTTGAATGAACACATCACATCCATCTTTACCCAAGAGAATGAAGATGAAGGTGTGGAACCCGGGGAGAGAGACAAGATATTGGAAGTGTTGGCAGACATAAAAGTGGACAAATCACCAGGTACGAATGATTTGTGTCCCAAACTGCCGAGGGGGACAAGGGAAGTGATCGTAGGGGCTCTGACCAAATTTTTAATTCCTATCTGGCCACGGGGGAGGTGCCAGATGTCTGTTGAACAGCTAACATGCTAACGCTTTTCAAGATGGGTTATAGAGATAATCCAGGGAACTACAGACCAGTGAGCCTCACGTCAGTTGTAGGGAAACTATTAGAGAAAATTCTGAAGGAGAGAACCTACCTCCATTTGAACAGTCAATGTTTGTTCAGGGGTAGCCAGCATGGCTTTGTCTGAGGGAGGTCATGCCTAACATAGTTGAATGATTTTTTTGAGGAGATGACAAACTGAGTAGATGGGGGTAGTGCAACTGACAAGGTCCCACATGGGAGGCTGTTGAGGTAATTTTGAGAAAAGGGCCACAGGAGGGTCAGGTACAGGTCATGATCACTTGTTCAAGCATCCGTAAGGAGAGAACCATCTCAAGACAGCAATCTGCTAAAAAAAAACAAGTTTTCAGCATATTTATACACGCACAAGAGCATTTTCCAGTTTCCGTTCTCGTAAACATATAGGTTTACATTGAACAGACATCTCTTTTAACAGGTGCATGCAACGTATGGCCCTATTTTCACCCATGCAGAGACCTTCCCTCTTACCTAAACTAGGATCACTTTTAATTTCCCTAATGGCCTTAAAAAAGCTCAGTCCGATTAGTTGTGTCAACCCAAGTCTTCAGTCTGACTCCTAGGAAATCTAATTTATCGCACTTGCATTCCATTGTGTGTAGGTCCTGGTTCCCAGGACCTTGCTGATGATCACAGGCACTGAGCAGGTACAACGTTCATGGTGCTTTTTAATTGTTTATGCACTTGCAGGCACTGGCTGCTTGGAGATTCCAACAGTATCATTCCTTACAATGAATTCTTACTGTGCCCTTACATGTGCCTTCAAAAGTCCCCCCTTTTAGCCCTCGACCTAGCCCAAGGTAGCCAACGACAGTGGTGCTGTTTATAACCTTTACGTACCTCCACCCATAGATACTGGCCAGGTATCCATCTTTGGCACGTAAAAATACTGGTCAGACCAATTGTTTCATGTGGTCCTTTAGTTCAAACCACTTACTTGCCAAATTCCTTCCCCACCTGTTAAAACTCCCCCAGCGCCACATTTGGTCTGCCTTCTGGGCGCGATGAATCAAGTATGTTAGAAATATAATCAATATCAGTTGAAGTATATGTCAGGCAGAGAGATAATCCGAATCCAGGAGTGTATCTGTAAGTTTGAGCAGCAATTCCACAGTTCCTCCCACCATGTGGAAGAATCTATTTGCTTGATATCCACCTTTAAGGCTCCATCCTGTTGCTGCAGTGTATAGTAAGTTCTGTATATCTGCTGAGCCTGTACGGATCGCTGTTAGGTGATCGGGTAATAAGGGAATTTCATAGGAGAACTGGTTCAAATACTGTTTCAGGTTAACCCTAAGGCTTTCCATGACTTGAAGAGTAGGCGTTCCTCACTTTTATATTTCGACCAGTTCCACATTCCCCACCGTTGCTGGCACCTGTGGGTGTTGGCACACCGAATGTTTATAGATGGGGCATGGCCGGTTGTTCCTGTATTGGGCCTTTTGCTGCTACGTGGTGATACAATGTCGTCCGTTTCCTTCATATGCAACATGGGTAGGTTCTTTTGCAGCCCATGTAGTTTCCATTGTACGTTTTGCTGCTACTTTAAGTCCGAACATCTCTTCTTCCGTCTCATCTATTGGATGTGTACATATTACTGTGGTGGTCTCTACACGACACCTTTCTAATGTCTTGCTAACTATATTTCCTTCTACGTCTACTGCATATGGTGGAATATTGTGCTGCTTAATATAGTAATCCCCCCGCATAACACCAACATTTTCTGTTCTATATAATGTCCTGCCGGCTGTTGCCATAGGTATGACAGGTGTTACTAATACAATGCCTATTAGCATATTAATCCTTACTATATATTCAAAATTCATTCTATATACGCGTGTTGAACCTCTGAGGTGGCAACCAGTCAAGCCCTGTTCCTTGTGTCATAAAAGATTAAATAAATGTTCATTAGGTACCCATAAAGGAACTACCCCATCATGAATCTGTCTTAAATTCTCTCGGGCTTGTTCCAGTGCCTAGGGTCCATAAATGCTGCAAGCATCATTTCTGCTCACTTCATCAGAAATATTTTTCCCAATCCCGATCAGTTTTTTGATACTCCCCACATGACATTCGAGCATGGTAGCTAGGCTTTGGATTAACTGTGTCATGTCCTGGGCTGTTTTTAATTGGGCGTTATGAATTCCCTGTCTCTTCTCTAAAATCTCTTTAAGCTTAAAGCTCAGTGCACGGGTCATCTGATCAACAGTTGTTAGGTAGATGGAAATAACCATTGATTACCATGCTTTGAATATGGTGGCAGCGTCATTCATCAGGGTCAGCATATTTCGGCTTTCTTCCTGACCTGATCGCATCCCATCATTACACTGAATTGCTTCAGTCACCAACTGGCTCCTCAGAGCCGTATAGAGTGTTTGGGTATGGGTTGAGCACTGCTGCGGCAGGGCAACAACGGATATGTTCAAGGCTATGGAACGCAACTAATGGTGCACATTTTCCTACAAAACTGTATATTGATTGATCAATATGAGACCATTTGTCATCCCTGGATGCATGGTCTCTGATTTTTCTTAAGTGGACCTTTCATAATAATCTTACCATTATGTGCCACTAATCTTTTTAGAGTATCCATTTGCATAATGCTCCCTTCATTACTTTGACATACCCAAATCCGGATAGCAACTATCAGCAACCCCCCCCCCCCCCCACCCCCCATTTCTAAGGGGTGCACCCAGAGCACAGAACCTAATCAGCACGTGTTTGGGCAATGGGAGGAATCCCACGCAGACGCGGGAAAAACGTGCATAAATCCAAAGACGGACAGACGAGGAAGGATTGCACTCCAGTCTGTGGCCCAAATAAGCAGCAGCGTCGGCCACTGCACCACCTGTTTTTACTCTGTGACTAATCATGTAAAATCCTGATCTTGTGTAAAGACCCCAGATCAACGATATAAATGTACTACTTCACACGATCTGAATTAACTCTGCCGTTTCCTTCAGTTGTGTCAACTGAAATTAAGTATTATAACTTGCAATTTCGCTCAATTAACAAATTATTCCTGACAGTGGAATCGCGTTTGCTGTTCGTTCAGACCTCGCTGCAAGCAAATTTCTGAGGGAAGGGAATTCTGCGACTTTCTGTCATTGAAGAATTGTATGCGTGCAGGTGACAATTGTTATTGGCGCAACTGAGTCTATGGGAATACTTGTCACTGCAGAAATACACTGAGTGTGTGGATATTGTGTGGTAAGTATGGCAACAGAGACATGTATTTTTGGGATTGTCTGTTACTGAAGATGTATGCTGAGTGTGGGTCAGTAAGTGGAGTTGGAAATTCCGTTCCAGTTGGAAATAGTTGTTTCGGGAATCTTATCAGTCTAATCAATCTCTCGGCCTTCATGATTTATACATGAAATCAATGAGAAAGGGATGCTGAAGAGCTTTTGAAATAAGTGGGTCAAGTGAAATGCATTGATATTGCTCATTGAACAGTTGAAAGTAAATTGATGTTAGCTATGTATTGGAAGTCTAGCAGCAGGACAATATTATTACTGCATTCAAATAGGCTTCATAATGGCATATTATCACTATAAGTTTACAGATAAATGATTGGGTCTTGAGCGGAAAGGTTGAATTTGCTTATATCTTTACAGATGCTGATTGACCTGATGAAAACCTTCAAAGTGCTCTGTCCTTAATAGTTTGATTGTGGCTCAGCGTTGTGTTTTTGGTCCAATACTTAGACGTGGATATGAATGGGTGTGTGTTACGTAATCAGGTGCCAGGGGTTTGAGGAGCAAACCGAGAAGTAGAATTACCCACATCCTCTGGATTTTTAGCTCCAAGTAGTTCCTCGTTTTACCCTGACAGGCCCCCCGCAGGAAGTCAGCATGATTATCAAGCATGGCCTCCGGGCAGCCTAGAGCATTCTCGTGCGGAATTTTACGGCCTTTCCCGGTGAGGTCGGGGCTGGAAAATGTGTGTCGGAACCATGTAGATTGCAATAGCGCCTCAAAACCCCGTGAGGACGGCACGCTCCATACGGCTCTAGGGGTGTCTGAAACCCAAACCGAGTAGTGAGTCGAAATAATTGGCTGCTGCACCCTTAACTGAAAAGGGGCTGTCTCCTTTCCATATGAGATTTCAGAATCCAGGAGGTTCTCCTGACCCGGAGAGTAATCCAGATCCGGGTGTCTCCTTTTCTGGGGCCTGGTGCAAGACCTGCGAGTTCTCTTATCCAGGGAAGTGGTCCGATTATGGCGTTTACCTTTATTTCCTAAAAAATTCAATTCTGCCTGCATCTTCAATCTTGTGGATTGGTCCGGGTCGCAAAGATCCTCCTATCGCGGATTGTATTCTGGTTCCCGGGTGGCGTCTAGTTGCTGATCCACTTTGTGAGAGCAGCTTGGGACGGGCCAGTCACGGACCCTGTAGTGATACAGATTTCGGAGTGGTCCAATCCTGGACACGGTGGGGTGACTCAAACTCTGTATGTACAAGCCACAAGCCCAGCACATCTGCAATTACAATATCCTCTGGAAATCTGGGATTCTGGGTGTGGTTCGATCATGGACCCCGGGCCCCTTTATATCGAGGTTTTGGCTATTTGGGGAAAGCTGGACATCATGAGAAACTGTAATGGATGTTATATAATTGGTTACCATCGGCATTAAGATACTAAAACAATCAACGAGCCTTCTGGTCGTGATCTGCTGCTTTTCCCCTCTCCTTCCTTTCTGAAACCTGAAAGTCGGCAGGGTAAAGATTGCGGCAGACCACAGTTGAGTTTCTTACCCTCTCGTGTTTACTGATAAAACCCAGCTTTTAAATTTTGATCTCAGGCGCAGATAATATTTAATCACGAATTTCCAATGCCTTTTCCCTTCTCTCTCTTACAGTCAATTCACTGGCGATTATAATCCTCTCTCGTGGAAAGTGCGGCCTCTCCACCTGCTGGCCATGGCAACGGCGGATCTACTGCTCATTATCACTGAGGACATACTGAGGCGGCTCAATGGTTATTATTTCCGACGATCCTTTCTGGACATCACCCCTGTGTGCTGCGTCCATTTTGCCCTCTTCCGTGCAGCCATTGACTGCTCTGTTTGGTTCATTGTCACTTTTACTTTTGATCGACTTGTAGCTATTTGTTGCCAGAAATTCAAAACTGAATATTGCACCAAGGAAACTGAGGCTGTGGTTTTAGTAACAACCGGCATTTTGTTCGGTCTAAAAAATGTTCCCCTCTACTTTAGATTTAAACAGAGAAGAGTAATCGACAATGTACCATGGTGTTGCTCTAATAAGCGAAGCGGCTTTTCTCACCCTGTATGGATTGGATTTAGAAAATGTGAAAAGATTTTAACTCCAATAATCCCGTTTGCTTTAATGCTGTTGCTCAACGTTCTGAAAGTCAGGCATACTTTAGTGGCTGGTCGGATCCATAAGGGGCTGAGAGGCCAGAACAATGGAGACAATAGCACTGATGCAGAGATGGAGAGCAGAAGGAACTCTATTATTCTACTCTTCTAAATATCAGGATTCAGTTTGCATGCGTGGTGCTCAATCCCACATCTAAAGCGGGGCCAGCAAAAAAAACAGCAATTCAGGGGAGTGAGTCTGAGTGTTTGGACCTCAGGACCATATTCGTCAGTCAGTTATCAAACTTAATCAGGACTGTCCTGGGGATTCAGTGTGAATGTGTGGACATTAGCAGCACAACCGGGGCTGAGTTTTCAAAATAGATCAACATTTATTGTGAAATTGAACGTGAGTGTATCTGTCTCAGTCCCACACTCGGGGGGAAGGGACGTTAATTATACAGCATCAGACTGGGGTTGGAATGTGTTTTAGTGCTTCAGTGCTGGATGAGGGACCAAACCAGATCATTACCGTGCTGACAATTGAGAGAGCATATGTGGACGTCATTACATGAGTTCCTAATATCATAGGACTTTGGATAATTCCTAAAGGTCAATAATTTTCCATTATTCGACGATAAGACCATTCGGCCCCTCAAACCATTTTTGGCATTCAAGGAAATCATGGTTGATCTGACTAAGCCCTTGGCGGCACTTTCCTGAATGTCCCAAGTAACGTTTGACTCTTGTCGACGAAATAATCTGCCTACCACAGCCTTAAATATTTTCAATATCCCAGTCTCCACTGCTCTCTGAGGAAGAGAATCTCAACGATTAATGACCCTCTGAGAGTAGAAAATCCTCCCCCATCTCCATAACAAATGGGGGCTCCCTCAGTTTTAATTTGCGTACGTTAGTTCCAGATTACCCCATGAAGAGAAACAGTCTCTCAGCACCTGCTCTGTCTGTCACTGCAGCATCTTATATGTTTCAATGAGATCGCTCTCTTTCTTGAAAACTCTAATGAGTATAGTCCAAAGCTGCATAATCTTTTCTCATCAGGCAAACAATTCATCCCTGTATTCAGCGCAAATGAGCCTTCTATGAACTGCCTCCAAAGAAAGTGTACCCCTGCGTAAGTAAGGAGACCAAAGCAGTCCACAATGATTTAGGAGTAGTGTCACAAATGGCCTGTCTTGTTGTGGCAGGGCTTCCCTACATTTATGCTCCAACACTGTTGCGATAAAACCAACATGTTGTTTTCCTCCTTATGCTATTGCTGCACCTGCATGCTAACTCTGCTGTCACTACTGTACATTTGCACAGTCACATTCCTCAGTCTCCCTCATTTAAATTATGCTTGTTTTTTGTTCTTCAAACTAAAGTGGACAGCTTACATAATACTACATCTTCTAATGCTCCTACTCAGTTTGAGGTATCCATATTCATTTCCAAACTCTGGATCCTCTATGTATCATAATCCAGTTGACTACAAAACATTAGTTTATTCTGCAAGTCATTACAAAAGATGATGAATAATTGAGGCCATATGGGATTCCACTAGTTACAATTTGCTGACATGAAAAAGACACATTCAACACAATTTTCTGTTTCATATTATTTAACCATTGTTCTATAAGACTTCACATTCCATATACATTGCCACATTACCGTGCCACAAACCCTGTCCCCACCGCCTCCCTCCACCCACCATCCCCGCCCACACCACCCCCTCCCATAAACCTCGACCCACACAACCAGGCTTGTATTTCTTTGCTGCAAACTATTTTGTGGCAAATTATCGGCAACCATTGCAAAGTTGAAATTCGCTGCATCCCCGGTTTCCCCTTCAGCCGCCCTGTCGGTTATATTCTCATAAAACCTCCAATAAGTACAACACTCATAATTGAGATGTTAGATCAGTTCCACACGATGCTCAGAATTTAGTTTACTTAGTTTACATTGGCTGGGGGTGGAGGATAATGATATTTCAGAAACAAGATACAATTTATTGCATTGCCTATGATGACTCAGAACACATGAGGCAGAGATAGGCCGTTCACCTCAAGCATGGACGACCCTAGCCTCTCATCCCTTTCCTCATCACAATGTACCATCCCGACTATGATTTCCATTCTCACCCATACGACTGTCAGGGTTCAACCCAGAGTGTTAGCGTGCAGGTATATGGAACACAATCAGTGATGAGGGATTAAACTCACCAGTTACAGGTTACGAAATGTGTAAGCTTCTGAGACTTAGTGCCACAACAGAGGGTGAGGGGTAATGTTAACCAGCACTAAGCTGTACACTGAATGGAACGTTGTTGGTGCCAGTAGCACATTTGGGGTATCGGGAGCAGCGAATTGCATGAGGGGGATATGCACTACACTGAGGGTTGAGCCTGAATGTGTGGTCCCCATTGTCACAACTGACTCGCTGAACGCAGATGCAGAATTCAGTGTGAGGATATAGGCCTCAGGGTCATTGTCCGGTGTAAAGCATCAGACCATATAAATCAGATGGTGGCTTTAGTGAGAGTTTGTGGCGGTTAAAACCCCACCCGTGGGAGTGGGATCAGATGAGTTAAGCACGAAGCTAGAACTGGTTTCAAGACAGAAATGCAGCTCCCATTTGGCACAGAAACATTTAATTAGGCCCAAACAGTCCATGTTATTGTTTATGTTCCTTTGGAACCTCCTCCCTATTATTCTGACAGCATGGCATCATTGTGACATCTATTCCATTCCAAAGCTTAATGTTGCCATGGTTCAAGACAGAGAACTGTGTTAGCTTGTGCATCTCAGTGGTAGAGTCGGCACGTGAGGGATTTGAAAAGTTGAGCACGTGTTTCGAGAGCTGGCGTGTCTCCATGGTCCTCGGCTTTACCGTCAGTGGTGAGGGATCCGACAAAAGCACCACTGGCCTGCGGATCTTGCATGCCTGTATGGGGAGGAGATGAGTGTCTGGTAGTGGATGTAATTCCACCTTCGGTGCGGTATGAACAGAAATAATCAGCACTAAGCTGAGGAGCGATTACATTGGATAGTATTTCTTTAGGTAAAAGGCACAGAAAGAGCTCTCCAGGCCTAACAAGTCCATGCTAGTCTTCATGCTGGACTCGGATCCCCTCCAATGTTTCTTCTTCTAAACCTGCCATCGCACTTATCTTAAACATATGCTATGTAGCTTCAAGATTGAGTGCTAGTCAGATTACCTCAGTTCAAGACTCGGGAGGTGAAGCAATTGACCAGTTGAGCACAAGTCTGTCGAGTGCATGCTACATGTGGCCTCAGTAATACGCTCAACGGAGTGGAATCTCAATTTCTCTACATTCATCTGGGAATGGAGAGAGATTGCGTGTTGTTCAGTGTCACACTCGGCTGTGACAAATCAGGTTAGCTGAGGCAGAGGCAAGGCGTTGGATGTTAATTTGTGCAAGCTTCACTACAATTGTCAACCCGTGAGTGGGAATTTATTTTTGATTATTATTCATTCGTGGAATTTGGGTGCCGTTGCAAAGAGGAGGAATCTTCCCCTTCCTTATTTCCATTGAGAAGATGGTCTCCTGAAGTTGTTTTGCTGTAGTCCTCCCAGTGTCCGGAGCGAATGCAATTGGGAAGTTTGCTCCATGTTTTCCCTCAGCTACAATGATGGAATAAAGATTTTCATCCAAGTCAGGATTATATGTGGCTTGGATTTGACCTGGATGTTGGTGGTGCTCCCATGTTTTTGCTGAGATTCCTTCTCTTTGCTTTAGTTCGTGAATTTGGATCATGTTGTTCAAAGAGCCTTCGCAATTCATTACATCATGTATGTATTTTGCTCTGCCAGTGATGGAGGTATGGTTGTCGATGGGGAGACGCTCAGGCCGGCTGTTTGAGCTGGATGGTGTCGAACTCCTTGAATGCTGTCAGATCGGCAATCATCCGGGCAAGTGGATAGTTTTCTACTTGATTTTCTCCTTGTCGGTGATGACTTTGGGACGTCACATCAGTTATTATCCAAAGAAAGCCAAGCCTGCTCTTGACATAGCAGTATTTACATGTGTGGTCGAGTTAGGGTCCTGATTAATTGTAAGCCTCGGGATCTTAATTCTGTCGGATTTGGTGAGAAGATTCCATTCAAGTCCTGAAGAATGCGTTTATCTCAGTGAAGTTTTTGATTCAGCACCGCTCGACAGAACAAAGGCGACAATGCTGATAGACTTTTTCCATAGTACTTACTCATGCTGAGTGTTATCTGTAACAAATGTGAGCGAGATAGATTGCATTCAAGACATTTATGTGGCGAAATATTTTGCTACCCAGCCAGGCAAATTGTGTGTCGCATACAAGTGCTTAGCAATGAGGTACTCTGCACGTTTTATTGTTTGGTTTTACTCGTACATCTTTTAAATGATCGACAATTTGTTAATATCCTCTCACGGCATTTTTCAAGGATAAAAAAAGCAAATTATATCAAAGTCGGTAGCAGCTGAAATTTATCGTAGGCTTAACTGAAGCAGGTATAATTTGAATTTAGAAAATCCTTCTTCAAGCTGCAGCATACATTTGAGAAGCGTATTCATAATTTGTGCATTTCAATATTGAATCTTAAATGCATTCAGTTTAACATAGTATGGTCTGATTTATTTCACTGTATGTCGGTGAAGACAATATTGACATTGTTAGAGTTGTATGTAATGTTGCAGTAAAGGAGCAGTAGCTGAACGCAGGCCTACTGCCTTCCTGAAAATGTTCCATTCTGCAGTTTTACAAATCTTAGTGAGACACTGACGATAAATTTGTGAAAGAAAAGAGAAAAGAAAAAACAAAACGCTTGTGGAATAAACGAGGCAGTAATTTGCAACGAATTGATAAAGGCACGTGAGGGCTGTGGGAGGAAGAGGAAGTATGTGAATTACTTTCACAGAGCAGCAGTAATGGCACGAAGGGCTGCCTTCACGAGCTGCACCCATTTCAAAATCCACACTCCAGAAAGCTATGCATGCGCAAAATTTATAGGCCCAGAAGACTTGGTGGGCAGCATCAGGATATAATCCCAGAATCTTGTCATTTTCAGCATCACGCTGTACCTTCTGAGCCATTCAGCTGTCAAATCGATCATTTCCTTCAATAGTGATCATGCTACTTTCAAATTGAGTCTAGTGAACGATTAATTCCTTTTGTTCTCCCCTGAAGACTTGCCGAGCTCAAGCTCTAACGTTTGCAATTTTATATTTTCAACTTTTTCTGTACCTGATAAAACCTGTCTAAAGGGTGGTGCAAGCGGGAACCAGGTGAATTAGGGGTTTTAGGAGTTATTATAGCATTAATTTGTAGCCATTTGCATGAGTTTGAAACCTTTTTCTTTCGTTAATAAACGTTTAATTTAGTTCTCTAAAAATCCTCTGAAACTTCACTTCTTCTGAATTCAGGGCACCCACATCGATGTAAAATACGTTTGCAAAAATAGTTGCAACTGCGTGATCAAGTTCCCTCGTGGATTTGAACTCCTGGCACACATCATCTGCCACGTCATAAAATCACTGCATGCCGTCATCATCCCCCTGCACTCCAACAACTCTTCGGGTCTCCAGTATGTTTCAAAGACAGGAGAATCCTCAAAGAGGTTGTCCTTTCTTTAGTTCATTTATGATTGATTCACGAGATGTGGGCTTCAATGGCTTGGCCAGCATTTATTGCTCATCACTATTTGCCCTTGAGACGTTGGTGATGAACTGCCTTCTTGAACCACTGCAGTCCATGTGGGCTAGGTACACCGAGAGTGCTGTAAAGAAGGGTGTTCTAGAATTAGAAGCAGTGACAGTGCAGAAAAGGCGCTGTATTTCGAGATGAGGACGGTAAGTTTCTTGGAGGAGGGCTTCCAGGGATTGGTGTTCCAGTCAACCTGCAACCCTACTCCTTCTGAGTGGTAATGATCGTGTGCTTGTAGCAGCTCTCTAAGGAGCCTTGGTGAACTCTTACATCTTGTAGAATGAACACACAGTTGGTACTAAGACTCCGTGGTGGAGAGAGTGAATGTTTGTGGATGTACTGCTGATCAAGCCGAGTGCTTTATCCTGATGGTTTCAAGCTTCGTCAGCGTTTTAGGGGTTCCACTGATCCAGGCAAGTGCACAGTATTCCATCACACTTCTAACTTGTGCGAATGAGATCTTCCCAAAAGCAACCAGTCTGGTCTCAGCGACAGGAAGGATCTAGTCAGGGACTCTGGAATATCCGTTTTTCAATGGTATTGGTGAGTTTAACATCAGAAATTTAAAAAATGATCCATGCACTAGGACACCCAGGTTCCTCTGCATCTTCAAGCTTTGCAATCTCCCACTGTTGAGATTATGTGCCCATTTTTTGATTATCCTGACAAAATGGACAATCTCATGATTTATTCCGTTATACCCCATTTGACAAGTCTTTGTCCAATCACGTGACCTATCTATATCCTTATGTTATTTTCACAGCTTACTCTCCTACCTACATTTCTGTCATTCTTACTTTCCTACCTACCTTGATGGATGCTCAAGTCTCATTTCCCGCATTTAGAATTTTGTGAATGCAGAGTTATTCCCGCCAATAATTTTAGAAAGCGATATCAGAACGTACCACCATCTATACAGGATGTTAAAACATGAACATTTCTTCTGGTGCCATTACCCTGCCTTCTCCCCGTAACTCTGTACATTGTTCACTTTCCAATCATCATCAAATCCCCTCTTGCTCTGGACGAAAAGTTGGAATGCAACCTGTACCTGAGACGATGGTTGTTCGGGGATTGACCACTGTTCCTCCAAGACAACACAAATGTGGTCACGTTAAAAATCCTTTGGGTTGTCCAAAGGTCACTCCCCTATTCCCTGCTGCTACCAGGGGCCTTTCCACTTCCTGGTGTTGGGTGGAGCCCTATTTCTGTTTGTGATCGGTACGTGAAGCAGCACCATGTGGATCGGGAGTGAGCGGGACTGAAATTGCAAGAGATTGGAGCCTCTGGCCTGAGGCACGCGCTACCTAAACTTTTACAGTCAGGCGCGAGTGAAGTTCGAGACCGGAACCATGTGGGTCTGGAGAGAGGGAGGAGCGGAGACTGCAAACAAGTATTGTGATATTGGGGAAGGGTGGGAGCTACGAAACATGGTCAGCATGGAGCTGTTTTTTTATTTCGGGGGGGTTGGGGGCAGGCGGTGGGGATGCGGCTGAGCGGTGAGAGGGGGAAAGAACTGGCTTGAAACAATGGTCATGATTTTCTTGGGCATTCTCTGAAGCAAACGGTCTGTTAACCTATTATTTCAGCAAGCCAGGACCTTAACATTGAGACAATTATCTACTTCTTCCTCCTAATGTGAACATTAGGGAGCGGGTCACATTCCTACTGCAGTTGGAAACCTTCACATGATGAGATGGTTCGTAATGCAGCAGCTGGGCCTGTGCTGAGTCAGCCTACATGGTGCATGGTGCATCCTGGGTGACAAATTTGACGCCCTGCTTCCTGGATGGAGAGCAGAGAAACAATGACCACAGGACAGCCCTCATCTGAAGGGGACCTGCAAATCTTCCAGCAAATTCAGGAGATGCTCTTCGCTACATGTTTTAACTCAACTGTGGAAGCCTCAACATCCACTGCAATTGCTTTATTCAAACATCATTTCAGCTTTCAGCCTTTCTTAGTACCATCACTGGATACAGAGAGATGTTTTCTTCAACTTAGTTTAGACTGGACAGGTTTTTCCACCCTCTTGAAGCCTAATAATTACACACAGTTGAAAATGGCCTAGAAATATCTGCATTCTAATAGAGATCGCACAAAATGGTTTAGTTACACCAATCCTGGTCATAAGGTATTCCAAGATCTTCCTTTTTCCCGCCAATAATTTTCAGCCTTTTCTGACCAATGCTGCCATTCTGACCATTGACCAATCTCACTCCCTCAGCAGGTTCATATCAGGCTTTGTCTACTATTGTCACCATCCCTTTTGGCCATCTGAACATCAGTGACCTTATTGGTGTCGAGCACTCAGTGCCCACGGCAGAGCAACCGCAGCGACCCGAGAGATATGTCTGGGTTTCTGGATCGTGAAGTTACTGACCAGGATTGAACCGCTGTCTGCTGTGAGCAACAAGAAGGATCAATATGAAGGGGGGACGTGCCCTGTCAAAAATAAGGCGTGAGGGAATGTCTTGGGGAAAATTTCGAGAATAAGCGGTAAGTTTTGTTCTTTATTTCCTCCCACTGTAATATAGAGAAGGCCACAGTGGGCTTGAGCGCATTTGACAGGGAAAAGCTAGGTTTGTGAATAGGCCTGGGTGCATGGCAAGCAATGTAGTGTGTTTAACTGGCCAGAATCCTGCTTTAAAAATCACTCTGCACAATATTCACTTCAATACCTCCGTTTAGATGTGCATGTATAGGTCAAAGTCGACGTTTTTATTTTTATTTTTTAAAGACACAAATGTTTTATTTTGTAACATGAGCCAAGAGATCGAAGGAATGTTTACAAAATATTTCGCTACTTCCACACTAAGTCACGATAAGTAACCAATACTAACTAATATAAAAAATAAAGTCCCAGCCTCCACAGAAGCCAATTTCACTGTCTAATAATGTTTTAGAAATTGTTTGAATGACACTTCAAAACAGTCTGGAGAAAATGTAATTAAGCAGCATTTAAGTATGCTCCCCCCGGATCCATCCTGTCAGCTGGATGCCTTTGGCCATAATGTTTAGGCTTTTGGCCTGGATGGCATGCAGATTGGTGCCCCCCAAAACAGGCCAACCAAAATGGCCTCACTGGTTTCCGGCAATGCTCCAATTGC
The DNA here is from genome assembly GCF_017639515.1 of Carcharodon carcharias. Classification (NCBI taxonomy): domain Eukaryota; kingdom Metazoa; phylum Chordata; class Chondrichthyes; order Lamniformes; family Lamnidae; genus Carcharodon; species Carcharodon carcharias. The sequence continues at coordinate 474,574 of NC_054486.1, read as the reverse complement.
AGCACTCTAAAACCTCAGGCCAGTTTTGGAGTCCTGGGCAATTTCACTCACCAGACGCTGGTAGGGTAGCTTACGGATAAGCATCTCTTGTGGACTTCTGGTATGGATGGATTTCGCGGGGCGCTCCTGTACTGGCCTGTAGCTATGAGGTTTCTTCACTCAGCCAGTGGAAATGGCGCTCTTCTGGGCGGCATTGGTGGCCAGCAGGTTCCTGAGTGCTTTGCGGCCGATGGGTTTACTGGCGGCCTACAAACAAATTCCGCTCACAGGATCAACTTGACCACCTGCAATTCTGAACTCAGGTACAGCATTTATGTTCTTTTCTGCGCTCTGCAGCACAAGCAATGCTCATTGCTTTGTTACAGAGACAGATATTAAAGCTGCGATAAGCGATATAAAAAGAATGCTTCCAGTCAATCCTATTCATTGTGATTTGACTGATTCCTGAGACATTCCAATATTACTTTTGCAATGTCGAGGAAGAAGCTGAAGATCGCCCAGCCCACTTTTGGTCTGCAGTTGGAAGCTGCTGCTGACCGTGCTGCAGGAATGTGCGCACAGAAGGTGAACAAGGTGAAGACAAAGGGCAGTGTGCAGCCTCCTGCCATGGATTATTTGGCAATTGGGGTGACTCAGCACAGAAAAAAGGGCAAACAAGGTGATTCACCCAGGCCCAGGTTGGAAACAAGCCGACTGCTCTGTGTGTATGGGTACTGGGCAGGATGAATGGTGAGGAGGTGGATCAAACTCCCACTGGGGCAAACTTAACCTCCACCAGTGAAACCGAGCAGTGGTCAGCATTGCTGAAAACAGACACTCCACACAGTGACAGCGGAAAGGAGGCAAGTGAGCCATCCAGAGAGATGGGGGCAAAGGAACATGAGGCTGAGGCTCAACATTTAGCCCCCAGTCAAAATGAAACCAGCCACATTCGGCCAGTGAGACACAGGTCACCTCCCCAGCTGCATTCACAGGCACATTTTTCTGAGTTCCAATTGGTAACAGCTGAACCTACATGGGTGGAAAATGGGTAAAGACGTAGCAGCATCACAGCTCCAACAGCACTTTACTTAACTCCATACATACCAGAGGACAGCTACCAAGGTGGGGCAGGTGTTCAAGCACACTCGGACCAAAGAAATCGAAGCCCTGAGGAATGGGAATGGCACCCTGCGTGTAGAGAACGTGAGACTGTGGGTCCAATTGAACATTTGCGGAAGGACAGGACACTACATTATGTGATTGCTGTGTCCCTGCATATTCTGATGTCTTGTTTGAGGTACCGGAAAATGTTGTCGAATGACCATGGATTTGGCCACCCCTAACCATGGTTGAGATTCTGCAATTGGATGTCATTCAATGTATCTGGATCATTCCCGCCTCTCCCCACCCACACCCACCCCTTGCCTCCTGAATTTATAGACCTTGGATTCTTCTGGTTAGTCAGATAAGGCAACCTGTGACTTTCCTCTCTGCGTTGACGCTGATTCCTGGAAAGCTGCAGTTAATGTGGGACATTGTTGCTCTCTTGGAGGGCAATGGTGGCACTGAGAGCAGGCCTGGAGATGGAAAGTGGGTGAGAACTTGTGGAACTCTCTCTCCATTATGTGAACTCAGGTAGCACTGTGAGGTCACATGACTTTCCCTTGTACGTGCCCTTAACAGTGGATAAGGGAAAGCAGGGCTTATGCCAGTTGGATGGCCTCACTCTCTCTTTTAATGCTACTGGATTAAGCATCTAATCAGTCATTAGTAACCGTGTCATCAAATCAATTCGAGCCAGACTGACATTCCTACAGTTTCTACCACAAACAGTGGATAGGGGCTTACCAACAGGCCGCCATACAAATGTGTTCTGTACACTTGTGCCACAAATACCAAACTCAGAATTAATCGCATTTAAAATGTTGTAAGAAACATTCATCTACATAATGGTAAATAATTATTAATCCTATTAATATTGTAAGTAGTGTGTTCAGAACTCTGACGCACCCAAACGAGAATAATTATCCTTCTGTTAAAAACAATCAAATACATATAAAACCATAAGCTGTAGTTGGGAAAATATGTGAGAGAAGGGGAGTTAACGATAGAGAAGTGGTGAGAGAGAGAGTCCTCCATTGGTGCCAGAAGACTGGAGGATTGAAAATGTTACATCCATCTTCAAAAAAGCGCAGAAAGATCAACCAGTCTATTGCTGGCCAGTCAGTTTAATGTCAGTGGTGGGAACCTTTAACAAATAAAAATCTTGAAATAAATCGATTGAAATAAATAGATAAATCGGGAGTCTGCCGACCGCCGAATTTTTGCAACTTTCCTCGAAAATTGGTATGAGTATTACATGAGCAGATTTTACTGTCGGCCGAATTTTCTCTGTGAGAAATGGAGCCGTGATACCCACAAGGAATTTTTCACGACATCACTGTGCTGTCCACCGGGCTATTCAGTTTGTATTACTAAATAGTCCTGTCAATTGGTGGGGTTTTAAGCTTTGTAAAGTCCAGGCTGAAGGCAATCCCTTCCCCCCACCGCACCCGCACTAGGGCCACCTGTCACTTGCTCATCCTGCTTTCTACCCTTAATGTCATCATTTCCACATTCCTTAGCTAACATCACCAACGTCCGCGCCCCCTTTTCTTCTTGTCCATTATACCTTTGACACTGATCCCATACCAAGCGAAAAGTCAAGAAGCACTTTTCACACATTTTCATATATAGGGGTGCTGGAAATCTAGAAAGATGTTTTTAAAAATTTGCGAGCCCATCACAATTTCCAGACGATGATTTTTTTTATGCAGATAGAAGAATCTTATTGGCCTCTTTCTCTCTTCTTGAAGAATTCAGCGGACATGTTCGCTTTTTTGCCGTTTCATGAGAAGTGAACACCTTGATCTAGAAGCAGTGATCAGATGTGGACTGGGACGCTAGACCCTGAGATTAACAATTTGATGCTTTACCAAATGAGCTAAGCGGGCTCGCTCAAGCTCCATAGCTCCCTCCAAAGTCTGACAAGAGGCTAGAAGCAGTGATCAGATGTGGACTGGGACGCTAAACCCTGAGATTAACAATTTGATGCTTTACCAAATGAGCTAAGCGGGCTCGCTCAAGCTCCATAGCTCCCTCCAAAGTCTGACAAGAGGCATCACACCCTTCTTCGTGCACATTCCCTTCTTAACTCACCCGCCACAGCGCATTTCCTTCAGAGGCAGGTAAACGAGCAGCCTATTTTTGGCTTCATTTCACAAATCTTCTAACTGGTACAAACTGCTCTTTCCTTACCAGTGGCACCTGATGTGATTATTATTGTTACCCAGGTATATATCCCAGGAATTCGAAACATCGAAGGGTAAATAAGATACTATCCGTCATCTTGATATTAACACATAATTTTCAATGCCAGTTTTGACTTTTGTTGGTTCAGTTTAAACATGCATTGAATCAAACGATAATTGAACTCAGGAACTCCCAAAACAAAAATAAAAATACCTGGAAAAATTCAGCAGGTCTGGCAGCATCCAAGGAGAGGAACAAAGTTAACGTTTCGAGTCCGTATGATTCTACAACAAAACTAATTAAAATAGAAAAGTGCTGAAATATAATCTGGTTAAAGGTGGGGTGTGTGTGTGGGGGGGGCAGGTGGGACAAGTAGAGCTGGATAGAGGGCCAGTGATAGGTGGAGATAGACAAAAGACGTCATAGACAAAAGGACACAGAGGTGTGGAAGGTGCTGATATTACCTAAAGAATATGCTAATTAAGAGTAGAAAGCAGCACAAGCAAGTTACTGAGAGCCCTAGTGGGAGTGGAGTGGGGTGAAGGGAAGGGATCGAAATAGACGTAAAGGTAGAGATAAAACAATGAATGGAAATACATTTAAAACTAATGGAAATAATTGGGAAAAGAAACATTTATATAAATTATTGGGAAAAAAGGGTGGGCATCGGAAAGGGGGTGGGGATGGAGGAGAGAGTTCATCATCTAAAATTGTTGAACTCAATATTTAGTCCGGAAGGCTGTAAAGTGCCCAGTCTGAAGATGAGGTGCTGTCGTTCCAGTTGCATTGAGCTTCACTGGAGCAATGCAACCGGCCAACGATGGACATGTGGGCATGAGAGCAGGGTGGAATGTTGAAATGGCAAGCTACAGGGAGGTCTGGGCCATGCTTCTGGACAGAACGAAGGTGTTCGCAAAGTGTTCACCCCATCTGCATTTGGTCTCTCCAATGTAGAGGAAACCGCATTGGGAGCAACAAATACAGTAGACTAAATTGAGTGAAGTGCAAGTGAAATATTCAGTTACTTGAAAGGAGTGTTTGGGCCCTAAGACGGTGAGGAGAGGGGAGGTAAAGGGGCTGGTGTTGCATTGGAAGGTGATGTCAGAGGGCGTTGAGGTGTTGGGCATGATGGATGAGTGGACCAGGGTGTCCAGGAGGCATCGATCCCTGGGGAATGCCACCAGTGGGGGCGAAGTGAAGATGTGTTTGGTGGTAGCATAATACTGGAGTTGGCAGAAATGGCGGAGGATGATTCTTTGTATACGGAGGCTGGTGGGGTGATAAGTGAGGACAAGGGGGAGCCTATCATGGCTCTGGGAAGGAGAGGAAATTGTGAGGTCGGATGCGCCTGAGTTGGGCTGGACATGGTTGAGGGCTCTGTCAACCACCGTGGGTGGAAAACATCGGTTAAGGAAGAAGGAGGACATGTCAGAGGAACTGTTTTTGAATGTGACAACATCAGAACAGATGCGATGGAGGCGAGGGAACTGAGAGAATGGGATGGTTTCCTTACAGAAAGCGGGGAGAAAGGATCTCCCATTTATGAGGCATGGTGCCATCATGCAGCACAACTTTGTAATGCAACGTTTTCATTCATAGCCCAATATTTCGCTGCAAATGTCACTGTTCCGTAATATGGGGCTTTATGCATGGTGAATTAAGAAGTAATCTGCACTGGGCCTCTAAAGGTTTGGAGAATGCATTTATTTCGGGGAGATATTATGCTTCTGAAATTCCAATGAGAATACACATAGAGATGGGGTAGATTCAGCGAGTGCGTAAACGATTTCATTTTTTGTGGAGAAGTGTGATATCATCCCTTTGAAAGCAAGAACGTTTATTTCTTGTAACGTTAACAATTATGTAAGTAAGTCAATCGGCAAAGTCTTCATTAAAAAATCTCCAGCATTTACCCCTCACCCCTGCATAACCTACATAATCAATCCCCTCCCAGCTATTCTGTGTACTAAGTCAAAGTACTTCCTCAATCATTAACCTGCATGATGCCACAACCAAACACATCTTCCCTTCACACCCCTGGTGGCATTCCGTATGGATCGTTCCCTCCGGGACACCCTGGTCCACTCCTCCATCACCCCCTACTCCTCAACCACCACCTATGGAACCTCCCCATGCCCACGCAAAAGATGCAACACCTGCCCCTTCACTTCCTCTCTCCTCACCGTCCAAGGGCCCACACACTCCTTTCAAGTGAAGCAGCATTTCACTTGCATTTCCCCCAACTTAGTCTACTGCATTCGTTGCTCCCAATGTGGTCTCCTCTACATTGGAGAGACCAAACGTTAACTGTGCGATCACTTTGCAGAACACCTGCAGTCTGTCCACAAGAATGACCCAAACCTCCCTGTCGCTCACCATTTTAACACTCCACCCTGATCTCTTGCCCACATGTCTGTCCTTGGCTTGTTGCATTGTTCCAGTGAAGCCCAATGCAAACTGGAGGAACAACACCTCATCTTCTTACTAGGCACTTTACAGCCTTCCAGACTGAATATTGAATTCAACAACTTTCGGTCTTGAACTCCCTCCTCCATCCCCACCCCCTTTCTGTTTCTTCCCCCTTCCTTTTGTTTTTTTCCAATAAATTATATAGATTTTTCTTTTCCCACCTATTCCCATTAGTTTTAAATCTTTTATTGCTCCCCCCACCCCCATTAGAGCTATACCTTGTGTGCCCTACCATCCATTCTCAATTAGCACATTCATTTAGATAATATCACCAACTTCGACACCTATGTGTTCTTTTGTCCTGTTGCCTGTGACATCTTTTGATGATCTGCTTCTATCACTGCTTGTTTGTCCCTACAACCACACCACCCCCCTCCACTTCTCTCCCACCACCCCCACACACAAACACACACCTTAAACCAGGTTATATTTCAGCCCTTCCTTGGATTCACCTAGTTCTGTTGAAGGATCATGAGGACTTGAAACGTCAACCCTTTTCATCTCCGCCGATGCTGCCAGACCTGCTGAGTTTTTCCAGGTAATTCTGTTTTTGTTTTGGATTTCCAGCATCCGCAATTTTTTGTTTTTTATCTCTGTGTTTAATTGATTGCCACTGCTCTTCCAGAAATGCCTGACTTGAAGAAGTTCTGTTCGTCTCTGCGACAAGATTTCCGTATCTCTCTGTTGCCTTGCTCACCTTCATTGCTTTCCATTTCTCTCCTGGTGTTTGACAAGGTGTTTACTAAAACCTGCTTTCACAGCCATATCTCCTTTCTCAGTGACTGTCTCCATCTCCGACTTACCCCACGTGGATTTCAACTGAAATTCCACCCCTCATGTGTCGAACCCACCCAGGATTATAGGTATCTCCGGGACATAACTCAATTCTCGGACTGCTGTTCCCATCACATTCTGAGATCCACACTCAGTGCCATGCGCCACCATATGAACACACTCGACCTCTCCCTCCAGCAGCACTGCCGACCCCTTTTTCAAAGCTGCGCATGTCCTCAGTTTCATTTTATTCTTCATCTCATCCGACGCCTCAACAATATACTTTTTCTCTTTCTCCATCCCATTCTCTCAGTTCCTTCTCGTCCGTCACATCTGTTCCGATGATCCTACCTTCAAAAACAGTTCCTCTGACATGTCCTCCTTCTTCCTTAACCGAGGTTTTTCCACCCATGGTCGTTGACAGGCCACTCAACCGCATCCAGCCCATCTCCTGCGCATGTGCCCTCATGCCTTCGCCTCCTTCCCAGAAACATGATAGGGTCCCCCTTGTCCTCACTTATCACCCCACCAGCCTCCGCATTCAAATGATCATCCTCCGCGATTTCCGCCAACTCCAGCAAGATGCCACCACCAAACACATCTTCCCTTCACCCCCCCCGTCGGCATTCCGTAGGGATCGTTCCCTCCAGGACACCCTGGTCTACTCCTCCATCACCCCCTGCTGCTCAAACACCACCTATGGCACGTCCCCATGCCCACGCAAAAGATGTAACACCTGCCCCTTCACTTCCTCTCTCCTCACCGTCCAAGAGCCCAAACATTCCTTTCAAGTGAAGCAGCATTTCACTTGCATTTCCCCCAACTTAGTCTACTGTATTTGGCACCTTCCATGTGGCTTTCTTTTTGTTCACTGGATCGCTGCACAGCTCACACGTAACAGGTGTCTCTTGCCTTTGTGTCCATTTACCCAAGGCTGCCTTTTCGTAACACACATAATACACTACCTTAAATCCAATCATGATTTTTCAAACGCCATTGGAAGAACGCTGTGAACTCAATACAGCAAAGCTTGCAAATTGCAGTCAGTTGTATGAACACAGATGTCCTGACATCAAAGCTTCTAGGCTAAATAAATAAGTACCCAAGAACAACATTGAGTTCAATGGCAAAGATAAATCGGAAAGTCGCCGGGAAACTTGTGTCCCAAAAGAGAAGCATCGGCCTTGGAGCCTTTAACATGCCTGCCGGAAATCCCAATTAAATTTTAAAAAAATAAATATTTTCTCTAGATGAAAAGAAAATGTTGCATAATACTCAAACTAATGATCCGTGCCTTTAGAAGCTGAGTTTTCTTCCAAATGAGATTACATGGGAAAGATCAGAAATTCAAAATCGGTTCGAGGGAATAAATAGCGCAATGATTATTATCGATGCGTACAAGCCAAGAGAGAGCTATAGAAATATTTTAGCACAAATTACAATTTCTTGCCTTATTTTTATGTTGTTACATTTTAATCGCTTAGAAACTAAAGCACTCCTGCAAAAGGATAAGGAGTATCACTGAATCGTGTATCCTTAAGGTGGGGATTACAACGACATTTTGACAGAGACGTAAACTCACGTATTTCAGATGTTCTACAGCTTATTCGACCAAAAACTGCATTTCCCTCATCATTCAAATTCAAGGGCGTGATGATATGTCCAACCAAGCTCACATAGCATTTGAAGAAAGATTAGATTTTAGAATAAGAATGGTTGTGACATTCCAATTATTAAATAGCACATAAGAATATAAGAAATATTAGCAGGAATCGGCCAAATGGTATCTCGAAACTTCCTCACTATGCAAATCGATCATGGTTGACATAGCGCGGCCTGAAATGCACATCTGTGCACATGTGTCTTCTCCAACGTTCAATACATTTATTGATGAAGTTCCACTGCCCGCTTCAGAAGAGAATTTCAAACTCTAACAATCTTCTGGGTGAAGGAACAAATGCTCCTCCCCTCCGATTTAAATGGGGATCTACATGATATTATTTTTATCAGCGCCCCTCGCCCTACATATCCGCTGGCATCGGCCATGGCAATTCCATTCGGAAACTTATACCTGAACAACAAAATGAGCTATTAGCCTTCTAAACTTCAAAAATCGTCCACAAAACAAGCTCAAGATTTGCTCAAAAAACACCCACTTTGTCCCAGTAATCAGCGTCCTGAATCCGGCTTGAACTAACTCCAAAGTAATTAAGTCGCTGTTTAAGTAAGGTGACTAAAACTGTACACTGTACTCTAGGTGTGGTCTAACCGATATTGTGTACTGTTATAGCAAGAGATTTATTTATGCTTCCTCATCCTTGCAATCAAGAGCACCATTCCCTTTACCTTGTGACCTTGCTGTACACGCACACTGACTTTCTGTCATACCTGCTCTTCAATAACAAGGTTCCTCTTTATCGTTGCATCCTACAGTCTCTCTCCATTAAAATGAAAAATTCTGATTTTATATTCTCCCCTCCGGTGGAGAACCTCATGTCTTCCCAAATTATGCTCCTTGTTTCAAATGTTGGCCACCCACTAAACTATTTATATCAATTTCCATACTTCCTGCATTCTCCTCGGTACTTGCTTCCCTCCCCATCTTAATATTGTTCACAAATTGTGTTACAACTCAGCCTATTGCTTCGCAGAAGGCACGAATACAGAATGTAAGAAGCTAAGGCCCCATAAGTGATTTTTTTTTCCATTTGTGAGGGTAGACTTGTGGAGTTATACAAGTCGGGAGTGCTTTGCGAAGGGAGTGACTGCAAGGGGCTATTGCTTCAGTCGTAAGATAATGGAGCTATCCGAGCTCAGTGTTTGCTGTATTTTTGTTCGTAAATGTTTCATTATTAATAACATTTAACAGGTTGCAGGATGCAATCTATCTCTTGTAACTCCCAGGCCCGTACTTTATAAACTAATTGAAAATCAATATTGCTTTTCTGAATGATTCTCAAGCCATTCCTGATTCAAAACTTTCCACTTTACATACAAATCTTATTTGAGGACAATCTTAGTTGTAATTGAGAAATTTGTAAGAAGCCAACTAGCATAAGATGCGTAATTCAGAAACCGCAAACAGAGCTGCCCGTAAAATCATCACTCCCTTTATGGAATCACAGGCTGACAGGGACAGCGCATCTGCACATATACAGAAACTGCTCCTCACTTATGTTGAGATACAGGTAAGCAAAGCATTATTTTTTCAAGCGGCTGAAAAAAAGTTATTCTCTGCGTCTTCCATCTAATTGATGCTCTCACTGGAAGCAGCGATTCCTTTGTTGCTCTATATCATTAATTTATAAAGATATTTAGAATATTCCACAAGGCCTCACGTCCACTAGGGCACATAGCTCAGACCTTCGTTTAGCACCGAAACCTCATTGACGCTTCCATCTGCATTGGCTGTTTTTAGTGGATTATCTCGATCAGCATTCCCCTCTCTGATCTCATTTAAGGGAATTATATCCAACTGTCTGTGTCCCTGTCCGTATGTGCAGTGACGGAGTAACGGTTTTGGGAAGATTTTCACTGTTATTCATTGCTCAAATGATATTTCTGTTTTACCACGTTTGATTGTAAAGTGCGAGCAGATACCACTGCTCCTGTTTGCCACACGGCTAGAGATCGACACCCTCAGTTATTCGGATGGCCGTATAACAACCACATCGGCTGATTCTGCATAAAACAATACACTCATAGTAACTGTGGCAAGTTCCATGAGCACGTATGATGAACATTCAGCGTGTGTACAGAAAGCTCAGAAGGTAAAGGGAATGGTGCTCTTCATTGCAAGAATGACGAAGAATAAAGCAAATTACAAGCTACAGCTGATCTAATAATGGCAGCGAGACTGAATGATAAATAAACAAACCAAACTGATTGATTAATAATTTAAACTATAATTTAATAATGATGGGGAAATATCAACTAACACACTATTAATCGTCTCTTGAGAAGGCAACGATGGAACAGGAAGGGATACGAACATTGTGTACAGGTCTCCATCTAACCTATTATGCAAAAATACCAATTGTAGAAGGAGAAAATGGAGAGTAGAAGTGGGAAATTATTGGATTATAGTGAGTTTAGTTGAATAGACTTTAACTAATAACAAGGAACTGCAAGGATCATTGTAATTGTTTGGGTGGCACAAGAGAATTTGAAGGATTGAAATAAAAATTGAAACATTAAATAACATCTTGGTAAACACTTATGCCTGTGTTTACACGTTTTTTTTAAAAGACTCCAGAAATTATATTGTCAGAAAAAATATATGAACGATGCAAATCAAATGACAAATCTAGGCTGAATAACCGCATAGTGTCAAAAGTTAAATTAAGTCGTACACACTAAGCACATCGAAAGCTACTGTTAGGAGGGCGGAGGAGAACGACCAGGAAGAAAATGAACACTGCTAGAAGCGTTGGAAAGTTGTACAGAAATCCATGAAATAAAGTTATCAACTAGCACATAACAAAGTAGCTAAATATTCTAACAGCACTTGAAGCAATATAGAGTAAAAAATAAACAGCAGGAGAATTGGGACACCAACCAATGAGAAGGGCTTAAAACATGTGAACAGGGAGGCAATGGCAGATCTTTTAGTGAATTAATTTGCTTAAGAGTTCTCTTGAAGTGGAATAAGGTGCACTTGCGACAGGAAGGCTGGATTCGAAATTATCTAGAATCACATAAGAATGAAGTCGAGCAAAACCTAAACAAAACAATGAAGCTGAGGTGATCAGGCCCAATCTCTGACGGACAGTCTTACGGAATCGAAACTTTAACTTGGTTTGTCTCTCTCCACAGATGCTGCAAGACCTGCTGAGATTTTCCACAATGTCCTTGTTTTCTTTTTATGCTAAACTTTCTCTGTCCTGCAAGCTGGGAAAATATGAAGTGGATGTGCAGTTTAGGTGAATGTTTCAGTAAGTCGCTTGTGACTAGGAAACTGAAACAACCCCATCAAGGCAAGGCACAGTCTGATATTTACCAGCCGTCTGCTCTCACCACACCTAAAGAACAACAATGATCCATTGTTTCGTGACGTCATAAACAGTGGTAGGTTGACACATAAAACGTGAAGCCTGATGGCTCGGTGTTATCACTGGGTTTCAGTAAAAGTCTCTGTTTGATGGCAGGTCCCCTTCCGGGATATTATGTTGATTTCAGGATGGAATCACTGAATGTCAGATCGGTTAATTGCTGCTGGAATATGCCTCTTGTGATCTCTTCACAGTGCCAGTGGCCGCTGGTGATCTTCCACTCTCGGTGAGTTGAATTGCTGACAGTCGCGCAGTGTCCCCTCCTCTGTGCCCTGGCGCTGTTATGAATTCCATTCCAATCCCCCTTCAAATGTATGTGCGAAGAAATCTAATGAGAAAAATCAACTATACCCGAGCTTCTCCGTCAAAAAAATAAGCGTGAAAGTGCTAGGGGAGATTATTTTTAATGTCAAGAGATTGCAAGAACAGTTTGGCTTTGAATGAAACTGATGTCCTTGACATAGTTGTTAATGTTACATATTGAAGTTGCAGAAAATTGAAAAAGCAATTAGAATGTTCAAGAAAAATTGACTACCTGAGGCAAAATAACTAAATTTGCACTCATTTAAAGGAGGTCAAAATTTGTGCTGCTTCACTGGGTCACAAAGTCCCTGGAGAGGGAATAAATGTCCTCCATTGTTTCTCCCAGAGTGTTTAGCTGCCGTAGTTAATGCTGTTTGCTGCGAAGACAACGAATTTTTCCCTTCTCCCCTTTCCAACTATCAAATCATTCTTTAACCCTTAACACGACCATTAACATTCCATTTGTTCTTTTGTTAATGACATTCTGATTAGTCTCTCCTTTGCGGTCACCTATCACTGGCCTTCTATCCAGCTTGATCTGCGCCACAAGCAATGAACAGTATCCATTTCATGAAATTTCTACTTCTCTTTAGCTCTGAAGAAGAATGAATCAAATTCGAATCTTTGGCGCTCTTTCTCCCTCCAGAGATGCTATTAGACTGGTTGAGTTTTTCAAAAATGTTCAGTTTTTTTTTCAGATTTCAATCTTGCACAGTTTTTCGCTTTTATCTTCGTGCTTAATTCACTTTTACTCCTCTTCCTGGAATGTCTACTTGAAGAAATACGAATCTTCACTACGGATAAATTTCTGTTCATCTCATTTGGCCTGTTGAACTCCTTTGTTATCCATTTCCCTCCTGTGTTTGACAAAGTGTTTGCCAAAACTCGCTTTCACAGCTGGTATTCCCTTCCTCAATGATTGTCCCCATCTCCGAGTTCCACCATGCGGATCCTTGTCCAGATTCATTTGGTCATGCATCGAATCAATTTATCCATTTAGAATCTTCAGGACAAACAACGTTCCTCGGACTGCTGACCTTCTGTATCCTGTGATCCACAGTCAGTGCAGTGCGCCTGTGACATGTACACACACAAACCACCTCACATCAGCATCGAGTCATTCTAACTCAGAGCTGTCCCCAGATTCTTTTTAGTTTTCCTCTCAGCCAACACTTGCAGTGCTACCTTTCCTCTTCCTTTCAGTTGCTAAGGAACACCAGCTCCAAATATTTATGGAAAGCAACGCCCATCCACAAGCCAAACTGGTCCGGGCCTTTTGACTCCATTCCCGTCTCATAATCCCAGCCCTTGTGAATTGTTCACAACATTATCTGGCCTTACCATCTCTGGTGCTCAACGTTCAGTATTCAGCAATTGACTTATTTGCATGCACTTATTTCCTCACCTCAATGAGTATTGGGCCCTGCACAATGCTGAACTCTTCTGCTGCATTCGACTCCATGCACCCTTCTTTGGGAAGGACTATGCTCCACCCCCAACGCCACACGTTTCCATGGATACTTTCAACCACCCCCAACATTCTCCCTTCAAGTGGACACCTGCCTCTAGCATATTCCCTGCTCTTCATCTTTTTTTGTCAGCTGTCAGTGCGACTTAGGCCAACTCAATTTCACAGTCCTCTTACCCACTCTAAACTTTCTCCTTCTGAACTTGCTGCACTGTGTTCTCTTAGGTCCAACGCTGACTTTGTTATGAAACCTGCCGACAAAAGTTTTGCATGGTTGTCCGGCCTACTTCCCTCTACCTCAGAGAGGCTGAGCGCTAAATCTCAGGCAAAGCTTCCTACCTCCCCATGTAACATGGCATTACCACCAAAAAATGTGGCCATTGATTCCAAGACTGTCACTGTCCGCTTCAACTCTGAAGATGTTCTGTCCAGAGCTTCCACTCATAATCTGCCAGCCATAAAACCCGATCGTGGCTCACTGCCCATGCCTCACTGAGCTCATTTCTTTCTATAATGAATCCGTCCTCTATCCACTTGTCCAGTATTATCGCTCTTACATCCGCACTTCCAATCATGCCCATGGTCACATCAACAATTTCTACTTCACTGGTCCCAATGTCCTCCGCTTCAACATGGATGCCCAATATCTCTACATGTCCATCCCCACCAGTACGGTCCGGGTGTTTTCCACTTCTTACTTGACCAGGGGCCCGGGCAATCAGCCATCCATCACCACAGCCCGTCTGTCTGAAGTTGTTCTCCCAATGATAAATTTCTGCTTTACCTTGCCTCACATCCTGCACTTAAAATGTGAAGCTATGGGTTGCCGCATGTACCCATTTATGCCTGCCTATTCAAGTGTGCAGTGGAGCAATCATTGTTCCATTTATACTCAGACATCCTCGCACAACTCTTTTTTTCAGTATATCGCTCACTGTACCAGTGCAGCTTCTTGCTCTCGTCCAAATCTGAGAAAAAAAAAACTTTGTTTCCATTTTCCACCCCTCTATGCCATTCACATGCTCCATCTCCAGCATTTCCCCTTCCTTCCTTAACCTCTCTGTCATCATTTATTTAACAGCATGCCCATCAATTTTCATGATAAGCCTAGCGACTGTCACAGACAACTCGACACATGCTCCTCCGCAACATGCTTCCTGTGATGCCTCCATGCCATTCGCCCAGTTCTCTCAGTGACTTTGCATCTGTTATGATGATGCTACTATCCAAAAACTCACTTCAGGCATATGTCCCTTCTTACATAATCGAGGATCCCCACACTTTGTTGCTGACAAGACCCTCACGCGTGTCCTACCCAACTCCTGCACCTCTACCCGCAAACGCCCACTCCCTTCTAGAGCCATGATATTGCCCCCTATGCCCTCAATTTTCAACAAAACCATCTCCAGAATCGAAGAATAATCTTGTGCCATTTTCGCCAACTGCACCAAGACACCACCACAAAACAGAACTTCCAGTCACGCCATTAGTCAGCATTCGGTCGGAACCATTCCCTCTGGGCTACCTCGACCAATTCTCTATCACCCCCAAACTTTCATCCCATTCCAATGGCACCTTCCCACGCAATTCCAGAAGTTGCAACTCCTGATCCTTTCCCTCATCCCTCCTCACCGTCCAATGGCTCAAACAGCTCTTTCAGGTGAAACATGGTTCACTTGCACCACCTTCAAATTGGACTACTGAAGGCACTGTGCCAAATGTGGTCTCCGCGACATTGAACAGACTAAAGGCCGACTAGATGACTGCTTTGCAGGACACCTTCAGTTGGTCTACAAGCATGAACCAGACCTCCCTGTCGCTTTTCATTTCAACACAACGCTTGTCAATTCTTGGGCAGCTGCAATATTTCAGTGAAACCCAACACAAGCTGGAGGAACAGGGTCTCATCTTCTCTTTAGGCACCTTACAGCCTTCACACTTAACATTCCATTCAACAACTTCAATTTTTTAACTCTCTTCTCTATCCAAATTCCCTTTTTAATCTCAGTTTTATTCATTCACTGTTATTTCTTCAACTTATGTTGCAGAAATTTATACACCATTTATACCTTATTAATCTGCTCCTCTATCCTATTTCTATTATTATTTTTCCCCACCACTGTCGCCCCCACCAATCCCTCCCCCTAAATTGCTTCCTGTTACTTCTTCCATGTTTTCGATCACACAATCCTATTATTGTTCTGCGATCATCGCTTTCTGCTTTCTTACATTGATGCCACTATCAGCGCGGTTTTTAGACTGTACCGCTTCCACTAACAATCCCTGTGTCATTGTATCATTATTACATATTTTACATCACCTATCGCTGTTTCTTTCTCCACCTGCACCTGCTCCTCTCCCCTTAAACAGTATAGACATCATAAAAAAAAACACATATCTTCAGCTCCCTCGAAGGGTCCTACAGACTCGAACCAATGGCTGAGTTTCTCTCTGCACAAATGCTGCTGGACCTGCTAAACTTTCCCAGCATTTTCTGTTTCTGCTTCAATTTACAGCATCCCCTATTAACGGAAACTGCAGGTTAATTTTCTGCAAAGAATATTGGTCACACACGGACAATTATGAATTCAATATGATGCCGTAAACGGGAGTTTCAATATCTACCAATATGAACGTTCTTTTCACATAATTTTTAAATTCCAGGAAATATATAAAGACTCCTAAAACATTTATGACAGTTTGACAATTCGGCTATATTTTCACGCATGTAATTCTTTTCGTGTACATTTTCAAGTGCTGGATTATGGGCAACGGAGAGCTGGATTTCGGTAGGGACGGACTGTATGCCAGGGGTAGGTTACAGGAAATGAATGACAGGGTCAAAAAATGAGGGAAAGACTTTAAACTACGCGACTGGGCTCGGTGTTTGAAAGTTGGGAGTGGTAGGGATTAGGGCCCGCTCCTGTATGACACCAAGACCGTGGATGCAAAGTAAGTGGTGTTGGAGGGTGTGGGGGTGGGGGGTTGTGTGTGTTTGTATGTTTTTGCTTGGGTCGAGGTGCAAGGGTTGTGGTCGCAGGAGGCTAAGGAGAGAATCGGTTCTTATTGACCCACTGTGAACAGCAGGGTTCAGACTGCCAGAGACGCTAACGCAGCAGAACAAAACAATAACTAAATCTCACCGGAAATAAATCACTGTCAGGTTTCTGAAGACATCAAAGGTGGGTAGCCGCAGCTTCGCACCGAGGGTCACGATGGGGAAAGATGAGACCCTTTAGGGACTGTACCGGAAGGTCAATGCGACGGTGGGAATAACAACGATATGGGTCAGTAGATGAGTTGTGGCGGTTGAGCGCAACCTGGTTAGTGCGGGGCTTATTGACAGAAGGTGCAGAATGCTTGGCTGGCCATTGTTGAAACCGACACTTCTAACTTAACTTGGATTATTTTCTGATCAAGGAGAAGAAGAAAAATATCGTCAACTAAACAGCGAATAAGGGAATGTCAATGGGACAAGTTCAGTGCCGGCACATACAATTATCGCAGCACACCCTCGGTTAGACTCCTTAACGTGAACGTTACCTGTCCCCGTGTCAGACACACAAAGCTGACGGTTGACTGAAAAATGCAGGGTTGGAATGAAACCGTCTGTTTGTTTACCTACATTTAGTGTAATACCGATGCATCAGTAACAATTATAATTGGAACTGAAGGAACGAACAGGTTCCAAAAATCAGTAGATAATTGTGAAGAGCCAGGTTATTTTTGTGGGAACAGCATTTAATTTGCACAGATCTGAGTTTTTTTTTGTCAGGATACTTCTGAACTGGGTGATGTCCTGCATTTCGAAATGTCGGTCTTGAGTCAAATAATTCAAAGCTGCTGACGGAATGTGTGTGCTGAAGAGAGTGTGAATTCGAGCAGTTATCGGACCTATTACCATCGGAGTTTCACCCCATGTATCCGCCGGGACCCATTTGAATGGGTCTCTTCAGAGTTTCTTCATTAAATAACGTTTCAAGAACACCAGATGTCGATGTTTCACAGAGAAATGGGTTACACAGTAATCGAGCAGGTGGGTTAATTTACCCTCACGTGCTTGCAGCTGCTTAAGTTCCCAATTAATTTACATTTCATTTCTTGATATTGTGAATAGCTATGAAACATACTGCTGTGATAGGTTTTATTTCTCACTGTGTGCTTTAGACAACTGTTTGTTTTTTTCACTTTCAATAGCTGAGTAATCGATGTCTCGGTCTCTGCTATTTCAGTCTCGTAGCAGTTGTCCTTCATATGTATTTCAAAATGCTTTGAAATGTTACGAATATTAAATTCCTTAATAAACGTACGCATTGCATTGGATACGTATTTCTGGGTTAACAGCATGAATCAGGCCATCTTGAGCTGTGAACATTGTTTTGTTTCGGGGCTTCATGTCTTGAAATATTTGGATAAAAGTGTTTCCACTGTTTCAAAATGAGACAGTTCACAGTTTTCATTTTAAAAGCGGCAGCAGAAATTCTGCCCTCTCCAAAGGCATGCTTCATTTTTAACTCTGATTTCTTCTTTTTGGTTTTCTCACTGTCGTGTCGTTTCATTCTGGCACTGCCTCAGATTTACGATTAAATTCCCCACTCAATCATTCACATCTTCTCGTAACATCATTTTAGAAGAATTCACTGTAACTGGGTCACGCTGAAAAAAAAAGCACTTTAATTGGACGTTGTATAATGTTCACGGTTACTTGAGTGATCTTCCCTCTTTCTGTACGGAGGACGGTTCCCTCCAGTTAAGTGTAAAGTTAGAGAAAGCAGAGATTAAATTGTATTTCAGCTATTTGAATCGTAGTTCCATCTAGCACTGTGCTTTACAACTGAAAGATAAACATGTTTTTTTTGTGAGGTCTGTCAGGAAGAGCCATCGAATATTTTCCTTTCTCTGTGCATTGTATATGATATAAACAGGTGGAGACATGCATCATTTGTCAACATTTTCAGCTGCTCATTGCGGCTGGACAACTGCACAAACTGAATTGTAACGCTGAAAATCTAGCGGGCGAAAACAATGGAACAGAAAGGTGTACTGGCGATTAACGTCATTGAAAGAAGAGAAACGAGCGTTGGTGAGAGAGAGAACGACTTGTGGTAAGAGAAACATCAGTCTAAAGAATGCGCAAGGTTGGACGTGTGATATGGTCGCAGCAATTACTGAGACAAACTGATCGGAATTTGTTTAAATGATGCTGCCGCGTATAGTGAGGATTCATGGTGGACCTGCTCCCCATGAGTTCAGCTAAGCAAGGCCTCACGTTGTTTTTTTTTTTCCTTATGTTGTTTGTTTTCTTTTCCTGAAGATTAATTTTCGTGTTTTTATCTCAATGTTGGCGATTCAGTGCTGAATTCAATATCGTTCTTTTAAATTCTATCCGACAACTACGTTGAAAAAGTGGCAAAGTTATTTCAAGAATATTATTTATTAAATGCTCATGAAAATGTGCTGAGGGAATTCATCACAGTTGTTATGTCTGCAGGGTGTTGGTTCTGTAACACAAATGCGAACAGGTAATCATTTCTTATTGCCCTAAGTGAACTCTGTTGCTGACATTTTTAGACAGTGACTCTGCTGAAATATGTCCCTGTTTAAATCAGCTCCTCGTATTTTGTTCAATTTGTATTGTTTCCAAAACCCTCACCTACAGCCTTCCTTCCAGCTCGTAGATGTCATTCCCCCTCTTTTACTTACAATTTCACTCAACGTCTCGTTCTCCAAATTCCTCTTCCAATGGGAGCCAAAAGCTCAAACCAACTACCGTGTAAGTCTTTTTATTTTACAGATTGCGTTATCAAAGCACTGATCGAATGCATTAAAACAGGAGAACGATTCAGCTGTAATAAATGATTTCGCTCAGACTTCCCTGCCCTTTGACTGCAGCCCATTTGAGGGTTTAAACATTTGGATTCCCCCATGTAAAAAAAAAATACTGCCTCTCGACTGGTACTGCAGAATCACTCAGTTCTTTCTGTGGCGTTTTACATATTTTTTAAAGGAGTTCATCATTCATTGCTGACATGTTTTCGAATTAAATCCAATTTAAATTTCAAAAAAACAGCGTGAAACATATGATGAAGCAATTAGTAAATTGCACCACAGGTCGTATCACCTCTTGCTTTGGACCGGCATCTTACCTGAAATATTTATGCATAATTTCCCCCTGTCCCAGTTAGATTAGTGGCGATTGTGATCCTTCCCTGAAGAAAGTGCGGTCTTTCCAAATGTATCACTGGGCACCTGCTGGGCATGTCTGTGGCCGATCTCCGTGTCGTTCTTACTTAAATGATATTTCGTTGGAATGTGCTGCTTTATTTCCGAGGTAGGTTCCTGTAAATTACTGTTGTGAGCTGCCTCATAATCAGCTTGGCCTTTACAGTCACAGTGCTTTCTATATGATTCGCAGTCGCTTTCCACTTTGACTGATTCTGGCCATTTGTTGCGAGAAACTGAAAACAAAATATTGTACCGCGAATACAGCGGCTGTGATTCTTGGAATAGTCAGCGTGGTGGGCTGTTCTAAACTGTCCCATGGTATAGTACACGTGAAAAAATAAATGTGATAATGTTCCCTGGCGTGTCATAATTAAATTGTATTTTGCTACTTCACCTGCATCGTCCGCTTATTTATTGTTTGTTTTTTTTCTGAATTTACATCTCAATGTCCCGATCATCAGTCATATTGTGCTTTCTAGTAGAATCAGATGATGACTCCGGAGTGGAAAGAAGGAGGAGAATCTCAATGACCCAGAGCTAGAGAGCCGAAAAATGTCCAGCATTTTACTTTTCCGTATATCTGGCAGATTAATTTTGTTATTAGCTAACCATCTTGTTTGTAGCATTTATCTGTTTCTTTGTGCTGCCTGTTAATATAAAAGAACACAAAGCAGCAATGCTGCCACTTTACATTACCCATAAACACCTGGACTAACTTTCTTACCCGGACTAAATTCAGTGATGAGAAGGTGAACGCTGTCAAATGCCAATCAAATTAATTCCAAAAATGGTGAAAGGTCGATTCTACTGATGGCCATCTAGCAGCGAGCGTTCTCCACACAAGTAGACTAGTGTCTGATGATGGTGATGGTGGTGCCTGGCTGATTTCTCAGCAAATAAGTTCAAAAGAAGCAAGGTGAAACCACGGGTGGAGGCGGAGGATTTTTGGGATGAGGCGGTGGGTAAAGCTTCGGCTGTTATTAGATCATCCAAGATCTCAGTCTGTTGGGGGGCGAGGGCTGCAGGGGTGGGGTGGTTCTGTGAGTGGACATTTCCACGGGGTCACGGTGTGAAGTTGGAGTCTGTGTGTCCGTAGTCATCATTTATTCACCCATAGTCGGTGGGAAGCTCTGGATGGGCCAACATTAATTGAGCATTCCGAAAAGGCCTGATAAGATTGTGTTGAGTGGTCATCCGGCTCCACTGCATTTTATGATTTGAGGTAACACCTACAATGACGTTAAGAACAGTTACAACAATTTGACCCATTGACAGTGTGGATATGGCCCTAGTTTCCAAGTCATCATGGTGAGTTGCGTGCAGGGGAACCTCCAGGTGGTCGTATTGCAATGTACATTTGCCGCTGTACGTCGAAGCGGTATTGAGCATGAGATTCCATGGTATCGTTTAAGCAGGATTGGGAGTCCGACCCTGCATGCTGTTGAAGGTAGCCACTGCTGTTGTGTTGTAGAGTTATCTGCGGCCTTCGTGTACTGCTCCCTTATAGCCAAGTACATAAATGTTTGAACGACAAGTTTGTGTGGGTTCCCCATGTGTGGGTTCCAATGTGGGGATTCCCTTTGAGAGGGTTAAGGTTTTTGGGACGTCATTTTGAAACGCGGCTTTTGTTTAGCGATGATTCTCAGTCAGGTTGAATCTGTTTTGCGAGGGGCCGCCGCAATGGGAAGGGTAATCTTGTGTGGGAATGAGTCACTGAGTTTGAATAGGCGCGCTGCCATATCAGTGTGGGGAGCATTGTGAGATCGGATTGAAGTTCCCGTGTGAGCAGGGGTGTTTGCATGAAGTGATTTCTGTGTGTGAGCCTCTTCCTGTGCGGGATTTGTTTGCACCATTTGGGATGTCCATGTGTGCGGTGGATTTCTCGCTATTCGTGAAATATTTTGCAGATCTCAAGATGTGTTTTGGATCTCTGTAGTATCAAAAGGTCCTTGTTCCCTTGAGAATACACTTCGGTTTTTGAGTTGTGTAATACTCTCTTCTTTTAAAGGCCACGATTTAATCTTCCTCCTGCACAACTTCAGGGATTGTTTGCAGATCAGAAGTTCTCAGCCATGTTTCATTCTCACTATCCTTAAATGGGAGCA
This sequence comes from Carcharodon carcharias, assembly GCF_017639515.1. Classification (NCBI taxonomy): domain Eukaryota; kingdom Metazoa; phylum Chordata; class Chondrichthyes; order Lamniformes; family Lamnidae; genus Carcharodon; species Carcharodon carcharias. The sequence goes on along the minus strand of NC_054486.1, from coordinate 452,906 downwards.
CTCCATTCACAATGACGTCACCATGGGGAAAAACTTGCCTCCATCTAGTCTGCACAGTATCCACATTGTTTTGAACGCCCAGGTGATATCTACAATGTGTCGCCTCCGCTCATTGGAGAAGAGATCACATTTCACTGACCTAATCAAAAAATGGAATTCCGCCACTTTGAACCACCGTTTCTGCTTCCTCTGTAATATTTTCATATCATTCATTTTGTATGCTGTTCAACACTGCACACAGCACTGCCTTTGAATCTGAACTAATGCTGTTTGCATTTTTATCATGACTGATTTTCTCAAAATCCTTATCCCTGTTAATAAAGCGCAAAACCTACATGCGTTATCAACATAGTCTTCCGGATTCACTAATTTACGGCAATGTAGCAGCCTCTCTCCAATCCACATGTTTATTATACCAATTATTTTGTATATTCGCTCCTCCAGCTCGTTACCAACGTAACCACTTCACACCGTCGAGTCATTGGCAAATTTTGAACTTGTGTGTTTAAACTCAATTATCTGCCATCACTACATACTTGTAAACCAGGCGATTAACGTTGATAAGTTAATTGTTTTTTGATATGATTTGGAATGGGAGTCATCGTACGTGGAATGCTTGGTCAGACTTTTGGAGGATCCCATTTAGAATAATGATTTTATTTACATATGTAAGGCCCTCATGGATATTGACATGGTGACAGCTGAATGGATGTTTCTCCTCGTGGGATAGACTAGAATTGAATTTAATGTTTTAAAAAAACTAAGGCTACTATCATTTTAAATGCAGGTGAGAAGATTTTTTTTCTCTCAGATGGCTCCGAAACGTTGAGCGTATCTTGTTCAAATAACAGTGGCAGCAGGAGCAGTGCACATTTTTTAACATGGATGTAGAATCACACTTTATTTGAAAGGGATTCGAAGTTGATCGGGAGTAGCTTTAATGTGGGATTGAGGCCACCATAATATCAGTCATGATCTTATGGAATGCGGAGCAGGCTCTAGCAGCAGAATGACCCACTGTTGCTCCTAGTTAGTATGTGTGGGGAATATGTTATTGCTGAACTACACCTGCAGCTGCAGTTTCCGTGTGAGAATGAGAGAGGGGGTAGTTCTGTGTGGAGAGAGATCTCTGTGTTTATGATGTTTCTCTGAGTGGATGGTGTCTGAGGATGGGGCTAGTTTCTGGGAATGGGGTGAAGTCATCTCTGTGGAGCAAGGCTGCTTCGGCAGGACTGAACAATAGCGATGAACAGCACTGTATCCTCCTCATTCTGTCTTTCACTGTCCTGTGTACGTCTTCCTCCATTATCTTCATGTGGCCTTATTTCATACCGGGTTTGATTACCAAATCAAAACACTGCCCGAGACCTCTCAACTGCTCAAGTTCTGTTCCCTTGTTCATCTCTGATTTCCATCACTTCAGTATTGCGGAGCGAGGGTTACATATGAACTACAATCATACCTCCTCCAGCTGTCATACAATCAATACAATTTATCAGATTATCTTTCAAAATATGCCTGAACCACCGTTATCCCAGATGAAAGCTGGTTAAGGTACTTATTTTCAAATCAAGCTATAACCTGTCTTCTTGGGAAATAAGGAAGGAGAAAGGAAATTGTAACTTAAAAAATAAAAAAAAAACTGAGAATCCCTGAAAACAAATCTGCTCGTCTGGAAGCATCTGAAGAGAGGGAAACAGTGAAGATGTTAAGAAACCAATGACACTTATTTCTTAGGAACTGGAGAGAAGTGGAATTCCGATGTGCTTAATGTTGTTGCAAAAAAAAGAAAGTCGAAGGGACAGTGCAACAAATTCTGGCGTCGGGGATATGCTAGAGGCTAGGAGAGATTACACTAGAAAGATGCATTGAAACATAAGACAAAGGGAATGACACTCGAATTGCTAATGTTTGCTGCTTTTGTCTAGACGAGGTGTAGATAGCAGAATAAATGCCAGCACTGCCTGAAGCAAAAAGAAATGACGGCAGAAAATGGCAGCAAAGAAATACCAGCTCTGTCTAAATGTAAAAACAATAATCATTACAGACTGGCACGGGCAAAGAATAAAATCAAAAATTAGAACATTTTTCATTGCCTGAAGTTGTTAAATTCAATTCTGACTCCAAGATGCATTAAAATGCCTAATTGGAAGCGAAGATGTTATTCTTCCAGCCTGCATCGACCTTCATTGAAACATCACAACAGACTGAGGACAGAGAATTGATCATGAGAGCAATATGGTGAATGGAAATAGCAAGTCATAGGAAGATCGGGATCATGCCTGACACAGATCATTTTATTTACCGCAAGAACAGCAAGTCTGCTTTCGGTCTCCCCAATGTAGTTGAGACTGCGCCGTGAGCAGCGAATACATGAGAGTACATTGAACAAAGTACATGTAAATCACTGTTTGACCTGGAGGGATTGGTTGAGGCTTTGAAGGTGAAGGGGAAGGAGGTAAAGTTGCATTCAGTACAGCTCCTTCCAATGAACGTGAGAGTGCCCTTGGAAACGCAATAAGGTGTTGGATTGCACCTGGAGTCACAGAGAGTGCTGTTCCTTTAGAGTGTTGACAGGCTAGGGAGGGGTCCATGTGTTTTTTGCTGGCGTAGGCTGCTGGGGTGAAGAATGAGTTCCAGGGAACCATGTCCTATTATCAGGAAGGATGTGTGCAGAATAGCTGGATATGCGTCGGACACTGTTCAGAGGGAAAAGAGTGGAGTTTACTTGGCTGGGGAATAAAAGAGAGTCCTTACTGTAGGGGAATTATGTGAAGTGTTATAACCGAGACAACTGTGGAAATCGGTGGATTTGTAAAGAATATTCGTCGACAACATATAGTCAGCTATTGAGACAGGGAATTCACGGAATGTAGGTATCGGAGGTGGATGATGTGATGGTGAGAAAGGGATGTCATCGGGAGCAAAATTGATTAATGATATGTTTACAGACATTCAGGAGAAAGCAAGAAGTGGCACGAAAACAGCCCTTGCTGTTCCAGAAAAAAAAATAATCCTGGGATTGGGTGGAATTCATTCAGGAACGTACAACATGACCACCCCCGCAAAAAGGCAGATGTAACTGGGGTCCATGCTGGCAGCAAAACCCACACCGACGTTAGTGCAACTGTGACGAGAGAAAAAAAAAACTTTTTTTTCACGCAAAGAGTAGTTGGGGTTTGTAATGCCATGCCGGGAATTGTGGTGGAGGCAGTTTCTATAGAGGAATTTAAACTATGAATAAGTGATTATCAAAATGGAAACAATGTGCTGGGTTAGAAGGAAAAGGCAGGAGATTGACACGAAGGTAAAATGTCCAGAGAGCCGGTGTAGACACAATGGGGCCGTCCATGTACTCCTTTACCGTTCGTTGGTTCTGTGATTCTTATTTTGCGGGAAAAAAATAAAAACAAGTTAATGTTTGTTTCCTCAATGACAGAACGAGTTCAGCCAGGCTGAGGTGGGGGTTTGTGGATGTGGACTGTTCGGGCCTCATTTGGTTGAAAAAACCTAGAGCCCTTAATACGCAATGTTGAGGAAGGAGGTTTAGAGGGATTGGATGTACATAGTGAAGAGTAGCAATTAGGGCCAGGTAACTGGAAAACGTTGAGGTGATGTAGGGCATCTGAATAATCACAAATATAGGTAGGGGTTTTATGAACAGTGGGGAGAAAAAATAGAGACAAATATGAAGGAATAATTTCATCATGGTAGGCACTGCTGGAGACAATGGGTTAAATAGCATAGTGCTTTTTGGGACTTTATATAAAGTAGGTACAAGTGTGCTGTAGAGTTGGGGCAACATGAGGCTGGAGGGATCAGAGGGATTTTCTGCTTTGGAGTTGACGTCGGTAGCAGGCTTGAAGACAATGGTTTGATGTTTGTTTGTGGGGTTTTGGTCCAAATGGGGTGAAGAAGAAGTATCTGAGTTTTGGTGCAGAGATTCCGGAAGGTAGAGGACTGTGTGCCAGGCAATATGCGCATCAAATTGAGTATGTAAACTTCGCTTTTTTGTACAATATGTTAATGTAAATGACTGAGCGCACAGTCACACAAAACTACATGTTTATGAAGTCTGTGATTCTGAGCCAAGCTCATAGGAAAACCAAAAATAATTTAACTGCCGATGTGACTCTACTTAGACACTCGGCCATAAACTGGCATAGTGACTTATAAACTGACATTGTGATGATAAAGTAACCAGAAAGATAGAAAATAAGTAATCACCCCAAAAATGACAAAGGGTCCTCAATCCTGAGCAATAATAAAACTCTATTTTTTGCAAAAGAAACAAAAACCAAGAGATTACCCATGTCCCAAATTAATTGAAGAGCCAGAAATTGTCGCCCTGCTGTATACACTGTCCCAATGATTAGCACGTAATCCATTGAATTTAAATGTTCGATCACCTTCAAACTAGCACTGAGACATTATGTACCCAACTATCTTAAAACTAACTCGCTACCCATTTACTGCCTCACTCCTCCAAAAGTACAAGCTCCCCACCAACGAACCCTCGACAAATAACGTTGACTTCGAGCTTTCGAAAAACTGCCACTCTCGTCCTAGCAACGCAAAAAAAGTATAGAAAGTCACATTCTGATTTGTTCAAATAGAACATGAAATACCACTGATAACATCAAGCTCTACTGACACAAGTCCCATACTGGGACAATGCAATATGTACCAATGATCTGACGGAACACCGGTAAACTGATAATGTGCCAGTTAACTTATTGAGCGCCATAAATCTATGGGCAATGGCAGACTGAGACAAAAAGAACAATTGACTCATATATATCTACCCGTACTACCATCGATGTACTGAAGCGTGTACTCATGTCATATTTAATAAAAACGGTAAATTAAGTGAACTATTCAAATAAAGCGCATAATCACTAGTTAAAAACGTCTTTAGTATTATATGAATCATCCAGCTCATTAAAAACACAGGCACAATAATATGATACGTACAACGAGAGCTGATAATGAACTATCAATAATGAAGTAAATCAACCATTTGGATTAATGTGAACCCATTAACTTTAACGGCTTCCTGATTAAATCTGACTCATCTTGCGAAGGCTGACTGGCATGTCAGCTGGACATATGAATGTCCGACATCAGCAATTGGAATCAACCACCAATTCAAAAAAACAAGCGGAAACTGTGTGAACACAGGCAAGGTCGTGGTACGGCCTTCGCTGGAAGGCCGGGGATGAGGGTGGGCCAACTTAAAGCCGGTTTGAACATTAGGCAGAAGCATTCCGTGGCTTTCGAATGGAGGCTCGGGATTGTTTGGGATTACTGAAAATGTTTCGAACATTACCTTAATTCATTTCTTGGCTTTAAAGTTTGGCTCGGTACGGTTAGGGACCAACAAATAAAATTTCCATTGTCGGCAGAGTCCATAATTGTTCCACTGAACACTTACTTTGACTCTGTCTGTGCTGGAGAATAGATTATTGCTAACGTGTGATTAAAAGAGAGACATTGGCGAAATTGAATTTGAAACACATTCACATATTGGATATGGGTAAACGCCAGGTACTAATCAAAGCAGCAAAACCAATTTGCCGAAATTCCGCCAGGGGGACAGAAAGATAGGAGCGATACTGAATAGTCGTTGATTTTACATGAAGCAGCAGTCCAGTACTGCTCCAAAGGTGTCTGTGTTAGGGAAACTGTCTTATATTTAGGCATTACTGGCATCATCAGCAGTGAAACATTAAATGCTTCAGCATTGTATATAAGCAGTGATCAAGCAAGCCAGCAAATAACAAATTAAGTATTACATTGGGGTTTTCTAATTGATACATTTTAAGGTAAATTGACAGTTGGCAAAATGTAATTCATATAAAGGGAGAAATGCAAATACCATATCAATATAAGGATATCTTGCTGATTCAAATTCATAAATTGACTCGAAGCACATGACTGTTAAAAAAACATGCACCTGATACAATAATTATACCGCACCCGCCACAACAATCAACTCAATGACCAAATCTGCAATTTTCTGAGCACCAAGCAAGTGATTTAGAATTCATCACTTAACCAAGTTACCACGACCCATCAACTCACTCCTCGCTATGAATACAAATGAATAAAATGTAGAAAAGCTACCCTGTGCTCTGAAACTGACCAAGCATCTCAGAAATCCTCCAGTATATGTCACTTTACATACTATCTAGCCGTCCTTTGGAATTTAAATTGATACACTGTCCAGCAGCCCAGAACCATTAAAAACATTCAGGACACAAACAAAAGAGGCTTACTCGTTATCCCAGGAAATCTTTATCCCTCATCGAAATCCTATCAGTAAAGTGATGCCCCTGGTCTGCTCTGGGGAGCTTGGCTACACCGAAGCATTTTTTTGAGAATAATCTCATACCCACAGTAGCTTGAGGGCGGTGTTTTTGAGGATAGGGTGGCATTTGGGTTTTATTTTTTTTTTTGGGGGGGCGATGGTAAATGCTGACATGCTGGCTGCAGATCTTCACAGTCTGAGCAATGGCAATAGTCAGTTAAACCCGCCAAGGTAGACGTTTAAAACAAAAACAGAATTACCTGGAAAAACTCAGCAGGTCTGGCAGCATCGGCGGAGAAGAAAAGAGTTGACGTTTCGAGTCCTCATGACCCTTCGACAGAACTTGCGTTCGAGTCCAAGAAAGAGTTGAAATATAAACTGGTTTAAGGTGTGTGTGGGGGGGGGCGGAGAGATAGAGAGACAAAGAGGTGGAGGGGGGGCGGGGGTGTGGTTGTAGGGACAAACAAGCAGTGATAGAAGCAGATCATCAAAAGATGTCAACAACAATAGTACAATAGAACACATAGGTGTTAAAATTAAAGTTGGTGATATTATCTAAACGAATGTGCTAATTAAGAATGGATCGTAGGGCACTCAAGGTATAGCTCTAGTGGGTTTTTTTTTTATTTATATAATGTAGCACACGTCAGACTGTCTCGACAGTTTACCGACATCTTATTTCCTGACCAACAATCAATGGCACTGATTAGATTATTTGCAGGCGATATTATGTCATTTTTTCCCTTGGATTTGTGCTGTCATCCCGATATACAGCCCCGATTCATTGGCCTGGACATGTTCAATGTTCACAAGCCTTATGCCAATATTATAAGGGAGCAGCCACGAAGCTGCTGGTGCAGACATCACCACAACGCCAGGTGCTTCCTGTCAGTTCTGCACAACAGTAAAACATACAGCGAGTGTTATGTTTTTTTCTGCACATTACGAGCTGTATTGGGATTACACACAAACATCTTCAATACTAATTACTCATCTTGAAAAGAAAACACATTTCATGTTGGAACAAATATCCCTGTGTTCTCTACTTCTCCACAAGACTAACGCTGAATGATGGAAACACGTTTATTTAAATGATTGGCAATATTTCCCGAAGAAGGTGCAACTACAATTTCGGCAGCAAGTAGAGAATGAGTTAGGAGCGGCACAGTTCCGACTGGGTAAATGGGGAAAACCGCCCAAGTAATAATGGTGGTCTCTACACATCTGTTATTGGTGATAATGGTAATCAAGCAACTGCCATTTAAATGAAGCATTTTCTTAAAGTGTGACAAAAATAGGCACCAATAAATTAGAAGACAAGGAGTTGCAGCCGATATTTAGATTTAAGGTTATTTCAATCTCAATAGTTAGCTAAATCGCTAAGTTTAGCTGCATGAATTTTAAATGTATTGACCATCATCTTATATGGAATGTCCGTCAAATTCTCCTCCACAAATCTGAAAAAATAAACTCGTTATGGGACTGCAGACAATCCAATGAAATATATAAGTAGTAGCCGCAAAAAAATCCAGTGCAAACACACGGCGTCATCAATATACGCAGAGTTATTTATCTGCGAATCTTTTAACTGGGTCCTGCGGCCTTGCAGCTTAGAAAGAGAAGTTGTAAATAGATATTTGCGTTGATTGTGTCTGTCGCTTTCCTATGGTGAAAAGTCCTCTCGACAAAATGTACCAGTGTGTCAAGTATTTTTAAATGTTTAATACGTTTAATGTATTTATGAACTTACGGTTTAATGTGCTGCAGTCTGTCTGACATTGACAGCGGTAAACCACACGCTCTCCAGCTCAAACACAGATTATAATCAGGACGCAGAAAATACATCACAGTACGTTTAAAAATTAAACTTTGCAGCTTTCAAACAAACCGAATTTCGTAACTCAAATCCTTTCCTTCCTCACAGGAAAAGGCGGTGGATGGGTCCTCGGCTCGTTTTCTCCATTAATGGGCAGGTTCATTCTCATTGGTTTGTTCGCAGGCGGCAGTATAGAGTTCTCACGTGATAACATCTATCGGTTATTTGGAAGGAAGAGTCACCCCTGTACAAAAGTTTTCAAATACTTAATTGCCGACTCAGCCGGGTTTTCGGAAGGTGTTCGAAGGAGAGCTCGGCATCTGTGCACAGCATTCGGTTCATTCGCAATTCCCATCGCAGGAACCCGCTGTCGGGACGATGCTGCGGTCCTTTCCGACTCTAACTGCGCTGCAGCTTCTAAACTGTGAGTGATTACAAATTGATGTCATCCTGTCCTATATTGAGGCTTCCACTATTATTAAACAATTAATCTTATCAATACACATGTTGATATTTACTGCTTATATTATTGAGATGGTTGGGAAGGCAATTTCAGGAGTTTTTTTTCAATATTAACAATTTTCCCTATTGTGTAGTGGGATATTGATGCATAATAATACGCAGAGCGAAGGAAGCTCGCTATCTGAAATGCCGGAGAATGCAGAAACCCTCATCACATTTAAAACATGTTCGGTTGCGCATTTAAATTATGGTTGCGCAGAAACCAAGGGGCCAAAACTGTAAAGTGGGGCAAGGCGGTGTCCGATTTTTCGACCCGCGAAGGTCCCTGTTCTCTATCGGCGTTCACCTGAGGTCCCTTTACCGGCTGGCTAGTTCGGAGTTAAAAACATTCCCAACTGAGAAAGTTGTACAAATGTAAAGCAGATGGCTTTCCCGAGAGATAGTGTTCCAGTATGGGCTTTATTTATGGAAAAGGGACGATGTAAATTTATTTCTGCCCTTCATTATTATCGTATGAATTGAAGATTGAAGTGTCGAGTTTATTGCTGACATTTCATCCAATGAATATTTTAGGCTGTTCAAGTGATTTCAAAATCGATCATTTTGAATCGTATTTGAAAGGTGTTTCTCCTGATTGGTGGTTGTTTTAAATGTCCATTTGATATTTACCTCAGGCTGATTTAAATCTGAAATAGAACATAAATAACATAGCAGATGCATTTATTGAGTCCCCTGCGTCTATTCCTTACGCACAGCTCATGAAGATTTACACTCTGATCGGACAATAACAGCTGAGCTTGTACGACGTACAGAGCCATCAATATTAGAATAACATGTAGCGGAGTCTTGGTTTACGCCAATTTAATGAGTATGAAACTGCACCTCCTAACGTGTGAGCCACCCCACACATTAATGTCAGTCGACGTCCCGTCTGAATTATGTGTGATATAGAGGCAAATACTAAAGCGTCTATAACAGTTGGTTCAGCCTTGGAGTGATTTGCAAGTTCGATAAATAATGTAAATTGATATAAGATTAAAGAGCACAATTAATATGATAATGTTTTCTATTGGTGATTAAGTGCATTCTCCAAAGATATTGTTACTGCAACCCCTTTAACTCGTGGAAGATGGCATTTATCAATGTTCCTGATTAATTTGTCAGTACATCCTTCCAAGTTATGACCACCTTGTAAAAAGGTTAAAATTCGCATTTAATTGTTTATTTTGAAGGGTTATGTCAAAAGTAGGTTGGTTCAAATTTATTCCATATTCTATTTTTTTTTTCACGGTCCCATGTGGGGTTTAATGAGGTATCGAGTCTTGTGCCTTTATTTCCTTGCACCTGCCTGAATTTTTGTTCACTTTTATGTCGATGCTTTGTTGCAGCTTTTTTTGCTGTTCCAGTGTGTCTTTTTTGTTACAATTATAAATCCCTAATTAGCGACAGTAAATGCTGGTTTACTGAAATGGAAAATCGCTGCACTCTTGTCAAGTAAACGGTAAAAGGCATATGGTTCTCTAAATCAGTTTCCATTATTTAAAAATAAATCAATGACTCTATATGCCAGATATTGTAATTTTTTGAGGAGCATGTCTTTTAAATCAAAGAACTGCTGGAGGCATGTTTTATATATTGCTCCAGAAATTATCTTCACATATCCAGGGCTGACAAAATGCTTTGTCGAAAACTGGAGTAGTTTTCCCTAAATGCTTGAATAGTTAGGGTTGTGGAGGTGAATTCTGAAGAGTTAATTTAATTGTGATTAAATCTGAGCTTGTAGACACTTTGCGCATGTGTCTACTTTTAAATCCATGAAGATCAACCGGCCACATTTTCCTCATTGCTTTTGGAGACCGGAAACTAGGCTATTTTTTTTCACAGCTAATTAACTGAATTACATATGAAACTGAGACTTGGATGACAAAAAGTCGAAACCTATCACACTCCCAACATTTAACTTTTATCTTGACGTCTGTGCCTCTTGTACAGAAACAACAGACTTGACATACAATTCTAACCTGGTAATTGAAATTCAGCGGAGAAGTAGCGGAGACTGACGCTGTTCGAATGGAACGTATCAGAGTCTGGAATGTAAATTAACTCAATGAGTGCAGAATCCGAGTCAGGGCTGAACTCACCGATGAATGACCCAATGCACATACCTCATTAACTCACTTTCCTCAGTTGAAATACGGGTCAAACCTACTTGTGATCAAGTGAAATAAGAAGGATGCAAATGTTTTTTTTTTCAGCATTTGCGGGTTGGACACGACTTTTGAACAGAATGTAATAAAATATTAATCATTGTCAGCATTAATATTGCTTGCATTAGCTTTTGCCATGAGTACAATTGTTTAATCCTATCTCCAAACAGTTACATAGCTAAAAATCTTCTTATCTTTACGTATTTGCTCTGAGTTTTGGTTAGCTTTTATTTTCTCCTAAACAATGACCTTTTGATCTGAAGTTGGTGTTTCTACTTCATACTTTTTGCATGTAGAGTCAATAAATTATTAAATTCTCTCCTCCACCTTCCACGTTCCCGATAACTTTGATGCAGAGTTAAGGGGATCTCGGGATTTTTTTTCAATTAATTTGCACCGAGGCGAGGATTTTTTTTTTTTTTGCTGCTTTGACGGGCGAAGGCACGAAAATAAATTCTGGTTTACTGAAAAGGAATAAATTCGAGTATTGTTATCAGATACATTTTTCATTTTCTGAAAAAAACATTTATATTGGTTATTTACTTAAAATTTAATAAAACAAATCATAAAGAAGCTTAAATTCTAAAATCCTAACTGTGTCACTAATTTAACGAAGTTTTCCTGCAGAGCGCAGAAAGGAGGCAGAAGATGAAATTTCTATTATCCAGAATAATTTTCACAAACCAAGCGCTGATCAGGTTCAATTCCCCAGAAGGGGTCCTATTGTGTTCAAATTTGGAATATGTGGGATTAGACGGAGCGAGATTTTAAAGGGATAAAACAAAAAAAAACTGCGGATGCTGGAAATCCTGAACAAAAGCAGAATTACCTGGAAAAACTCAGCAGGTCTGGCAGCATCGGCGGAGAAGAAAATAATTGACGTTTCGAGTCCTCATGACCCTTCAAACTTCTGTTGAAGGGTCATGAGGACTCGAAACGTCAAGTCTTTTCTTCTTCTCCAATGTGGCCGGACCTGCTGAGATTTTAAAGGGTTTATTTAACTTGTAGAAATTTCATTGAATGCATATTACGGACTGTTTTAATTTCCGTTCATTACATCAAACAGGAAAATTAATAAATCCAATATTAATAACTGCAATATCTAAATAGTAACTTGCATGTGCTTGACAAAAACTTTGAATACAGGACCAAGTACTTATCACATTTCGATTTAATCCGGAATCCAACTCAAATACCTGGTCAGTTAGTTATAATTTCTCCCCTGCTGCTCTTGCACAGACAACGAAGAGTCAAGTGCAAATGTTTCTAAACCCAGTTTGCTGGAAGCCGAACGCCTTTACTCTTAGAGAAGCATGTATAATATTTTGGGATGTTAGTTCACTGGCTGAACGGTCAAAACCTTTTAAATTAGCGGTTCCTGCCAACTGAACCCGCACACGCATTTTTCAAAAAAGATGTTTATCTGTGGCAGAGATTTCTGAATGCTGTGTGCTATAATGAGCTTAAAGATTTCAAATAGACTTATGGACAATGACTGTTAATTTTTCAAAGTTAAATTGTAAATTGAAATCGATCAATGTTGTTTGTGATGGGATAATTATGGTTCTAATGACTATTATTTGCACACTGAAAGCTGAGGAGAGCACCAAATCTCACATTTTCCCAGGAATTAACCTGTGAACATAATTGATTATTTGTTTTATATTGGGGGGTGGGTTGTCAAATATTTTTTAATTCAAATGAAGTTTACTGAGGCAGACATTTATGCGAATATTATTTAGGTGAAAATGAATGTCTGCCATTTCCAAATGCTACATATTTATTTTTACATAGAATCTTGTTGTAGTTAATGAGATATCAGATCTGAATTCTCAAACTCGTTTCCTTTTATGTTGCTTTATACCAGGCTTTAGGACGCATTCATATCTTGTGCATGTTATACATGAGGTACTTAATGAGGAGATGTTTGGACTGCCGATCAAGGGGGTTGTTATGACGTGGCTGGTGCGCAGCTTCTTTAGTATTTTTGTCATTGCCATTGCCAAGGCAATCAAAGACTACTCCAACAAACTCCTGAGTTATATAGTCTAGGTAGGCGCTGGCTTTGTACAGGGATTACAGAAATCATGCAAGTGTTTGCAGAAATCCAACTGAGGGCGGGAATCAATGTGAGATGTTCTATAACACGTTTAGCAGGGAATATAAATATGGTCGAAAATCCTCCTGGTTAAAGTAAAAACCCGAACCCATTTTAACGCTCAGTCAATTGTGTGAAGCCAACAAATAGAAAGTGACCAAGAAACATGCAGGTCACATGTCATCGGGCACCGAAGGTTGGTGATGTAAAGATATCATCGATAGTATGTTAGAGGGACTTTAGAAGGTGATCTGTGTAATGGGTATTCTCGGGATCTCCTGGGTAAACGGTGACCAGTTAATAACATGAACTTGCTGCTGAGCCAGTACTGGATGCTTCATTAGGATTGGAAAACAGATGAAATCACAAACCGCGGGATTATTTCTTCCGAAACTGGACGGGAAATCTACCCTCAGATAATGATGCAAACTTGGGTGTTTGTGAAATATTTTAGCATCAAGTTTCTGCAAACCTTATGTTCAAAAAAGGACAAAATATTCTCGCTGTTGCTTTTGAGAAATAACTTTTCTGGCCGTTTCATTGTTTCCTTACCCCATGAAACTTTAATTCTCAACATTTCATTTCATTTCAGGCAGAACTGGGAGCAGTCAGGCTGATCCATCAGGTAATAACTCTGAATTTTCGTATTATTTGAAATCTTCCTGTCCACTCGACGTCAATTAAAACTAACAGTCAGAGACAATTCAAGTACCAATTTGATCAACGATTAACTCGCTCTCCCAGTGCCTTTCAGGGAGGAATGGAAAGTTTCCTGCACTCCGGTAATCTTTCATAATTAAACACTGTTGAGGGACAATTGCTGCCTAATGCAGAGCGACCATGACTAGGGAGGTGAAGCTCAATAACAACTCAATAGCGAATTCGCGAATTACATCCAACCAGAGATGTAGGTCACATGACGTTACATTTCCGGTGTTTGGGGAGGGTGGGGCTGTCTTTCAGGAGGAGTTTCCAAGTTGCCCCCTTGCTGGATCTCAGTCAGTTAGCGCTTACAGTCACGTCCATTTCCTGGTCTCTGGGGGCTGGAATATACTCTGAACATATCGACCGACTGTCCCAGAAGGGGCATCTCTCCCACTTATTACCGATTCGTTTAAAGGGTTGAGTACAATTGTAACCTTGCGTTTGACACTTTTGATATAGTTCAATGGGAAATTGTGCGCAGGTCAATAAAGCAGATTCTCCTGCTCTGACCTGCAGAAAGTGGAGACCGGTTAGTTGGGGCTCGTGGATTTACTAGGTTATAATTCTGCTCATTTTACTGTATTTTACAGAGGCAGTGAAACTGAGACTGGCGAATGGGAGCGGTCGGTGCGTAGGAAGAGTGGAGATTCACTACAGGGGGCAGTGGGGGACTGTGTTTGGTATCATCTGGGACCTGCAGGACGCCGCTGTTGTGTGTCGGGAGCTGGGCTGCGGGACCGCGGTGTCTGCACCGGGCAGTGCTCACTTTGGGGAAGGTTCCGGACCTATTGTGACGGTGGCTGTTCGGTGCAGCGGGAACGAGTGCGGGAGTGTACATCAGCTCGCTGGGATCAGTATTCCTGGTCACACAGCGATGATGCCAGCGCGATCTACTCAGGTAAAATATACTTTCTGCTCTCATCGCACGTCGGACCTGATTTATTTGCTCTGGAATAATGGCGGAAATGCTATTTTGGGACTGCTCACAGCTGATAAATGAGAGTTAAGGCAGGACAGTCCATTTGGACTTAATGTTTATTCAGTTAGAATGTATGAGTAAAATAAATTCATTTCAAAAATTGTGTTAATTTTGCAAATAAGCTCACATCGCACTGGCACGTTGTGCCCCGCTTTGTATGGCTGCTGGCTTCTTGCTGTGACCTTCCGAGGAGGGGGAATAATGTTGGGAAAATCCCGCAAGCAATTACCCTCTCCCTCCCCAGTCACATGGATAGTTAGGGATGCTGTTGCTGGATTCAGTGAGAGCGATTGTGGAGCCCGGTTGTTCAGTTCCCGGCTCTTAGTGTATTGTTTGTTCTCCCTCCCTTTATAAATTCCCTGGCTAACGAAACCGCCAGAACTTTAGAGCACGCGGCAGTATTTGATCCAAGCTCATGTGTGAACTCTCCCAGGGAGCAGGGAATTTCCCCAAATGAAGTTGAAAATTCCCGGGCTGTTCACATATAGCTCAAGGCGCCAATACATCTGCAGGGACGGCATGTTCATGTCTGCCGTACCTCTGGTTTCCGAGAGGCCGTAGGCCGGAATATTTGGGCTGAAATTTTACACGTTGAGCAATGGGAATTGGGGAGGAAGCTTTCTGTGCGTAGAGTGTAAGTCACGGGGCAGCATGGGGATTAGCTGCAAACAGCATCCCGATGTTAACTGGACATACCATTCGTTTCAAAATGTAATCGATATTGAGATCGAAAGAAGCACATGATTTCAAACAAATATGTTAAGTGCAGTGCACGACACAATTGCAGTGATTAATCTTAACAGCGGTATGTTACTGGATGAAATGCGGAGAGTTCTCCAAACCCGCCCCCAAGAAATCCGGGCACATGGACTTCGCCTGGTCATCATCAGAACTGATTCATCAGCAGCTTACCACATTGTTGGATTCTATTGCACAGGCAGCAATTGTAAAACTGAATAAGTCTTTTAAAACTAAACTCAAGGGAGATTAAACGGAAACTGCACTTTCTAAGTTGCTGATCAATGACGAATTATCTTCAACTGTTTCCTTGATGTCCCACTTTACATCCTATGTTCAGAAGAGGAGTTTTTGACCATGATTGTTCAGTGGTCATCTCTATTCACAATTCATCAAATTAGGAAGCAACCCAGGAACACACAGAGCAAATCCAGGACAGCATCCGTAACTAAAATGATAAACTACAAGTAAGAAGTGAACACTGAGCAAATAGACACGTTCTTTTGAGAGCATTTAGCATTTCAGTTGGTTGCAAACGGTAAGATGTGGAAACAGTGCAGTGCAAAATTGTTTTATTAATTTTCTTCTTTTCTTTTTTTGTTACGTTTTTTTCCATTTAAATATTCTCATGGTGATTTTCAAATTGCTTTGGGCTGTATCTCTATTCTAAACAGGGAGCTATGGAACCCGCTTGGTTGGTGGTTGGGACCAGTGTTCCGGCCGGGTAGAAGTGCTGCACGGAGAGCAGTGGGGGACGCTGTGTGATGTTCACTTTGCTTTAGAGGACGCCAGTGTGGTGTGTGAGCAGCTTCAGTGCGGGGCGGTAAGGGAAATCCCCAGAAACTCTCCCTTTGGGCAGGGAACCGGCCCGGTGTGGAAGGAAAATCACAGGTGCCGCGGGAACAAATCCCGATTGTCGGAGTGTCCGGTTACATCCGGGGAAAATTTTAACTGCTCACTTGGAAATGACGCGAATGTCATGTGTTCGGGTGAGTCCTCTTTTTCTATTCAATCATGGAGCAAGATAATCTTTGCAGCACAGAAAGCAGCCTTTTGGCCTATCCAGTCTGTGCAGGTTCTCTGCAAAATTATCTCACCCAGTCACACACCCGATAATTTACAATAATCCTGCATTATTTTGCATTCAAATATCTGACATTTATATTTTTAAATATACGATCCATCTTCATCCACCAGATTTTCAGGCAGTGCATTTCAGATCCTCGCAGCCAATTTCTTAGACGCTGCTCTTCATATCTTCATCCATCATATTCTCTGGCAATGAAAAGCAGGTCGTCATCACCAGCATTTTAAGAGAGTGCATTTCAGATCCGCATCCTTCACATTCTCCAACAGTAAATTGCAGATCCTCAAACACCACAATCTTAAACAGTGCTTTGCAGATCTACATACGCCACATTTTCAGACAGTGCATTGCAGGTCCACATCCACCCCAGTCTCAGAAAGTGTATTTCACATCTTCATCCATCGCTTTCTCAGAAGGTGCATCCCGTATGCTCATCCAACACATTTCACGAAAGTGCATTGCAGAACCTCATGCAGATATTCTCATCCATGTGCATTCCAGATCCTCAACATCAACATTCTCAGACAGTGCGTTGCAGATCCTCACCCACTACATTCTCAAGCAGTGCATTACAATCCACATCCATCACATTCTCAGGCAGTGCATCGCAGATTCACATCACCAAATTCTCAGGCAGTGCTTTGCAGATCCTCACCAACCACATTTTCAAGCATTGCATTGCATTCCACATCCACCACGTTCTCAAGCAGTGCATTGCAGATCCACACCAGCCACATTCTCAGACAGTGTATTTCAAATCCTCGTCACCAACAATCTCGGAAAGTGCATTTGAAATCCTCATCCAACACTTTGTCAGATAGCGTACAGCAGATCCTCACCTACCACATTCTCAGACAGGGCATTGCAGATCCTGACCCACCACAATATCAGACAGTGTATTGCAGATCGCCGTCCAGCACATTCCATACATTGCATACCCGGTCCTCATCACTCACATTCTCAGTCAATGCATTACAGATTCTCATCCATCATAATTTCAGACAGGACATTGCAGATCTTAATACAGCACATTCTCAGGCAGTGCACTGCATATCCTTATTCACGACAATTTCAGGCATGCATTGCAGATCCTCGTCCACCACATTATCAGACAGTGCATTGCAGAACCTAATTACTCACGCCATGCAAAATAAGCATCCTTACGTCACCATTTCCTTTGCCTATTACAATAACTCTGTACTGGTCGTTCTTGATCCTTCCGCCAATGGGACCAATTTTTCAGTATCATTTTGTTCAGAGCCCTGAGGTTTTTAGCATTCCTTCTCCAAATGGAATATTCGCAGCTTCTCCAAACTATGGAGTAAAAGTAAGGTTATCATCTCCGGACACACCTTTTGAAGCATTTCTGCTTCTTTTCTAACGTCTTGAAACCCTCCCTAAAGTATATAGTCCATAAATGGACGGATTACTCCAGTTGAGGCCGAACTGAATCATCAAAACTTCCCAGCAGTGTACTCCGTGCCTTGATTATGAACCAAAGAGCTTGTAAATTTAATAGCCTTTTCGCAACCTGCGCTGTAAACTAAAATAACGTGTACAAATGCACCCGAGGTTCCGCAGCTGCTGACATTCCTTTAGAAATGATCCCGTTCTTTATTAATACTTCTTTTCGTCCTTTGTTTGACAATCTTGCTTCACTTGATGACATTCTCACTTCTCAAGCTCAAGGCCTGGTACAAGCCCGACTCAAGTTATTTAGCAAAGAAGTCCAGGCTGAGAATGAAGTGCAGTGCTGAGGGAATGCTGTCATCTAAAATTTGTCGTGCTCCAGATGAGAGGTAAAATCGATGCCATGCCTGCATTTTTTAGTGAAGGTTACTAAAAATATTAACAATGACTCTACTTTGAGGGAAACCCGGGAGTCTTCCCCGGTGTCCTATCCAATATTATCCCTCGAACAACAGCAAACAATGCAGCTCATCTGGTCATTATCAGACGACTGTGCGATTTTACTGCGCCCATTATGGCTTCGGCGTTACTTACATTGCAGCAGTGACGACAATTCACAATGGAATTAAATGACTGTAACTTGCGTTGAGACGTCTGGTAGTTTTGAAAAAAAAGTTATCTAATTAAAATATGAATTTCTTTACTTCCGTCAAAAGTGGACAACCGATACTTCCCTGAACTGAATTTCATCTGGTACTTCCCTACCCGTTCTAACTGCTTCTCAGTGTCCGATTGAAATTGATCCTTTTCATATTTTACAACAATTGAACATGCCCTGTACTATGAAACAAAATTGAAATTGTTCCCCTTACAATCAAGTCTGGGTGAGGAAAATATATTAACGGAAAATCAGAGTTTACCGCCAGCTGGAATGTTCTGTTTCTCCGGCCTGGAGAAACGAAACGTTGGACATGACATTATGTCCCCTTTCAAACAGCAATTCCATCTCCAAGCAGCGATTTTTCTTTTATTCCACAGGTGTTAACATTTCTGACAAGGATCTTTCGTGGCCCTTTGCCGAAGTTCATTTAAAAGTTCATCAAAAAAATATCCACCGCATTAACCTGATTAACACTCTCAGTAACATCATCAAATTACTCCAGCACGTCCGGCCAATGCCATTGTCTCTTAAGTAATCCGGCCTGGATTGTTAATTAACCCAGAATGTTTCAATGGTCTCTTACCTCTGCCCCAAGGTATCTTTCCAAGAAAAAAAAGCTTTCCCAAAGCCAAAATTAAACTTTCTGGTCTGTAGTTACTACGCTTAACCTTACCCCCTTTCTTGAACAAGGGTTTAATATTTGGAAACTACAACTATCGGCATTGAAGAAGGATTGGAAGATTATTGCCATTATCTGGCGATTTCGGCTCTGACTTTGGTTATGCTCCTTGAGTACATCTCAGCAATTCCAAGTGTCCCCCCAAGTGCAACATCAGTTACCCAAGCTAATTCCACCTCGTTATAAATAATTAGCAATTCCATTGTTTCATCTGCCTAATCTTTGACCATCATTGACCTTCATTATAAGACTGTAAGATCCACTTTAATGTTAGTGGGACTCTTTTATACACTCTGGATATTGTATATTAATCGTGGATAACAATTGCATTATCCAACTTCAATATTACATGAACTTTTTTCTGCTTCATCTTACTCCCATCTATTTTAACACCCAGGGAGCTTTGGAGTTTTTGCATATTCCTGCACTTGTCTAAGCCAATTGTCCATTTCGATCGTGAGTCATTTTCAGAGGTGACCTGCGCCTGCACGTCAAGAAAATTATTTACCACAATGTATGTTCAGACACCTGAGACTCTGTTACAATCCCTGTCACCCTTTTCTTGAATAAGACTGCACTATTTCCTCCGTTAATGCCATATTTCGTTTCTAGTTTCCTGAGCACTTTTGTTTGTCTCTTTAACATTATCTGCCCGTTCCAAAATCCCTGCCAAATTCGTTCAGACCGCCCAGCAAATAAACCAGACGGACATCACCCCCGGATTTTTTCTTGTGAAACACATGAAAACACCCATTTGTCCTTTCTTCACAGAACTGAGTCTATAAGTCCATGCCAACAGATCAGAGAGTCACATGAACTTGAGTAGCCTTCTCAAGCTGCATTTCTACCGCGAACTTTCATCAGTTCTATCCCTAGTACGTTGTGCTGCGATATTTGAATATTATCAATATATTCCTCCGCTAACAGCAACTTGCTAGAATGTAGGCAGCATCATTAAACTTCATCTGCAGGAGTACATCCTTCATTCTACCTCTGTCATTGCGCCAGTAACGGAGCACGAATGCTGGCTGCTCACCGTCCCGGCCCGGAGAGCTATTCAGGCTCCTAGTGATATGCTTCAACTTAGCACCAGGAAGAGAACATTTAAGAGACCAATTATTGCCCAGGTTACACTGAATAAAATGTGCATTATTTTGCTGAACTTTAATCGTTGTTCTCAATGGTTTTCTTCTTGTAGATGAAAGCTGGTCACTGAGATTGACGAAAGGGGGAAGCCGCTGTGATGGTCGGGTGGACATTTATCACAACGGTCGCTGGGGCAGAGTACAGGACAGCCTCTGGGACCTCAATGATGCTAACGTAGTCTGCAGGCAACTAGGATGTGGTGTCGCAATTGCCGCTTATACCTTTGCAAAGCATGGAGAGAGTGAAGGGCCTGTGTGGGTGAATGATGTCCAGTGTGGAGGAAACGAATCGCATCTCCGCAACTGCAGCTCATTTGCAATGAATTCGTCTCTCAATGGGAGTATCGGCGTCGGGGTTCTGTGTTCAGGTGAATAAATAGTTCTCTTTTATAGGAATATTAATAGAAATATCTAATAAGGAGGAAAGTGTGAATGTACTTCACTTGTTGCTCGAGTGCTTTTAATCTAACTGCTTAACATTGGAGGTTTAACACGTAGAGGGTGGGCACCGACAGAACTGATCAACAAGCAGGACATGCATTTTTGCTGCGCATTTATTACCGGCGGAATTTTCAATTTTCTATCAGACAGGAAGTTCTGACTGCACGGTTGGGAGAGTGTGTTCCAGTTGTTGGCGCGGGGTCGGGGCATGGTTTGAGGGGGAGGCGCGGTGTTGTCGGGAGGGGCCTTACAGCTTGGTGCGAATTTGTGTGTGACATTAACAATGTTTTCACAGAATTGCTGTTCATGAACTGATCAGGGCGACAGGCCGATCATGGGGTATCTGGATTATTCCATCCTTGAAATACCGAGGCACTTTCAGCAGCAGAATGCTGAACTTCTCCCAAATGTCTGTCTAAAACGCCAACTTGGTTTCTTTTTCCACTGATGCTGCCAGACCCCCTGAGGAATTACAGCATTTTTACATGTTATCAATATAAAACAGCGAGATATTCAGAAATCAAGTGAAATAAGAGTTCGAGATGCGTGCAGGGGGGGAAAAGCCGTGTACAATTCATGTTCATAAGTAGTTTGAGTAGAACGGTGAATACGAAAAGTTCAATTGACGTTGAAATAGCGCACACAGCATTGATCACCCAATAGGTGAACTGCAAGCCAGAATATCGTAGGAGTCAGGTGTCGGAATATCTGAATTATTTGTGCACTCCACATTATTTACTTCAAGTAATTTGAGATACATATTTTCAACCATAGAATCAGTTTCCTGTCACAGTCAAGCTAAATGTTTTTATTACATTTGCTGGATAATAACGAATAGTTTAAACTGAGTTATGAGATTACTGCGTAATCAAAGAATCATGATAAATACTGTATTTTTTGGACCAGAACACAAACAGACGGTGGAAGACGGCTGTCAGACGGTGGAAGCCCATGTACAGGCCGAGTGGAGATTTATTACAACGGGACCTGGGGCTCAGTTTGTGATGATTCCTGGGATCTGACAGACGCTGACGTAGTTTGCAAACAGCTGCATTGCGGAAAGGCATTGGACGTGACACTTCTTGCCTCTTGGGGACAAGGCTCAGGTCCAGTTTGGCTGGAAGGCTTGAACTGTTCAGGGGAGGAATCGTTTCTCTGGCAATGCCCCTCGGGATATTGGGGTTCGCACGACTGTTCTCATAAAGAAGATGTGAAGATCATGTGCTCAGGTAAGGGTGACCTAAATGAACTCATTTTCTTTATAAGAGAACGTTCACACAGATGGCATTTTACTGAATGGCGCAGAAACCGCGCATGAACTGTCCATTCGGCTCAACGCGTCTGACTGCTGCTTAATCTGCTCATGAGTCTTACATGATTTCATCTGGCCCGAGCTGAGTTCCACTCTGTTATTCCCTTCGTGTGTTTATCAAATATCACAGTCAAGGCATCGGTACAATTCAACCCACCAAACGTCCATGAATTTATTCTAATCAGTAGTGAAATAATTTCGTCATTGACACGCCTATCCTGCAGTCTCTGAAGGTCTGCTTGCAGTGAGTGGAATCTGTCTTGGTGTTAACTGCAAGCCGTAGTTCATTTTGAATATTTACTTCAATTCCAATTAGCAAATGTTATATGTTAATCTTAAGCAAAAGTGTCCCCCAGCATCAATTCATGTGCACACTACGCCCCGACTTCTGCTATTATAAGTGATATCCTGCATTGTTTCCTGTTGGATCTTCTTTTTCTACCGTGTCACTAATTTCATATTCCCTGATCTCAGCCTTAATTCAGCTGTGGAATAAATTTTCGAAAGTTATTGGTTTTTTTTTTCAAAATCCATGCGGATTACATACACATGATTATCTCTGTATAAAGTTTCTGAAACTGCTTCAAGTAAAACAATGAATTGGAAAATATATAATTCGCTCTTTTGAAATCTGTGTTGATTATCCTTGATTGTATAATTGAATTCTACATGTTCCTCTGTTACATTTCTGAAATAATTATCTCTATTCAGTAAACACATCTGGCACAACTTGGGTGGAGGGGGCACTGTTGACATGATTCCATTTATCACTGAAAATATCTGGAGATTTCTTCTTTCGTTGATAGAACACAAAGAGCTGCGGCTGGTGAATGGAAAGCATCGTTGTGAGGGGAGGGCGGAAGTGTTTTACAATGGGATCTGGGGAACAGTGTGTTCGGCAGCACTGGATCGCCATGATGCTGAGGTGATCTGTAAACAGTTACAGTGTGGCCCCCTGGTTTCTATAGACTATAACGCTCGGTCATTCGGAGAAGGATCCGGACCTATTTGGCTCGATGAGATGGAATGTAATTTTCACGAGTCGGCCATTTGGCAGTGTCGGACAGACCCGTGGGGACAAGACAACTGTTATCACAGAGAAGATGCAGGAGTTTCCTGTTCAGGTATCAAAATAAACCATCGAATGTGCGGGTATTATTTCACACGTTGATGTCCAAATGATTCAGCACGTTTCCTTACTCACAGTAGGAAAGATAACGAAGGGACAACCGGACAGTGAGAAGGATTGCGGTCGAGAATCAGGTGATTACTCCGCTTTATTACACCAATTAGCTGAGTTGTATACCTGTATTTTTCCGCTGAAATAATAGTGATTGATTCTCTTTGACAGATTCAGATGTAGGTTTGCGTCTGGTTGGAGGTAACACCAACTGCTCCGGGCGAGTGGAGATAACGTGCAATAATACCTGGGGCACGTTCTGTGATGACTCCTGGGATATGGCCGATGCCAATGTTGTCTGCAGGCAGCTGAATTGTGGATCTGCTCTATTGGCTACAGGAGGGGCCGCTTTTGGCCAGGGTGAAGGTGATATCTGGTTCGATGAGGTGAGATGTACCGGAAGCGAGTCCTTTCTCTCCGATTGTCCTTCCTCAGCATCTGCTCAATCTGACTGTGATCACAAGGAGGATGCCAGTGTGATTTGTTCCGGTAAGGGTAGTTCTTAATGGTGTGGTCTGGGGCCGGGATAGTAGTGGTCGTTTATTGTTCGCTGAATATAACTGATGAATTCGTAAATTATGAACAACAGATGTATTTCTAAATTAATGCTCTATCATTTTTTTTTGTAGAATACCCCAAGGTCCAGATTTGTCGTCGCCTGCTTCTCCGTACACACCCACAGATAGGTCTAATTAAAAAGTAATATTCCTGTAAAGGCTAATACACCGACTGGACTGCTATTATTGACATTTACGTGTTTTTAAAAAAAAAATTCTGAAGTTAATCTGAGTGTTTCAGAATGATGGACTGTTTAAAAATAAACGGCATTCAGCGTCTCTTTTGAATCTGTCTCTAACATTTCATTAAGGTCATGAAGATGAAATTACTTCCATCCCTCTTGTGATCGGTATAACTCTCGGGATCCTGTTGATCTGTGAGTTCATCGCACTAATTGTGCCAATGCAGAGACAATCATCAAGGAAAGGTGAGACTCAAATCTAACCACTGACTTCACCTTAAATCTCGGATATTTTTATTTTTCGTTTAAATTCATGAATGAGATTACAGCCTCACTGGCAGCCCTGCATTCATTGTCCATCCATAATTGCCCTTTAGAAAGTGATGATGAGCTGCTTTCTTGAACCGTTGCAGTCCATGTTGCGTAGGTAACCCCACAGGGCTATAAGGGAGAGAGTCCAGCGACCGTGCAGTAATGGCGACATATATCCAAATAAGGATGGTGAGAAGCTTGTCGGGTGATTTCCAGGACGTGGTTTTCCAATGTGTCTGCTTCCATTGTACTTCTCGATGTTTGTTTATGTGGTTTTGGAAGGCCCTGTCTAAGCAGCCTTGTTGAATTCTTCATTTGTAACTTGTAAATTTTACACACTGATGCCACTGTGCGTCGGTGGTGGAGGGAATGATTGCTTGTGGATATGGTGCCAATAAAGCGGAAGGCTGTACTCTGGATGGTGGCAAACTTCTTGAGTTTTGTTGTAGCTGCACTCAAACAGGCAAGTGAAGTGTATTCACTAACGCTCCTGATTGTCCCTTGTAGATGGTTTAAAGGTTTTGCCGAGTCAAAAGTTGAGTTACCTCTGAACTTTTGTCACTACCTCATTTATTTCACAAGCCCAGTTCAGTTTCTGTTCAATGGAAACCCCCGGAATGTTGTTAGCTGGGGATTCACGGACAGCAGTGCCACTGAAACTCAAAGGCTGACAGTTAGATTATACCATGTTAGAGATGGTCATTCCCTAGCACTTGTGTCGCGAATTGTACTCGCCACTTTGAATGTCAGGCCTGTGTATGGTCCATGTCTGTCTGCACCTGGACACAGCCTGCTGCAGTAGCTGAGCTGAACATTGTTCCATCATCAGCGAACATTCCCACTCCTGACCGTCAGATGAAGACATGGTCAATAATGAACCAGGTTATGATCGATGGGCCTAGCACCCTTAGCTGAGGTGCTCCTGTATTAGTTTCCCAGGACTGAAAGGTGATTTACCTGCATCAACAACAACTCCCTTGTGTTGTGCGCACTCTGACTCCAAGCAGCGAAGAGTTTTCTCCCGAATCCTATTGGCTCTAATTCTTTCGGGCCTTTTCATGCTTCATATCTTGGTGAGGATTCACTTTAACTTTTTCCACACGTTGTCACTTGTCATGGTGGAAACTAATATAAGCCGATTTTAGCCAGCATTCTCGTTCAAAGCACTTGGTGGAACAGCAAAATGTCACATTTAGATGGAAGAGTCATTGACTGTCCACATTCTCAGTCCTACTAGATCCACCGCTACTGCGGCTCAAGATGAAACTAATTGTTGTAGCCATAGAACAGAAGGTTATCGGAAGCAGTTTACACATGATGCCCAGTAATTTTGTATCAGGCAATCGACTTCTATCCAATCAGTGTCCGTCCACTCCTTCCGTTTCCTTGCCCAAATGGCCAACTTTGAGCTCTCTAGCCAGAATCGATCCACAGTTTTGAGACGTGAGACTCTTATAGGATCTTCGGCACCCATTTATCAATATTGTGTACCCTTACATAACTAACTACTCCGATCTGAACAATAATCACGCAAATGTTCGATGCGCACTTCAAATTAATTTTAACGCTGATGTGATACAGAAAGGAAGCGTGAGCTCCTCGCGGGTCTTTCCAACCTAATGATGTCATCAGAATTCAGCGATTTTTCCCCTGCTTCTCTTCAGCTGAAATCCCCGTGTGCCTCACCACCGAGTGATCAGCTGGAATTGATTTCTCCCGAAAAAGCCTCTTTTCGTCTTTTCTAACATTAATTAAACTGGGCCATAGTCTAGTGGAGTTGAACACGTGTCCATGCGGTTACACACACACACGCACATTCACACACACAGACACAGTCACACACACCGTCTATCTCTCTCTGCCTCTCAGTCTCTCTCTCTCACACACACACACACACACACAGACACACAGACACAGTCACACGCACATACCGTCTATCTCTCTCTGCCTCTCAGTCTCTCTCTCTCTCACACACAAACACACACACACACACAGAGACACAGTCACACACACATACCGTCTATCTCTCTCTGCCTCTCAGTCTCTCTCACACACAGATATATGGATACGCACTCTCTCGAAAAACACATACTTAACAAAAGATCCTTCTTAGCCAGCTCACTGACTATCTGCATTCACTTTCACCATCTTCTTTGTGTTATTATTTGCAAACGTTTCATTATTAAACAATGGTAAAACACAACAAATTGTTAATCTCTCTGCCTTTCCTCCATCAGGTTCTGTCACTGGCGGTTGGGGTTCACCGACTGCTATGTACCAAGCAATTTATGAAGAAATTCAAGATATTCCGCCTGTCAAGGATCCTGCTCTGACCCGTGGCTCAGGTTTGTAACTCCCATTGCAACGCCATTCTGCACTGGGAAATTCTGTTTCCGTTTACCTGCTTTCTAAGTCAGTACAATGAATGGGCACGACTGGCATTCAGCTCACTTTCCTCATGTGAAAGCGCCCTATATCCGTGTGTGTCTGTTATGCGTGAAGAGTAATGAGCTTCTCAAAATTCCCAAAATTCTGTGTTGATCAAAAGGTGTTTTGCCGTTTATTTGAAAATAGCGAGCAGATCGCTGTTTCCAACTTACGAACAGAATGCTCCCTGGCTCCATTCGATATCTGACTGAATAAATTATACAGAGAGAGGATTACTGAATAGACATTGCAAACCACTCACACCAACTATGACAGTTTAAAGGGCCCCTGTTCTCAGGGGCAGAGATTGAAATTTGGGAATATTTTATCCAATATTATGTATATCTGTATTGGAGAAAAAAAATCAAACCGTGTCCAAAGGAATATGTTTCAATAACTAACAAGGATATGTTAAACACTATGGCAAACTGTGGGGAACAACAGCACATGAAAAAAAACAAAGAAATGACGATAACATAGGGAAGAATAACAATGGTGGGAAGCGGCGGGTTGGCAAAGCAGGAAAGGGGAGAATATGAAGAAAGATGACCAATGTAATTACGGTGATAATTACGACTAATCAATGAAATGATCTTGGATTGTCTAGTAAGTTAGCACAATGTTTATAGTTAAAACGGACGTGCGGTTCAGAATTGCGTGACCGTATTCCAAAAGGAACTGAAAGAATAAGATCCAGCATTCATGAAACATCAGAAACATTAATCAATATTTTTCTGTTAGTATTTGCCAGGGGTAAAAGATAAGAGGACATGACGTTGGGAAATAAGGATAGGAATGACAAAATTACATTTAAAATTAATTTAAAAATAAAATTATAAAACACTCACCAACAACTGCACAGTTTGCTTTCATTCATTACAGAAAAATATTATAAGATAGCAGAGGCACATTTACAGTGATTAACCAATTCATTTCAAGCGGTGGTAGTGCCACGATCCTGGCGGATAACTGTCATTTAATCCAACGTTACATAGGAAGATTGAAAATATCCCGGGAAGAAAGGTCCGTTGTCTCAACGTTGGGGGGAGAAAAACGAGTGAAATTGATACGAATGAGGAAAAGAGTACACATTTGCATCAAAGCAAGTGAAGCAAATACTTCATAATGAGATCTCTCACTTTCAGAACCTCACCAAAACCTTCAAAAGGTTAGCAGCATAGATAAGCTTAGCAGTGAGGACATAAATTCTGTGGATACATAATTTTTCGGAAATGTCCACTTATTGCCCAGTGGGTGTGAGTATTGCTTCTGAGTCAATCCCTTTCGGGATCCAGTTCCGCTCCAGTACTTGGAGAGAAGTATCAAGGCTGACACTCTGGTGCTGAAATGAGTGGCTGATGCCCTCTTGGCAGTGTTCTCTTTCAGAGGCGTTGTTTAAGTGGTGGCCAAAATGTCTTCACCTGGAGATTTGAGTGTTGCCCTTGGTATACTGACAAGTATGTATCACTTGATCAAAATCACAAAGCCAGATTATCTGCTAATGAGCACATCGCTGCAATTGCCCCTGGAAGATTGCTGTGGCCAAATTGCCTGTCGCCTTTCCCATATTTCAATGGTGACGATACATCACTTGGATCCATTAGCTGCAAACAGCTTTGGACATCTGGACATCATGAAATGCACTGGTTGCTCTTATTCGTTACTTTTAAATGGAGTCACCTATAAGAATGTGTAGCCTGCTGCCTACAAGACAGAAAACAAAGTGTGGAATACAAGGTAGTTATGTAGAGGAAATAAAGTGGGAATGGGTTTTCAAGACACTTCCCTGCTAATATCACTGTTGTTCAAAATTTATCTGAACGATTAGGATGAAAACGGTATTTTTTTCTAAATTTAACGATTGACCAAATTGTGATGGGCTGGGAGGTAGTGAAAGAGTTTTAAAAACAGCCATTAATAAATTTCCGTCAATGGACATACAATTCGCAAATGAATCTCCACATAATTAATTGTGGGGATTGACAATCAGGTATGTAAACTAAGAATGAATTTTCCATCTGTAACGCTGAATCGGAATTAAATATTAACGTCGTGGGCTACAGGAGTTCAGGAAAACAAATAAAAAATAAAATCGATGCAGAATGATCAGAATGTGAAAAGCCAAACCAAACAGTATATTTTGGTTCTTGATAGATGGATTTAAATAACAATATTAGCCAGGTGAACCTCGATCGAACAATAGTTAGAGGGAATTTGTGGGAGAATTTACAGTCCAGTTCAGCAAATTTGAAAAGATATGTAGTTGATGAGGGTCACGGCACCTCACAAGGATGGAAACCATGTTACGAGCGAAAGTTATCCAAACATGCTGAAAAGAATGATCATAAAATGCTTTTTGGCCTCTTTTTGATTCCATTGCCCATGAGTTCCTTTCTCTTCCGTAAAATGGGATGGATTTAAAGCCTATGCAAATGAAAAAGAATGGTAGTTTTGTGGAGGGGGTGGGGGAGGGGGAATGTGGATAAGGAAACTACGCCCAGTGACCCACTGAGGGTAAAATTGCCTTTTCGAGGTCACCCTGAAGATTTAATGTCCATCCCTGGATGCCGTGATAAGCTGATAATGGTTTTTCCCATTGAACACTCCAGTACATTTGGCGAATATTCTGGAAAAATTGACGTAATGTAATAAACACACCGGCATTGCGACACGGACCATGAATTATTTTGACCTCTACTCCAATGGGCTGAATGTTTCTGCAGCGTGATGACGCTATAATGACATACATACTTGCTCCAAGAACCAGAGATTTTATTCCCCCCTCTCTTTAACAGTTTCTGCTTCCATTGACTCTCACAACCATATCGAATACTACACCAGCCACATTTTGGATGACCAAGGTCGTGGATCGGAAAATCCTGACGAGAACTCCTCCAGTGTTCAGGGTGGGTAAACTTTTTGCTCCGGCCATCTGGTTTTCATCCGTCACACTCAGTAATATCTACACTCGAATATGAACTATTAACAAGGACGAATATACCATTAAGTTGCACAGACCATGAGATCAGCTATTACAGTGACGTTAGATAAAAACGCTTCTAAAATACTTTCAAGCTGATCCATTTTCAGGTGATTGCACTCAATAATATAAAGGAGAGAAATAGTTTTATTTAGAGAACATATCATGTTATAAGTTTCATCACAAGGCCCAGTAATCTATGAAATGTGAAATGTGCATGCAAGACTGGCGAGATCATTGAGTCGGTGAGACACGGGACATCAAAACAAAAAATAAAAATACTGAGAGGCGATTTGTTCCAAAAATTCTCCACGTTTTATCTCCCTCCCCGACATGCGCAACAGAACCTCTGTCATCCCCTCTGATTGAGTCTATCTATTCATTGTTAGCAATTACTGTCAATGAAGATGGTTTGTTCCCCGCAGATCTCGGCGATTACGACGATGCTGAGACCACAGACAATGATTCTCAGAGCGATCACTTGCTGCTGGAAGGTGTTGATGGTGATTTCTTCAGACCGGAAAGTGCCGGCGGTGATCTGTGAACTCTGGGTGAGATAGAGATTAATTTCCCTTCTCAGCCTGTCGATCTCCATTGTTGGTGACTTTCTTCCTCTCTGTTCATATCTGTTCTGAACTGGACCATCTTCAGAGTCTGTCACTAACGGGACACGCGCTCATTGAATGGTTGGGTACAGAGATTGTTGGGAGGGTTGTGCACACCATCCATCATCACCACTTAGTTTATGCAGGTTTGTGTTTGGTTGACTGCGGCCAACCACGGTCTCAGATAAGTCGAGGGGATGGCTGTGTCTCTTCAGGGAAGCGTTGGCGTCATCCCTGAATTGTTTTTCCTTCTCCTGGGGGAACCGAACCTACACCACCTCCCGCCAATGATGATTATTCTGATTTATCCTTCACTCACCTGCCCACCGAATGAACTGGGTCTGTTTGAAAGTTCATGCTCTTGTAGCCACAGTGTTGACGATACATGGCCTCAATAACCACAGCGATCTTGCTGTGTGCTGTATGTGACTCCAAACAACGGCCAGTTTTGTTTTCTGTTTCCCTTGGATCCCAAAGTCATCAGTTTGGCTCCGTGATCATTGATGCCGCACTCGGTCACATAGCACGTTGATGTCAAAGGCTGTCACTGTCACCTCACCTCGGGAGTTTAGCTTCCTTTCCCATGTTTGAGCCAAGACCGAAATGAGTAGTGACCCCGGCAAAACTCAAAACTGATGGTCGCTGACCAGGTGCTTGCTAAGCACGTGTCTCTTTGGATTAAACCTTCCATCATTTTACTGATGATGGAGAGTAGACTGATTCGGCGGGATTTGGCTTCAATCATTACTACAATTAATGCTGCTCGCTGTGATTTGTCTCACTTGTTTAGACCCCATGCGGGAATACCTCCAGTGCTCAAAATGAAACATTCGACTTTCCGGTACGTCTTCTGTTGCCTCACAGCGATACAACACAGCCCAGGCAATAATAAACACCATTCCTTCTCTTTCACTCCAAATAAACAAATTCTAAACTTTTCATGCTGCTCTCACACACCCGCACACACACGCACTCACTTGTACACACGCACTCACTCGCTTGTGCACACACGCACACTCACTCACTTGTACACACACACACACACACACACACTCACTCGCTTGTGCACACACACACACTCAATCGCTTGTGCACACACACACACACTCGTTTGTGCACACACACACAGACTCAGTCGCTTGTGCACACACACACACACTCACTCGCTTGTGCACACACACACACTCACTCGCTTGTGCACACGCACACACACACTCGCTTGTGCACACACACACACATACACACACTCACTCGCTTGTGCACACACACACATACACACAGACTCACTCGCTTGTGCACATACACACTCGCTTGTGCACACACACGCAGACTCACTCGCTTGTGCACACACACACACGGACAGACATTGGAAATGCATCCGCTCTCAGCCCATTATTTACCGATAATATGTTCACCTCAAGTGCATAACACTCAGCCCATTTTTGGGCACGCCTTATCGGTTCATCCAATCCCTGAAATGAATGACAATGTCCACCATGAAAAATTCACAAGCCCGCACATTCTGTCGCCAGAATGTCGTGAGGGTGTTGCTCCAGCTTTACAACATATACATGAAACTAGTAAAACCAATGCTCGATTAAATGTTCCAAGCTTCTTGCGCACAGTTGGGGAGTATGCAGCCCTCTCTGGTTTTTACAATATCATTAGCTAGAATTGTTCCGATGCTTTTAATGATACTGAAACTATCAATGAAAACGTGTTGGTTTTTTTCACGAAAAACAAAGAAAAACAAAACTAAGTGATTTTGAAATAGTCCGATCAAAAAAGAATACTTGGCATTTATTTAGATGATGGTGGCAATAGTTTCAACCCTCTCTCTCAAGTAATATTTTTTGCCCATCTTTCAGGTAAAGGATATCGACAAAACCAAGATGCGATGCCCCAGGTGTGAGAGTCACTGTGCAAAATCTGAGGGAATACCCTTAACCTTTCCAATTATATGTCCCTCTCGAAGTTGCTTCACTTTCTGATATAAACATGTTTTGAAAAACATCACACTTCACCTTATGTTGAGACATCTAGTTTCATATTTTAACCTATAACTTATCTTTAAAAATATGAATACTGTCTAATCAGAAATGAAGGAAAAGGGGATTTTTTCCCTGCATTTCCTTCTATATAATAAAATGGTACCACACTCCGCTGTTTCCACAATACAACCCAACAGGAGAATTGAAGACCGATGACCATCCATTACAAGTTTATATCAGCTTCATTATGTAATTTTCCAAATGCCTTAAAAGAAGGATTAAATCAAGGAAATAAATGGAATAACTGTTTTACATCCATTTAGCGTTCATTGTCTCTAGACTGCCACATACGGGGGACAGAGAGAGCTGCATTCTTACAGCAGCTCACCACATCATCATGTTGCTTTACAGCACTACACTTAACTCTTGGGTTATTGACTGTGGAGGGAGGCAGGAAAACATTCAACATTCAATAAGTCTCCAATACTTGTTTTTCTACAAGATAAATAATCAGTTATCCATCATCGGAGCTAATAGTTGACTGACTCAGGAGAAACAATTCATGTGTAGTTTCACCCAGCAGCTCTTATTGTAGTTCCATGAGGTCGACGATTGAATCTGGCGTAACCACAAATGAGGGCCACCATTATAATAAATCAAAACACAAAAAGATAGAAAAAAATGTTCAACAAATGATGAAACATAGACTGAGAGAGATACAGTGCTTATGGTTCCTGCTTGTGACAGGGTCAAGGGCTGGAGTGATTTAGTAAATCCGCGGCACTGGCACTGTTTATGTGAACTTGCTGAGCTCTGTCCACTCAGGGCCATAACTCTTCCTTGTCAGTAAGACTGGTGGAAAAATAATCGCATTTGAAGTTTGTTACCAACCTTCCAGCTGGTGGATCCTAATCACCAGCAGTGTGGCATTTTGCCCTGTGTTCACCTGTAGCGAGACACCAACAGTTGATATCAAGCCATTCTTCCCTGACACTCACGGGGCGCAACATACTGTGAATTTATGAACAGAACACCCTAATTCCCCCCCATGCAACAATCTACTCAAGTTTCTTCCAAATTCCCAAAACTCCCAAGAAGCTGCAAGATTAGTTCACTGGGATCCAATTATTTACCATCCATATCAATTATTCCGAACTGGGGAATAATGAAAATATTTCCAAATTTGCAGATGACACAAAAAAGGTTGGAGAAGCAATTTTCAGACGGATGCAACATTGTCCAGCAGAGGATAGATTGGTAAAGGTGTGTGTGTGATTCTGACAGTGTCCAGCAGAGGATAGATTGGTAAAGGTGTGTGTGTGATTCTGACAGTGTCCAGCAGAGGGTAGATTGATAAAGGTGTGTGTGTGATGCTGACAGTGTCCAGCAGAGGGTAGATTGGTAAAGGTGTGTGTGTGATTCTGACAGTGTCCAGCAGAGGGTAGATTGGTAAAGGTGTGTGTGTGATGCTGACAGTGTCCAGCAGAGGGTAGATTGGTAAAGGTGTGTGTGTGATTCTGACAGTGTCCAGCAGAGGGTAGATTGGTAAAGGTGTGTGTGTGATTCTGACAGTGTCCAGCAGAGGGTAGATTGGTAAAGGTGTGTGTGTGATTCTGACAGTGTCCAGCAGAGGGCAGATTGGTAAAGGTGTGTGTGTGATTCTGACAGTGTCCAGCAGAGGGTAGATTGGTAAAGGTGTGTGTGTGATTCTGACAGTGTCCAGCAGAGGGTTAGATTGGTAAAGGTGTGTGTGTGATTCTGACAGTGTCCAGCAGAGGGTAGATTGGTAAAGGTGTGTGTGTGATTCTGACATTGTCCAGCATAGGGTAGATTCCTCCCCCTAAATTTGGCCCTCCCACAAATTTCCCCCCTGCAAATTCCACCCCCTGCAAATTTCTCCCCCCCCTGCAAATTTCTCCCTGCCGCAAATTCCCCCCTGCATATTCCTGCTGCCGCAATTTCCCCCGCAAATTTCCCCCCACAAATATTTCCCCCTGCAAATTTTCCACCACGCAAATTCTCCCCCCGCAAATTTTTGCCTGCATATTCCCCCCACCCGCAAATTTCCCCACCGCAAATCTCCCCCCGCAAATTTTTCCCTCTGCAAATTTTTCCCCCGCATATTATCCCCCTCGTAAATTTTCCCCCTGCAAATTTCTGCCCTGTAAATTTCTCCCTCACATATTCCCCCCACAATTTTCTCCCCCGCAAATTCTTCCTCCCCACAAATTCCCCCCACAAATCCCCCCGTAAATTGTCCCCACTGCAAATTTCCCCCCCCACAAATTTTCCCTACGCAAATTTCCCACCCAAAATCTTTCCCCCCACAAATTTCTCCCCTGCCGCAAATTTCCGCCCTGCAAATTCCCGCCCCCACAATTTCCCCCCGCAAACTTTTCCTCCCGCAAATTTTCCCCCACTGCAAATTTCCGCCCCCCGCAATTTCCCTCCGCAAATATTCCCCCTGCACATTGTTCCTCCCACAAATTGTTCCCCCTGCTGATACCTGCCTCGCAAATATTTCTCCCCCCCTGCAAGTTTGCCCCCCCGAAATTTTCCACCCCGCAAATTTCCCCCCCTGCAAATTGTTCCCCTTGCAGATATCTGCCCCGCAAATATTTCTCCCCCCCCCAGGAATTTTCCACCCAACACCCGCAATTTCGCCCCACCATCAAATTTTTCCCTGCACAGATTATTTACCCCCGCAAATTAAGCCCCATCACAGGTTATTCTGCCTGCAAACTTCCTCCCCCCCAAAAAAATGTTCCCCCTCCCCTGCAAATTATTCAGTCCTGCAAATTGTCCCCCTCCAAATCACAGCCCCACCACCACCCCCCTCAAAAATTTTCCCCGGCAATTTTTCCCGCCCCAACAAATTTGGTCCCCCCCCCTCAGAATTTTGTCTGCACTCCCCCCCCCCAAATTGTCCCCCAAAATTACCCACCTGAACCTTTTGCCTTTTCCCCCTCCACACATTTTCCTCTCTCTCTCTGTCCATCTCACTCCCACCTCTCATTACCTAACCCTACCTCCTAACTCCCCTCCTCTCTCCCTCACTCCCCCAACTCTCCTCTTGTCTAACTTCCCCCTCTCTCTCCAGCCCTTCCCTCCCTGTCCTTCTCTCCCCCCCTCCCCTCAGTCTATCTCTGCCCTCTCTGTCCCATCTGCCTCTTCTCTCTGTCTATTTTGCCCCCACCCTCTCTCTCTGACTCCCACACCCTCTCTATAACCCCTTCTAACTCCTCCTTTCTAATTACCTCCTCTCTGCCTAACTCCCACCTCTCTATCTAATCCTCCCTCCCTCTCCCTCTAATTCCCCCTCTCTGTCTACTTACTCACCTCTCTCTGCCAAACTCCCCTCTCTGTCCAACCCTCCCCTCTCTCCCTGTCACCCCCTTTCTCCCTGTCGAACTATTTCCCCACCCTCCAGTCCATCTCCCCTGTCGCTTCCATCCTACTCTCTCTGTCTAATTGCCTTCTCTCTGTCTGACTCCCACCACCATCTCTTTAAACCCCTCCCTACATTTCCACATCTAATTCCCCCTTCCGTGTCTAATTGCCCCCTGTCTAATTACTCCCTTAAATTTCCCCCCTCTCTCTTAATTACTCCCTCAAGTTTTCCCCTCTCTCTAGCTAATTCCCCCTCTTTCTCGCTAATTCCCCCTCTCTCTCTCTAATTCAGACAGAGCGAGAGGTGGGCAGACAGAGAGAGCGAGAGAGATGGGCAGACAGAGAGAGCGAGAGAGATGGGCAGACAGGGAGAGTGAGAGGTGGGCAGACAGAGAGAGCGAGAGAGATGGGCAGACAGAGAGAGCGAGAGAGGTGGGCAGACAGAGAGCGAGAGAGGTGGGCAGACAGAGAGAGCGAGAGAGATGGGCAGACAGAGAGAGCGAGAGATTGGCAGACAGAGAAGCTGCTGTGATGTAGATGAAAAGAAAGATCCACGCAGAGACAGAAAGAGGTTGAGAGGCTGAGAGACAGCGTGAGATGTATAGAGAAATAGAGGACACGGTGGGGGTGGGAGATTGGAAAGAACAGAGTGACAAAGTTTCGGAGAGAGAGATACAGAGAGATTTGTAGGAAGAGATGTAAAGGGAAATTTGTCACAATTCAGAGAGGCCGAGGTACAAAGGACACGGAGAAATGGGGGTGGAAAGAAAGATGTGGGGATAGAGTGAGGAACATGGAGGGAGGAGCAGAGATAGAGGGGCAGGAAGAGGTGGAGGGATTGGACTCGATGGGATTATATTGGACTCTCTGCAGCACCGTGTCTCATCCTGGATCCCCCT
Organism: Carcharodon carcharias; assembly: GCF_017639515.1. NCBI lineage: Eukaryota > Metazoa > Chordata > Chondrichthyes > Lamniformes > Lamnidae > Carcharodon > Carcharodon carcharias. The sequence goes on along the minus strand of NC_054486.1, from coordinate 416,333 downwards.
GAGTAACACCCCCATTCCCCAACCCCCCGACACTGACCCCAATCGTCGGTGTGAACGTTCCACACGTCCCTTCTCCGGATAGAAGAATGAGGGACAAAGACATGGATATGTTTTTATTATTGTCTTTCTCTCTGGTTATAGCTCCTGTCGAGGACTCCTGACGGTGAAATGATTCTCTCTCTGCATCGTCTGAAGCTGCAGTTTCCAAATCCATTCTCCCTGGCGGGGAGAGAGATTGAGAGAGGAATGGAAATTGAATAAAATAAAGCAAAGATTATTGAAACAAAAAAAAACACAGCAAGATCCCAGGACTCGTCTCATTCACATCCACAATCTCGGTTAGTGGGGTGAGGTGAGGGAAACATTTTATACACACGTCCCCTATTATTAAACCCAGACACTGGGGGCAAAAGATTCCAAATGAGATGAAGATGCACAAACACTGATCGTTCCCCCCTCACTGTCCCTCTCCCATTCACTGCCCCCAACCCCTCTACCTGCTCACTCCAGGGCTGCTGCTGTTTGCACACCAAATATTCACATTGCACTTTCCACTTCTAACACTGTCACCTCTCTCCCTCTCTCGCTCTCTCTCGATCTGGTTCTCTCTCCCTCTCTCTCTCGCTCTGTTTCTCTCCCCCTCTCTCCCTCTCTCTCTCGCTCTGTTTCTCTCCCCCTCTCCCTGTACCTATCTAGCCTCCCCCCCATCTCTGCTCCATCTTTCCCTCTCTCCTGCTCAATAACCCGTCGCTATCTCTGTTTCCCTTCTCTTCCTCGGGATCGATCTTGATTGAAATGCACTCTGGAAAGTTTCCGTCTCACCTTTTTAAATAAAGATGCACTGTGGCCATGTTTAATATTTATCGATGATTTACACAGAGAAATGATGGGGAGAGCAATCCTCAATCAGCCCTTCAGTGAACTGAATTCGGGGAGGGCAGCCACGGTCGCAGTGCAGGACAGGCTGCAGGACAGTTACGCACAGCAAGATCCCACAAGCAAGGTGATGTTAGTCAGGTCCCCTTGCTCCTCTCCCCCAGAAAAGGCTAATCTCCCTCTTTAAAACTGGGGGCGGGGGTGGGAGCTGATTATTTTGCAAAGCGTTTGAAGCCTTCAGAGAAATCAGTGAGTGGAATTCAACACCCTGCCCCCAACCCCTAACCGACCAATTCACCATCTGGCCTTCAACACAGCAAATATAATAATAAATAAATAATCTACACATAAACAAGCCTTTACACAGTGTCACATTTAGAACTTCAATTCCAGGGCCTCAGAAACATTGGAAAGTCAACACATCAATGTTTACAATAGCAGTGCACAGCAGGATCCCACAAACAGCCCCACGAGGGACAACGCCACACTGGAGAAACCCCAAATCCTGTCTGTCTGCCTGTCTCTCTCATAATGAACCCTCTCCCAATCTGTCCCCCCTCCACTCTATTTCCCTCCATCTCCCCTCTTTCCCACCTCCCTCTCTCTCTGTTTCTCACTGCCAGAATATGGAGAGGCAGAGAGAGAGAGAGAGAGAGAGAGAAAGAGAGAAAACCACAGTCAGGGCCTCAATAAACTCAATTCAAAATGGTTCCCGTACATTTCATTCAAGCCTCAATTCATCGCAGTGTCTAAAACGGCAGCATTATTCAGGGAAACAGCCTCACGTGAACCAGTTTCACTTCAGGTCCCTCCCACCTGCTTCACCAGTTGGGGAATTAATTTACAAAGTGTGCTCCCTGCTGCTCATTCAGGAAACCCTGTTTGGTATTTGCGCACAGAAAGATCCCACACACACTGCATCCTTCTCACAGTCAGGTCCAAGTGTTTTAGGTTGAGAATTGATGAACAATTGAAAGCAGGGACTTACCTTTCAATAAAACAGCACAGACTGGCCCTCAGTGACACAGTTTCTTTTCACAGATCCAACATTCTGACAGGCAGGTAGTGAGGGTCTACTCTCCAGAGACTGGGAGCTGGGCAGTGACTGCACGCTGGAGACCCCCAGATCCTCGTCTCTTCCCTCCCTGCCCCTCTCTCTCCCTGTTTCCCTCCCTCTCCCCTTTCTCTCTCCCTCCCTCCCTGATAACTCACAATCGAGAGAGAGAGAGAGAGAAAGAGACAGCAGGAAAACGCATCTTATTTCAGCCTCACATTCATCCCTCTGCCTCCAACACAAGCTTTATTCCCCCATCACACCCGGCTCCAAGTTAAGGACTTCCATTCCCGCCCATCGAGAATGCTTCATAGGTCACCGATTCATTTTTTAAAGTGCTGTCGTTTGGCGGGGGGAATTGTACACAGAAAGATCCCAAAATGGTGGCACTTTTGAAATGGAGTTCTCTGGGAGTTTCTGAATGTGGATTTCTCTCTCTCTCTCTCTGCACGATTGTTGTGACGCTGACAGCAGCCCATTGGCTGCACAGTGCGATCCCACAAGCAGCAATGTGATAAGAGCTGAAAATGCCCCCAGTGGCCTGTGGAAAGGATTCATTAACTCCCCCACCCCCCGCCTTCTTCTCTGCCCACACCCCCTCCCCCTCACCACTTTCAAGTTTAAGATGTTTAATTTGAGCCCTTGGCCACTGTTTTGTTGTCCGTGAATTAATAGTTTCAAATAAAAAATGTTGTGTGGACAGAGACCGCAGGGCACTGTGCGCACAGCAAGATCCCATCAGCAGCAATCTAAACATTTCCAGATGGGAAACAGCCCTTATCCCTCCTCCCACCACCTACCCCCTCCCCCCTTCCACCACACCTACTGCAAACCCCCTTCCCCACACCACCAAACCCCCCGCACACCCCCCCAGCCCACCATGTGCGTGTGGGTACCCCACCCCTCCTCCCAAGTCTGGAGACATCCCCTTCAGTCCCCAGCAAGGGTTAAACTCCCTCTCGAAACGGAGGAAGCTTTTTAAACCGATCACCGAGCTGGGATTTCTCTCTGAACGTCACACTTTCTGCAAGGATCTGAGTGGGAGCTGGGCAGTGACCTTACACTGGAGACCCCTCCCCCAAACACACCTTGTCCCTGTGTCTCTTCACCACCCCCCTCCCCTCCCTACCCCAACCCCACACCCTGAACTCTTCCTGTTTTGCTCTCCCTCCCTCTCTCCATCACTATCTCTCTCCGTCCATTCGGGGGAATGGAGAAAGGGAGAGAGAGAGAGAGACAGACCCACAAACAAAAGCTGTAAACACTGATTAAAATGGTTCCCCCTGTCCCCCCCATCAGTCTCCAGAAGGTGCTAAACTCCCTCTTTCAGTTTGGGAAGGGGCTGCTCATTCCTTTGGGACACTATTTAAAATTGCCGTCCCAGGAGTTATTTTTACATCTCATTCTATCTCAGAGGGTGTGAGTGGAGGTGGGCAGTGACTACACACTGGAGACACTCAGACCCTGTCTCTCTTTCCCACACCCCCTGAGAGAGAGAGAGGGATAGACAGATAGAAACAAAGCTGGAGAGAGAGAGAGAAGGTAAATCTAAGTCAGAATCTCAGTAAACTGAACAGTAATGGCCCCTGTGAATCTGATTGAACAGATTCCACTCCATCGCACACTCTCCCCACCTGTCTTATTTTGGAATAATAACAAGCTTTTAGACAGCTTCAGATTTCAGATTTTTAATCTCCTCTTTGTCACACACCAAAGGGTTAATGAGTTTGTGACTAATCACAAGGCCGGGATATTTTAACCCCAGGGTTTCAAAATCCAGCAGCCCATCATCTACCAGAAACCGCTTCATCGATGACCCAAAAACCAGGGTCCCTCCGAGATTAAAATTAAACCTCGGGGCCATAAAGAGACACAACTCACGTGGGTGGGTGGGGGGTGTGGAACAGGCCTGAATCCATCCATCCAAGCTGGGGAAAAGCTCCTGCCCATGGATTCATAGTCACATTGCTTTCTTCAAACACCAAATTCCTGGGGAGAAGAGAGAGGGAAAAGAATTGATTAAAACACAAAGTAAGAACATTTCTAAACAAAATAGCACAGCAAGAGCCCAGGATTCCACGCCCCACCTCCCCCCGCTTCACAGTTACACAATCTCTTAGCAAGATCCAAATACAAAAATATCCCAGTTATAAACCAGAGGCTAAAACAGATTGAGAGACCTTTCCCTCCCCCTGTGTTTCTCTCTGTATCTCACTTCCCATCTCACTCACATCTCTGTCCCCCTCACTCACTCACTCACTCTCTGTATCTCAGATATGGAAATTAAACCTCGGTTGGGTAAATAAACAGACACAACTCAGGTGGGTGAAGCCTGTGGACCAGGCCTCAGTCTATCCCTCTCTGGAAGAAGCTCCTTGTCCTTGTCCCAGACTTTCCCTCTTTGGATCCTCACCTTCCAGTTTTCAGAATACAAATTTCTCTGGAGAAAAAGAGATAAAATTGGTTAAAACAACAAAAACGAGGACATTTTCACTCTCTCAGCAAATTCCCAACACAAACAAATCACAGTTTGAAAGCAGGTTGAGACACACAGAAAGACACACACACACACACACACACACACACACACACACACACACACACACACACACACACACACACACACACACACACACACACACACATTGAACCAGAGTGGGGAGGCTGGTCACTCTCTCCAGAGAGAGAGGGTACAGGGAGTTTGTTGTTTTGGGACTGGTTTGGGAATATCCTGATCCACAGTTATCCTGAGTGAGCTGTATACAGACTCACCCCCTGATCCTCGGACATGTTTGCAATGTCTCTCATCTATCCCCTAGGAGCCCTGTCCATTGAATGTTAATCCCAGGACAGGACACCTTGCTGATCCTGTCCATTGGATGTTAATCCCAGGACAAACATGGTTTCAACAAGGGCCTGTCTTTATCTTTGGGTTAATTTTAAATCTATATTTCTTTCCCCGGTTTGGTTGTGTTACTCCAATTCCAAACCCTGATTTCACACAAACTCCTAAAACACTGTCAATAATCGCAGTCCCCAACCCTCTCTCCCTCTTACCCCAACCCTCTCTCCCTATCACCCCAACCCTCTCTCCCTAACACCCCAACCCTCTCTCCCTAACACCCCAACCCTCTCTCCCTCTCACCCCAACCCTCTCTCCCTAATACCCCAACCCTCTCTCCCTAACACCCAAACCTACTCTCCCTAACACCCCAACCCTCTCTCCCTATCACCCCAACCCTCTCTCCCTCTCACCCCAACCCTCTCACCCCAACCCTCTCTCCCTCTCACCCCAACCCTCTCTCCCTAATACCCCAACCCTCTCTCCCGATCACCCAAACCTACTCTCCCTAACACCCCAACCCTCTCTCCCTATCACCCCAACCCTCTCTCCCTCTCACCCCAACCCTCTCACCCCAACCCTCTCTCCCTGACACCCCAACCCTCTCTCCCTATCACCCCAACCCTCTCTCCCTCTCACCCCAACCCTCTCTCCCTCTCACCCCAACCCTCTCTCCCTTTCACCCCAACCCTCTCTCCCTCTCATCCCAACCCTCTCTCCCTAACACCCCAACCTTCTCTCCCTAACACCCCAACCCTCTCTCCCTATCACCCAAACCCTCTCTCCCTAACACCCCAACCCTCTCTCCCTATCACCCCAACCCTCTCTTCTCCTCACCCCACCCCTCTCTCCCTCTCACCCAAACCCTCTCTCCCTAACACCCCAACCCTCTCTCCCTAACACCCCAACCCTCTCTCCCTATCACCCGAACCCTCTCTCCCTCTCAACCCAACCCTCTCTCCATCTCACCCCAACACTCTCTCCCTCTCACCCCAACCCTCTCTCCCTCTCACCCAAACCTACTCTCCCTAACACCCCAACCCACTCTCCCTCTCACCCCAACCCTCTCTCCCTAACACCCCAACCCTCTCTCCCTCTCACCCAAACCTACTCTCCCTAACACCCCAACCCACTCTCCCTCTCACCCCAACCCTCTCTCCCTAACACCACAATCCTCTCTCCCTCTGTATCCAACCATCTCTCCCTCTCACCCAGACACTCTCTCCCTCTCACCCCCACCCTCTCTCCCTCTCACACCAACAATGGAGAAGGGATTCCCTGCATTTTAAAAATGGAGGAGGGACCTCCCTCCATTTTAAAGAAGGAGATGGGATATCCGTTCATTTTAAAGAAGGGGAAGGGATCTCCCTCCATTTTAAAGATGGAGAAGGGATCTGCCTCCATTGTAAAGATAGGGAAGTTTTCTTCCTCCATTTTAGTGATGGAGAAGGGATCTCCCTCTATTTTAAAGATGGAGAAAGGACCTCCCCCCATTTAAAAAAAATGGAGAAGGGATCTACCTCTATTTTAAAGACGGGAATGGATCGCCCTCCATTTTAAAGATGGAGAAGACGTAGCCTAGTGGGTCAGCAGCAAGGCTTTTGATAAGATCCCACAAGGGAGACTGAAAGTGAAGGTAAGAGCCCATGGGATCCAAGGCAATTTTACACATTGGATCCAGAATTGGCTGAGTGGCAGGAAGCAGAGGGTGATGGTCAAGGAGTGTTTTTGTGACTGGATTCCTGTGTCCAGTGGGGTTCCACAGAGATCGGGGTTGGGTCCCTTGCTGTGTGTGGTATGTATAAACAATTTATACTTCAATGTAGGAGAGTTGATCAGCAAGTTTGTGGATGACACGATAATTGGTGGGGTGGTAAATAGTGAGGAGGAGAGCCTTAGATTACAGGAGGATATAGACGGGCTGGTCCGTGGCAAATGGAATTTAATCTGGATAAGTGTGAGGTGATGCACTTGGGCTGGATAAACAAGGCACAGGAATACATGATGAATGGTAGGACCCTGAGATCTCATGAGCATTAGAGGGACCTTGGTGTGTATGTCCACTGGTCCCTTAAGGTAGCGGGACAGGTAAATAAGGTGGTTAAGAAGGCATATGAGATACTTTCCTTTATTAGCCGAGACATAGAATATAAGAGCAGGGAGGTCATGCTGGAACTGTATAAAACGCTGGTTAGGCCACAGCTAGAGTATTGTGTGCAGTTCTGGAATCCACATTATAGGAAGGATGTGATTGCACTAGAGAGAGAGCAGAGGAGATTTACCAGGATGTTGCCTGGGCTGGAGAATTTTACATATGAGGGGAGCTTGGATAGACTTGGATTATTTTCCCGGGAGCAGAGGAGATTGAGGAAGGACATGATTGAGGAGAATAAAATTATGAGGGGCATTGATAGGGTAGACAGGAAGGAACTTTTCCCCTTGGTGGAGGGATCAATAACCAGGGAGCATAGATTGAAGGCAGGGGCCAGGAGGTTTAGAGGGGAAGTGAGGAAGGATTTTTTCACCCAGAGGGTGGTGGGAATCTGGATCTCACTGCCTGAAAGGGGGTTAGAGGCAGAAACCCTCAGAACATTTCAGAATATTTGGATGTGCCCTTGCGATACATTGGCATATAAGGCTTTGGGCCTAGTTCTGGAAAATAGGATTAGAATTGTTAGGTTCTTGTTCGATCGGCACAGAGTTGATGGGCCGAAAGGCCTTTATCTGTGCTGTCGACCTCTGTGACTCTATGACAGAGATATCCCTCCATTTTAAAGACGGAGAAGGGATCTCCCTCCATTTTAAAGATTGAAAAAGGATCTCTGTCCATTTTAAAGACGGAGAAGGGATCTACCTCCATTTTAAATATTGAGAAATGATCTTCCTCCATTTTGAAGATGGTAAAGGGATCTACATCCATTTTAAAGATTGAGAAATGATCTCCCTCCATTTTAAAGATGAAGAAGAGATCTCTCTCCATTTTAAAGATGGGGAAGGGAAATCCCTACATTTCAATTTGGACACAAACACTCTCAAACACACAAACACCCAATTGCACAGATATATTTTTTCTCATACACGCAGACACACACACACATACCCTCTCACACACAGACACACTCACGCACATCAATTCTCTATTTCACACACAAAAGCTCTCTCTCACGCTCACACCACACAGGTATATTATTTCTCATACACACACTCTCTCTCTCACACACACTGACAATGACATATTCTTTCTCATACACATGCACACACAGACATAGTCTCAATCACACAGATGCATTCTCAAACACACACACATCCTCTCGCTTACAGACACTGACTCTCTATCTCACCAACTGACACAAACACTCGCAGATATATTTTTTCTCATACACACAAACACACACAAACTCACACACACATTCACACACACATATATTCTTTCTCACACAAAGCACATACCACATACATTTTCTCTCACAGATACACCCACACAGTTATATTCTTTCTCATACACACACACAAACACACACAAACAGACACACACACTCACACACACTAACTCACACAAATACACGCTCTCTCACACACACATATATACATTCTCTCTCATATACATACAAACACACACACACGCTCACACACTCACACACACACACACCAACTCACACACATACATGCTCTCTCACACACACAAACACATGTATACATTCTTTCTCTCTCAAATACACACAAACACACGCACACACTTGCACAGATATATACTTTCTCATATATGCAGGCACACACACACGCACTCACACACACATTCTCTCTCTCCCCCCTACACACACACACATACACACACATTGTCCCTCCCTCTCTCTCTCAAACACAGGTGCACAAACTCTCACAAACACATAAGTTCTGATACAGAAATCCAAACACTCTCTCTCTCAATTTTACTCCTGCAATCTCTCACACACAGTCACACACACAATCTCACACACAATTCCTCTCACACCCATTCCCTCTCACACACAATCTTTAACATGCAGTCCCTCTCACACACAATCCCTCTCACACACCATCTTTAACATACAGTCCCTCTCACACACATTCCCTCTCACAGACAATCTTTAACATACAGTCCCTCTCACATACAATCCCTCTCACACACAATCCCTCTCATACACAATCCCTCTCACACGCAATCCCTCTCACACACAATCCCTCTCACACACAATCTCACACGCTCGGTCTCACACAATCGCTTTCACACTCTATCTCTCTCACACGGTCTCTCCCAAACACACACACCATCTCTCTCTCTCACACATACAATCTCTGTCTCTCACACGCACTCTCTCTCCCCTCATCATCTCGGCCTACACCCTCTCTGCCAACCGCATGCATTCTATCCCAAACACCAAACTCTCTCTGCACCATCCCACCCACTATCCCCCCATGCTCTCTCTTTCCCATGCTCTCTCCAATTTTGGATGAGCGAGAGATGGTGAGAGAGGATGGAGATCCCTTCTGAACCCATTTCTCAGTCTCTGTTTCTCTCTGGGAGTGTTTGATGGGGACAGTATGGAAGGAGCATTATTCTATATCTAACCCTGTGCTGTATCCATCCTGGGAGTGTTTGTTGGGGACAGTATAGAGGGAGTTTTACTCTGTATCTAACCTCGTGCTCTACCTGTCCTGGGAGTGTTTGTTGGGGACAGTATAGAGGGAGTTTTACTCTGTATCTAACCCCGTGCTGTACCTGTCCTGGGAGTGTTTGATGGGGACAGTGTAGAGGGAGCTTTACTCTGTATCTAACCCCGTGCTGTACCTGTCCTGGGAGTGTTTGATGGGGACAGTGTAGAGGGAGCTTTACTCTGTATCTAACCCCGTGCTGTACCTGTCCTGGGAGTGTTTGATGGGGACAGTGTAGAGGGAGATTTACTCTGTATCTAACCCCGTGCTGTATCTGTCCTGGGAGTGTTTGATGGGGACAGTGTAGAGGGAGCTTTACTCTGTATCTAACCCCGTGCTGTACCTGTCCTGGGAGTGTTTGATGGGGACAGTGTAGAGGGAGATTTACTCTGTATCTAACCCCGTGCTGTACCTGTCCTGGGAGTGTTTGATACGGAAGGTATAGAGGGAGCTTTACTCTGTATCTAACCCCGTACTGTACCTGTCCTGGGAGTGTTTGATGGGGATAGTTAAGAGGGAGCTTTACTCTGTATCTAACCCCGTGCTGTACCTGTCCTGGGAGTGTTTGATGGGGACAGTGTAGAGGGAGCTTTACTCTGTATCTAACCCCGTGCTGTACCTGTCCTGGGAGTGTTTGATGGGGACAGTGTAGAGGGAGCTTTACTTTGTATCTAACCCCGTGCTGTACCTGTCCTGGGAGTGTTTGATGGGGACAGTGTAGAGGGAGCTTTACTTTGTATCTAACCCCGTGCTGTACCTGTCCTGGGAGTGTTTGATGGGGACAGTGTAGAGGGAGATTTACTCTGTATCTAACCCCGTGCTGTACCTGTCCTGGGAGTGTTTGATGGGGACAGTGTAGAGGGAGCATTACTCTGTATCTAACCCCGTGCTGTACCTGTCCTGGGAGTGTTTGATGGGGACGGTGTAGAGGGAGCTTTACTCTGTATCTAACCCCGTGCTGTACCTGTCCTGGGAGTGTTTGATGGGGACAGTGTAGAGGGAGATTTACTCTGTATCTAACCCCGTGCTGTACCTGTTCTGGTAATGTTTGATGGGGATAGTAAAGAGGGAGCTTTATTCTGTATCTAACCCCGTGCTGTACCTGTCCTGAGAGTGTTTGATGGGGTCAGTGTAGAGGGAGATTTACTCTGTATCTAACACCGTGCTGTACCTGTCCTGGGAGTGTTTGATGGGGACAGTGTAGAGGGAGCTTTACTCTGTATCTAACCCCGTGCTGTACCTGTCCTGAGAGCATTTGATGGGGACAGTGTAGAGGAAGATTTACTCTGTATCTAACCCCATGCTGTACCTGTCCTGGGAGTGTTTGATGGGGACAGTGTAGAGGGAGATTTACTCTGTATCTAACCCGGTGCTGTACCTGTCCTGGGAGTGTTTGATGGGGACGGTGTAGAGGGAGCTTTACTCTGTATCTAACCCCGTGCTGTACCTGTCCTGAGAGTGTTTGATTGGCACAGTATAGAGGGAAACAAAAACAGAATTACCTGGAAAAACTCAGCAGGTCTGGCAGCATCGGCGGAGAAGAAAAGAGTTGACGTTTCAAGTCCTCATGACCCTTCGACAGAACTTGAGTTCAAGTCCAAGAAAGAGTTGAGATGTAAGCTGGTTTAAGGTGTGTGTGGGCTTGGGGGGTGGGCAGAGAGAGAGAGAGAGAGGGTTAGGGTTAGGGTTAGGGTTAGGGCTCTCTCTCTCTGCTCCTCTCTCTCTCTCTCTCTCTCTCTCTCCCCACCCCCCAACACACCTTAAACCAGCTTATATCTCTACTCTTTCTTGGACTCGAACTCAAGTTCTGTCGAAGGGTCATGAGGACTCGAAATGTCAACTCTTTTCTTCTCTGCCGATGCTGCCAGACCTGCTGAGTTTTTCCAGGTAATTCTGTTTTTGTTTTGGATTTCCAGCATCCGCAGTTTTTTTGTTTTTATCACAGTATAGAGGGAGCTTTACTCTGTATCTTGCGCCTGCTGCGTCATCTCTGGGAGTGTTTGATGGGCACCTTATAGAGGGTGCTTTACTCTGTATCTAACCCTGTGCTGTACCTGTCCTGGGAGTGTTTGATGGGGACAGTGTAGAGTGAGCTTTACTCTGTATCTAACCCCGTGCAGTACCTGCCCTGGGAGTGTTTGATGGGGACAGTATAGAAGGATCTTTACTCTGTATCTAGCCCCTGCTGCATCATCTCTGGGAGTATTTGTTGGCAACATTCTCATCAAAATCAAAAACAATCCACAAATAAGGGCTCACAAATTGAACATGAGTTTCCTTGTTTGATTCTCCCTGTTCTGTGCTGATTCTCTGATAGATTCCTGGTGTTTACCCTCCACATGAGCAGTCATCATAACCCCGTCTACCTGTCCTGCTCCCAACTCGGCATCCGACTACAATAAGGAAAGTGATACAGGAGCGTCTCAGTGAGTGAGACAGGTGAGTCTTGAGCCTGACCTGGGTGTATGTGAGTGACCCGGGTTAATCTGACACTCCAGGGACAGTTTAGACAGTTTGAGTGCATCGCAGCTTTGCCAGAATGAGACCTGGATTCCAAGGTTTAAATTGCAAAGTGAGATTGCACAAACTCGGGTTGTATTCCCTGAAATTTAGTAGCATCAGGGGTGACTTGATCAAATTGTCAAATCCTGAGAGGAACTGAGGGGGGAGATTAGGGGAATGTATGAGCTCTTGTCCTGAGTAACAAGCTTTGTGAGGCATCTTATCGAATCCCTTTTGAACAGACAAGTATCCTTCTGTCATTACAGGTTACCTGTATGTTGCAAAGTTATTCTGATAATTTTCATTCCACATTGGAGCCCAGAATCTGTCAGTGGAAGGGAGTTTCTACAGAGATAGGAAATGGGATTGATGAATAAAGGTGCAGTATTTTGTTCACTGCATTAGATTGTGTCTGTTGCAGTTTCACAAGAGTTTACATTTTCATGGGAAAGGGATGGTTAACCGATGTCAACAATTCAATTTCTTCAGACTAGTGAAAACGCAAGAGAAAGAGAGAATATACAAACACTGAAACAAACTGGCAACTGTATGAGGAAGGTTTCAATTCTCTGCATGTTTTAATGTGATTTCCTGAACTAAAAATTGAAATAAACAGGAGTTTAAATCTCACACTGGGATGCCATACAATTTTGGTCCTAATAGCCTAAAATAAAAAATAAAAATCCACAATTAAAAATTTCTTGTTCAGAGCAAAGGGAATTTGACTCTCTATCAAACCCCATACTGTATTTGGGTTGGGAGTGTTTGATGAACAATGTAGTTAAAGCTTTAGTTTGTAACAAACTTCTGCAAACGGCAATTTACACAAAGTCTCTTGTTAATGCTTCAATCTGAGGCTGATAGATTTTTGTTAGACAAAGGGGTAAAGAGATATGGAGTTAGATCAGAGATCAGCCAGGATCTCATTGAATGTCGGAAACAGAGTGTGGGGAGAAATGGAATCTTCCTCTTCCCATGTGTTATTATAAATATCCTTCCTTCAATCTCAGTCTCTCTTTATTCCTTTCGATCTGTGTCTCTCTCTTCTCACCTGTTCGGTCTCTCTCTCTCTCTCTCTCTTTCTTCCTCTTTCCCAGAATCTAGATAAGTTACACAAACACCAGTCAGCCGTTTAGGTTTGCTCACAGTGGCCATTATATGTTCCCACAGCACTGGGACATTTCTGACAGAGTTGACTCCTCAGGAATGTGACGTTGGTACTTTCAACGTGACAGAGACACAGCTATGGAGACACTGAGACACTGATCAAACACTCATCCCCGAAACACCGCATTGTCCACGGGTTCCAGGTCATCACCACACGCTGATTTAAAAAGATTTTCACTACATCTCCCCTTCATCCCTTTCCAAAAACCTTCACTCTGTCTCTCCCCCTGTCACCAATGAACCAATTTTTTGAATTTGACTCTGTATCGAACCCCATACTGTAATGGGGTTGGGAGTGTTTCATGAACAGTGTAGTCAAAGCTTCACTCTGAAACATTGGATTGAGGTTGAGGGGTGATTTGTTCAAACGCTTCAAGGTAATAATGGAAATGAAGAGAGTGGATAACAGTGGTAAAGATGGAGAAGGGATCTCTCTCCATTTGAAAGCTGGGGAAAAGGATATGTCACAGGATAATGTTTTTTATACCAGGCATGTTGAAAAATATTTGGAACTTTACCCTTTTCTCCAGCTGATGAACTTTTAATTTGAACACTTCTTAATTTCAACTCGAATTCAAAGATGAATGAGGCTTTTTAATCTCATAACTCAAGTGTTGAGGGAGGGTTATCCTGTATCGACCCCCATGCTGTACCTGTCCTGGGAGTGTTTGATGGGGACAATTTAAGAACAACTTTAATTCCTATCTAACCCTGCGCTGTTGAATAACGGATGCAGATTCAGATAAATCGGAGGTTTCATTTCTGTGTCACTTTCTGTATCTTGAAGCTTCCATCTGGAGCTGGAAATCTGTCAGTTGATGAATGTGGTCTTGAAAATTTCATCCTGAATTGTGTGAGCATTAGTATTGTGGAAACGTGTGAAGAAAGTGTTTGCATTCACACATTCCTACATTGTGAAACAAAAACAGAATTACCTGGAAAAACTCAGCAGGTCTGGAAGCATCGGCGGAGAAGAAAAGAGTTGACGTTTCGAGTCCTCATGACCCTTCGACAGAACTACATTGTGAAATGTAAGTTACCTTTGAAACAATAGGGTGTAGGGCCAGGGAGTCTGAATGGACAACAGGTTTTGAATGATAAAAGAGTGAATTTTAATGATGTCCTTTGAAGGAGTCGTTTACTTTAAATGTCCCAAGACAATGAAATGCTTCAGAGGAAATGTCTCGAGACAATGAAATGGTTCCCAATGTCTGACTCACCTTCCCAAAACTTCAGAGACATGAAGGAGGCAGAGATATTGTAAGATACAGATCATGAGATGCCAGAGAATCACAGAATTGAAGTTGTGGGGCCATCTCCTGTTTCAGAATGTCAGTTTTAATGTTTTACTCTCTGAACCTTGGTTAATGATTCAGAAAGCAGAAAGTTCCAATCCAATCTGTAACCTGCACTTCAAATTCCAAAGAGATATGAACGCTTTAAGTAAATGGGTGAAATAGTGAAAGATGGATTTCATTGTAGGCAAATGTGTGGCTGCTCAGTTTAATAAGGATGGAACACATTTCATTATAAATGGTGAAAAGCTGCAAACAGTGAGTGTCCAAAGATCCCTACCCATTTGTGTCAAGACTAAGAAAACATCAAATAGTTCCAAGGAGAAATTCAATTTGATACTTGGGATAAAGCTGGTTAAAAACTCACACTACACATTCCATGAATCAGCCTTTGTAACCTGCACTTCAGCACATCACAAGAAAAATGACATGTTCAACTGTTCGTGATTCCAGTCTGTAACTCACTCCCAGGTATCTACTGTTCTGTATATAAACTCCCTGAACCCCTCGAATAGATTCCAGTCTGTAACTCACTCCCAGGTATCTATTATTCTATATATAAACCTGCTGAAGCCCTCGATTAGATTCCAGTCTGTAACTCACTTCTGGGTATCTATTATTCTATATATAAACCCCACAAAAACATCAATTAGATTCCAGTCTGTAACTCACTCCTGGGTATCTATTACTCTAGGGTAAACAAGGTTGGATGGTGTAATGTCCTCTTTCTCTTTCCATGTGCTATGACCAATATCCTTTCTTCACTTTCTGGCTCTCAGTCACCCACTTGGTCTGAGAGTCTCTATTTCTCATTCACTCGATCTGTGTCTTCTCTCCCTGCCTCTCTTCCTCTGAGAATCTAGTCTACAAACACCAGGCAGCCATTTTAGGTTTGTTCACAGAGGCCATTTTATGTCCCCACAGCACTGGGACATTTATGACAGAGTTGACCCCTCATGAATGGGACATTAGTACTTTCAACGTGACAGAGGCACAGGTATCTCCCTCCATGTTAAAGATGGAGAAGGGATCTCCCTCCATTTTAAAGATGCAGAAGGGATCTCCCTCCATGTTATAGAATGAGAAGGGATCTCCCTCCATGTTAAGGATGCTGAAGGGATCTTTCTTCATTTTACTGGCAGAGAAGGGATCTCCCTTATTTTAAAGACGGTAAAGGGATCTCCCTCATTTTATAGATGATAAAGTGATCTGCCTCCATTTTAAAGATGGAGAAGGTATCTGTCTCCATTTTAAATATTGAGGATGGTTCTCGCTCCATTTCATCAGCTCTCTCTCTCCCTACCGCTTTTGCCTTTCCTCGACTCGTCTCTCTGATTCTATCTCTCACCCCATCTCTATTTCAGACACTCTCTCCCCTCTCTCTGTCTCATTCTCTCACCCCATCCATTTAACTTTCACTCCATCACTTCGCTCTATCTCTCTCTCCCGCCCTCTCTCTCTGTCTCTCTCTATGTCTCACTCCCAATCTCACTGTTGCTATATCCCTCTTTCTCTCTCGCCCCATCTCTCTGCCTCTCACTCTCTCTCTGTCTCTGTCTCTCACTCTATTTCTCTGTGTGTCTCTGACCCTCTCTCTATCGCCCTGTCTCTCTCACCATCACCACGTCTCTCGGTCAAAACTCTCTCTGCCTCGCTCTGCCACTCTCTGTCACACTCGGTCTCTCTCTTGCCCTGCCTCTCTCTTTCTTGAAGAGTTTTGTCTCTATTTCTTAATCTCACTCTGTCTCTCTCTCACCATCTCTCTCTCTCGGTGCATTTCTGTCTCTCTCCCTCTCTCTGTCTCTCACTCCATGAGTCTCTCCCTCTCCCCACCTTCCCCAGTCTCCCTTTTGGAGAAAATTTGGGTGTGAAGCTGAAGGGAAAATATTTTCAGGGTTACAGGGAAATGGCGGACGGGCGAGACCAGTAAAACTTTCCTTGCAGAGTGTGGAAAGTAGATTGATGGGCTGAATGGCCTCCTTCTCCCTCTCCCTCCAGCGCCCTGTCTGTGTCGTTCTCCCTCTGTCTCACTCTGTATTTCTCACACCCATCTCTCTTTCTCTCTCTCTCTCTCTCTCACTGTCCCTCTCACCCTCTCTCTCATCCTCTCCCACCCTCCCTATCTCTCTCTCTCTCTCTCGCTCACTCTCTCTCTGTCTCTCTCTCTCTGTCATTCCAACTCTCTGTCACCCTCTTTCCCTTTCCCTCCAGGCCCCTGTCTCTGTCATTTTCCCTCCGTCTCACTCTTTATCTCTCACACCCGTCTCTCTCTCACTCTCTCTCTCTCTGTCTCTCATTCTCAATGTTCCTCTCTCCCTCTCTCTCTCCCACTAACCCCATCCCCATCCCTCACCCCTGCTCCCTATCTCTCCCTCTCTCTCCATCTTCTGTTGCTCTCTCTCTCTCTGTCACACTCTATCTCTCTCTCTTGCCGGCTCTCCCTCTCTCTCTCCTTCTCACCGGCTCTCTCTCTGTCTCTCTCTCTCTCACTGGTTCTCTCTCTGTCTCTCTCTGTCACACTCTATCTCTCTCTCTCACTGGCACTCTCTCTGTCTCTCTCTGTCACAGTCAATCGCTCTCTCTGTCTTTCTCTCTCTGTCTATCTCTGTCACCCTGTATATCTCTCTCTCTCTCTCTCGCTGGCTCTCTTTCTCTCTCTCTCTCTCCCTCTTTGTGTCTCTGCCTGTCTCTTTGTCACACTGTCTCTGTATCTCTCTCTCTCTCTCCGTCTTGCTGGCTCTCTCTACCATTCCCTCTATTTCTCAGTGTCTCTGTCTGTCTCTCTCTCTCTCTGTCACTCTGTATCTCTCTCTCTCTCTTTCTCTCTCGCTGACTCTCTTTCTCTCCCTCCCCACTCTTTCTCCCCCCTCTCTCTCTCCCCCCCTCCCTCTCTATCTCAGTGCCTCTGTCTGTGTCTCTCTGTCACGCTGTCTCTCTCTCTCTCTTTCACTGGCTCTTTCTCTCTCTCTCTCTGTCTCTCCCCCCTCCCTCTCTCTCAGTGTCTCTGTCTGTCTGTCTGTCTGTCTCTCTCTGTCAGACTGTATCTCTCTCTGTCCCCCTCTTGCTCTCTCTCAGTCTCCCTCTCTCAATCTCACTGGCTATCATTCCCTCGCTCTCTCTCTCTCCCCTCACTCTCTCTCAGTGTCTCTGTCTTTCTGTCTCTTCCTCTCAGACGGTATCTCTCTGTGTCCCCCACTTGCTCTCTCTCAGTGTCTCTGTCTGTCTGTCTCTCTCTGTCACTCTGTATTTCTCTCTCTCTATCTCTCATTCCCTCGCTCTCTCTCTCTCCCCTCACTCTCTCTCAGTGTCTCTGTCTGTGTCTCTCTGTCACGCTGTCTCTCTCTCTCTCTTTCACTGGCTCTTTCTCTCTCTCTCTCTCCCTCTCTCCCCCCTCCCTCTCTCTCAGTGCCTCTGTCTGTCTGTCTCTCTCTGTCAGACTCTATCTCTCTCTGTCCCCCTCTCGCTTTCTCTCTGCCCCTCTCTCAGTGTCTCTCTCTATCTGTTTCTCTCTCTTTCAAACTGTAGCTCTCTCTGTCCCCCTCTTGCTCTCTCTCAGTCTCTCTCCCTCTTTCTGTCTCTCTCACTCGCTCTCTCTCTCTGTCTCTCATTCTCAATGTCCCCCTCTCCCACTCTGTCTCCCTCTTACCCCGTCCCCATCCCTCACCCCTGCTCCCTCTCTCTCCCTCTCACTCTGTCTTCTGTCGCTCTCTCTCTCTCTTGCCGGGCTCTCTCTCTCTCTCCCTCTCTCTCTGTCTCTCTCTCTTGCTGGCTCTCTCTCTGTCTCTCTCTGTCACACTCTATCTCTCTCTCTCACCGGCACTCTCTCTGTCTCTGTCTCTCTCTGTCACAGTCTATTTCTCTCTCTGTCTGTATCTCTCTCTCTCTGTCTCTCTCTGTCACCCTGTATCTGTATCTCTCTCTCTCTCTCTCTCTCTCTGTCTCTCTCAGTCTCTCCATTTTAAAGATAGGGATCTCCCTCCATTTTAAAGATGGAGACAGGATCTCTCTCTGTCTCTCTCTCTCTCTCTCTCACTCCAACTCTCTGTCGCTCTCCGTCCCTCTCCCTCCAGGCCCCTGTCTCTGTCGTTCTCCCCCTGTCTCACTCTGTATCTCTCACACCCGTCTCCCTCTCTCTCTCTCTCTCACTCCAACTCTCTGTCGCTCTCCGTCCCTCTCCCTCCAGGCCCCTGTCTCTGTCGTTCTCCATCCGTCTTACTCTGTATCTCTCACACCCGTCTCCCTCTCTCTCTCTCTCTCACTCCAACTCTCTGTCGCTCTCCGTCCCTCTCCCTCCAGGCCCCTGTCTCTGTCGTTCTCCCCCTGTCTCACTCTGTATCTCTCACACCCGTCTCCCTCTCTCTCTCTCTCTCACTCCAACTCTCTGTCGCTCTCCGTCCCTCTCCCTCCAGCCCCCTGTCTCTGTCGTTCTCCCCCTGTCTCACTCTGTATCTCTCACACCCGTCTCCCTCTCTCTCTCTCTCTCACTCCAACTCTCTGTCGCTCTCCGTCCCTCTCCCTCCAGCCCCCTGTCTCTGTCGTTCTCCCCCTGTCTCACTCTGTATCTCTCACACCCGTCTCCCTCTCTCTCTCTCTCTCACTCCAACTCTCTGTCGCTCTCCGTCCTTCTCCCTCCAGGCCCCTGTCTCTGTCGTTCTCCCTCTGTCTCACTCTGTATCTCTCACACCCGTCTCCCTCTCTCTCTCTCTCTCTCTCACTCCAACTCTCTGTCACTCTCCGTCCCTCTCCCTCCAGTCCCCTGTCTCTGTCGTTCTCCCTCTGTCTCACTCTGTATCTCTCACACCCGGCTCTCTCCCTCTCTCTCTCTCTCTCTCTCTCACTGTCCCTCTCACCCTCTCTCTCATCCTCTCCCACCCTCCCTCTCTCTCTCTCTCACTCCAACTCTCTGTCACCCTCTGTCCCTCTCCCTCCGGCTCCCTGTCTCTGTCGTTCTCCCTCTGTCTCACTCTGTATCTCTCACACCCAGCTCTCTCTCTGTCTCTCTTTCTCACCGGCTCTCTCTCTGTCTCTCTCTGTCACACTCTATCTCTCTCTCTCTCGCTGGATCTCTCTGTCACTCTGTATCTCTCCCTCTCTCTCTCTCTCTCGCTGGCTGTCTCTCTCTCTCCCTTCTGCCTCTCTCTCTGTGTCTCTGCCTGTCTCTTCGTCACACGGTCTCTCACTCTCTCTCTCTCTCTCTCTCTGTCTCGCTGGCTCTCTCTTCCATCCCCCCTCTCTCTCAGTGTCTCTGTCTGTCTCTCTCTCTCTGTCACACTGTATCTCCCTCTCTCTCTCTCTCTCCCTCTGTCTCTCTCTCTCTCTCTCCCTCTGTATCTCTCTCTCTCTCTCTCTCTTGCTGGCTCTCTCTCTCTCCCCCCACCTCTCTCTGCCCCCTCCCTCTCTATCTCAGTGCCTCTGTCTGTGTCTCTCTGTCACAATGTCTCTCTCTCTCTCTTTCACTGGCTCTCTCTCTCTCTCTCTCTCTCCCCTCCCTCTCTCTCAGTGTCTCTGTCTGTCTGTCTCTTTCTGTTAGACTGTATCTCTCTCTGTCCCCCTCTCGCTCTCTCTCTCAGTCTCCCTGTCTCTCTCTCTTGCTCTCTCTCACCCACCCTCTCTCTCAGTCTCTCTCTCTCGCTGGCTCTCTCTCTCTCTGTCACTATCTCTCTTTACCCCCTCTCTCTCAGTGTCACTCTCTAGCTGTTTCTCTCTCTCAGACTGTATCTCTCTCTGTCCCCCTCTCGCTCTCTCTCAGTCGCTCTCTCTCTTTCAGTCTCTCTCTCTCTCAGTCTCTATCTCAGTTTCTGTCTCTCTCAGTCTCTCTCCCTCTCTGTCTCTCTCAGTCTCTCCATTTTAAAGACGGAGAAGGGATCTCCCTCCTTTTTAAAAACTGGAAAGGGATCTCCCCACATTTTAAAGACAGAGAAGGGATCTCCCTCCATTTTAAAGACTGAGAAGGGATCTCCATCCATTTTAAAAACAGCAAAGGGATCTCCCACCATTTTAAAGATGGAGAAGCGATCTCCCTCCATTTTAAAGAGAGAGAAGGGATCTCCCTCCATCTTTAAAACAGAGAAAGGATCTCCCTCCATTTTACAAACAAGTAGGGGATCTCCCTCCAGTTGAAAACAGGAAAGGGACGTCCCTCCATTTTAAAGATGGAGAAGGGATCTCCCTCCCATTTAAAGATGGAGAAGGGATCTCCCTCCATTTTATAGAATGAGAAGTGATCTCCCTCCATTTTAAAGATAGAGAAGGGATCTCCTTCCAATTTAAAGATGGAGAAGGGATCTCCCTACATTTTATAGAATGAGAAGGGATCTCCCGCCATTTTAAAGATGGAGAAGGAATCTCCCTCATTTTAAAGACGGTAAAGGGATCTCCCTCCATTTTATAGATGGAGAAGTTATCTGCCTCCATTTTAAATATTGAGGATGGTTCTCGCTCCATTTCATCAGCTCCCTCTCTCCCTACCGCTTTTGCCTTTCCTCGACTCGTCTCTCTGATTCTATCTCTCACCCCATCTCTATTTCGGACACTCTCTCCCCTCTCTCTGTCTCCCTCTCTCACCCCATACATTTAACTTTCGCTCTATCTCTCTCTCTCACCCTCTCTCTCTGTCTCTCTCTATCTCTCACACCCAATCTCACTGTCGCTATATCCCTCTCTTTCTCTCTCGCCCCATCTCTCTGCCTCTCACTCTCTCTCTGTCTCTGTCTCTCACTCTATTTCTCTGTGTGTCTCTGACCCTCTCTCTATCGCCCTGTCTCTCGTACTATCACCACGTCTCTCTCTGTCAAAACTCTCTCTGCCTCGCTCTGCCACTGTCTCTCTGTCACACTCGATCTCTCTCTTGCCCTGCCTCTCTCTTTCTTGAAGAGTTTTGTCTCTATTTCTTAATCTCACTCTGTCTCTCTCTCACCATCTCTCTCTCTCGGTGCATTTCTGTCTCTCTCCCTCTCTCTGTCTCTCACTCCATGAGTCTCTCCCTCTCCCCACCTTCCCCAGTCTCCCTTTTGGAGAAAATTTGGGTGTGAAGCTGAAGGGAAAATATTTTCAGGGTTACAGGGAAATGGCAGACGAGTGAGACCAGTGAAACTTTCCTTGCAGAGTGTGGAAAGTAGATTGATGGGCTGAATGGCCTCCTTCTGTGTTGTAACCGTTCAGTGATACACACGCAGGTTAACTTTTCATTCTCGAATAAGCTTCACTCTTTCCTCCATTGTAGGTTCCAGCACTTCCACCTCACAATTTGGACAAAAGATCTCCCTCCATTTTAAAGATGGAGAAAGTGGCTCCCTCCATTTTAAAGATGGGAATGGATCTCCCTCCATTTTAAAGACGGGAATGGATCTCCCTCCATTTTAAAGATGGGAATGGATCTCCCTCCATTTTAAAGACGGGAATGGATCTCCCTCCATTTTAAAGATGGGAATGGATCTCCCTCCATTTTAAAGATGGGAATGGATCTCCCTCCATTTTAAAGACGGGAATGGATCTCCCTCCATTTTAAAGATGGAGAAGACGTAGCCTAGTGGGACATCAGCAAGGCTTTTGATAAGGTCCCACAAGGGAGACTGAAAGTGAAGGTAAGAGCCCATGGGATCCAAGGCAATTTCACACATTGGATCCAGAATTGGCTGAGTGGCTGGAAGCAGAGGGTGATGGTCAAGGGGTGTTTTTGTGACTGGATTCCTGTGTCCAGTGGGTTCCACAGGAATCGGGGTTGGCTCCCTTGCTGTGTGTGGTATGTATAAATGATTTAGAGTTCAATGTAGGAGGGTTGATCAGCGAGTTTGCGGATAACATGACAATTGGTGAGGTGGTAAATAGTGAGGAGGAGAGCGTTTGATTACAGGAGGAAATAGACGGGCTGGTCAGTGGCAAATGGAATTTAATCCAAATAAGTGTGAGGTGATGCACTTGGGCAGGACAAACAAGGCACAGGAATACATGATGAATGGTAGGACCCTGGGATGTAATGAGCATTAGAGGGACCTTGGTGTGTATGTCTATCGGTCGCTTAATGTATCGGGACAGGTAAATAAGGTGGTTAAGAAGGCATATGAGATACTTTCCTTTATTAGCCGAGACATAGAATATAAGAGCAGGAAGGTCATGCTGGAACTGTATAAAAGGCTGGTTAGGCCACAGCTAGAGTATTGTGTGCAGTTCTGGAATCCACATTATAGGAAGGATATAATTGCACTAGAGAGAGAGCAGAGGAGATTTACCAGGATGTTGCCTGGGCTGGAGAATTTTACATATGGGGAGATATTGGATAGACTTGGATTATTTTCCCAGGAGCAGAGGAGATTGAGGAAGGACATGATTGAGGTGAATAAAATTATGAGGGGCATTGATAGGGTAGACAGGAAGGAACTTTTCCCCTTTGTGGAGGGATCAATAACCAGGGAGCATAGATTGAAGGCAGGGGGCAGGAGGTTTAGAGGGGAAGTGGGGAAGGATTTTTTCACCCAGAGGGTGGTGGGAATCTGGATCTCACTGCCTGAAAGGGGGTTAGAGGCAGAAACCCTCAGAACATTTCAGAATATTTGGGTGTGCATTTGTGATACCTTGGCATATAAGGCTTTGGGCCTAGTGCTGGAAAATAGGATTAGAATTGTTAGGTTCTTGTTCAATCGGCACAGATGTGATGGGCCCAAAAAACCTTTTTCTGTGCTGTAGAGCTCTATGACGCTATGACAGAGATCTTCCTCCATTTTAAAGATGGTGAAGGGATCTCCCTTCATTTTAAGGATGGAGAAGTGATCTCCCTCCTTTTTAAAGACGGTGAAGGTATCTCACTCCATTTTAATCATTGAGAAATGATCTCCCTCCATTTCAAAGAAAGAAAAGTGATCTCCCTCCATTTTAAGGATGGAATAGGGACCTCCCTCAATTTTAAAGATGAGGAAGTGTTTTCCATCCATTTGAAAGATGGGGAAGGGATCTCCCTCCATTTGAAAGATGGGGAAGTGACCTCCCTCTATTTAAAAGATGGAGAACAGATCTCCCTCCATTTTAAATACGGTGATGGATTCTCCCTGCATTTAAAGATGGAGAAGGGATCTCCCACCATTTTAAGAATGAGGAAGGGTTGTCTGTCCATTGTAAAGATAGAGAAGGGATCTCCCTCAATTTTAAGGATGGAGAAGGGATCTCTCTCGATTTCAAAGATGAAGAAGGGAATTCACTCAATTTTAAAGATGGTAGAAGGGATCTCCCTCTATTTTAAATGTGGAGAAGGGATCTCCCTCCATTTTAAAGATGGAGAAGTGATCTCCCTCCATTTTAAAGGTGGAGAAGGGATCTCCCTCCATTTTTAAGCTGGAGCAAGGATCTCCCTCCATTCTAAAGTTGGGAAAGGGATTTCCCTCCATTTTAAAGATGGGATAGGGATCCCCCTCCACTTTAAAGATGGAGAAGGGATCTCCTTCCATTTTAAAGATGGATAAGGGTTCTCCCTCCATTTTAAATGTGGGGAAGGGATCTCCCTACATATTAATGTTGGGGTAGGGATCCCCCTGCATTTTAAAGATTGATAAGGGATCTCCCTCCATTTTAAAGTTGGAGAAAGGATCTCCCTCCATTTTGTAGTTGGGAAAGGGATCTTCCTCCATTTCAACGTTGAGGAAGGGATCCCCCTCCACTTTAAAGATGGAGAAGGGATCAATGCCATTTTAATGATGGAGAAGGGATCTCCCTCCATTTTAAATGTGGGCAAGGGATCTCCCTGCATATTAAAATGGGGTAGGGATTCCCCCTCCACTCTAAAGATGGAGAAGGGATCTCCCTCCGTGTTAAGGATTGAGAAGGGATCTCCTTCCATTTTAAAGTTGGAGAAGGGATCTCTATACATTTTAAAGATGGAGAAAGTATCTCCTCCATTTTAAAGATGGGGAAAGTATCTCCATCCATTTTAAAGTAGGAGAAGTGATCTCCCTCCATTTTAACGATGGGGAAATTATCTCCGTCCATGTTAAAGATTGAGAAGGGATATCCACCCTTTTTAAAGAAGGAGTAGTCATCTGCATCCATTTGAAAGTTTGAGGATGATTCTCGTTCCATTTCATCCACCCTCTCCCTCTCTCCCTATGTCTGTTTCCTTCTCTCGATTTCGCTCTCTGACCGTCTCTCTCATCCCATCTCTTTTTCTTCTCTCACTACATCCCCCTGTATTTTGCTTCACCTCTTTTCTATCGCTCAACTGGCAGTGTCCCTCTCTCTGCCATTTTGCTCTCTCTCCCTCCCTGTCTCTCTCTGTCTCTCTCTATCTCCCTTTCCCACACCCTCAGTCTCTCTTTTGCACCATAATAGGATGTGAGGCTGAAGGGAAAATATTGTCAGGGTTACGGGGAAATGGAGGATGAGTGAGACCAGTGAAACTTTACTTGCAGAGTGTCAACAGAAATTCGATGGGCTGAATGGCCTCCTGTGTTGTAACCACTCAATGCTGCAAACCCAGGTTAACTTTTCATTCTCAAATAAGCTTCACTCTTTCCTCCCTTGTAGGTTCTAGTAATTCCACTTTGGGGAAGGGATCTCCCTCCATTTTGAAGATGGGGAAGCTTCTCCCTCCATTTAAAAGATGTAGAAGGGATCTCCCTCCATTTTGAAGATGTAGAAGGGATTTCCCTCCATTTTAAAGATGGAGAAGGGATCTCCCTCCATTTTAAAGGTGGAGAAGGGATCTCCCTCCATTTTAAAGATGGAGAAGGGATCTCTCTCCATTTTAAAGACCGAGAAGGGATCTACCTCCATGTTAAAGATGGAGAAGGGATCTCCCTACAATTTGAAAAAGGAGAGAGATCTCCCTCCATTTTAACAATGTAGAAGGGATCTCCCTCCATTTTAAAGATGGATAAGGGATCTCCCTTCATTTTAATGATGTGGAAAAGATCTCCATCCATTTTAAAGAAGGAGATGGTTATATCCCTCCATTTTAAAGATGGGGAAAGGATCTGCCTCCATTTTAAAGTTTGAGAAGGGATCTCCCACCATTTTAAAGATGTAGAAGGGATCTCCCTGCATTTAAAGATGGGGAAAGAATATGTAACAGAATAATGATGTTTATGGCCAAGCACTTTGAAAAATATTTGGAGTTTTACCCTTTTCTCCAGCTGATGAATTTTTAAATTGAACACTGGTTAATTTGAACTCAAATTTAAAGGTGAATGATGCTTTTCAATCTCATAAGTCAAGTGTTGAGGGAGCTTAACTCTGTATCGAAACCCGTGCTGTACCTGTCCTTCGAGTGTTTGATGGGGACATTGTAGAGGGATCTTTACTCTGTATCTAACCCCGTGCTGTACCTGTCCTGGGAGTGTTTGATGGGGACGGTGTAGAGAGAGCTTTACTCTGTATCTAACCCCGTGTTATACCTGTCCAATGAGTGTTTGATGGGAACAGTGTAGAGTGAGCTTTACTCTGTATCTAAGCCCGTGCTGTAACTGTCCTGGGAGTGATTGATGGGGACAGTGTAGAGGGAGCTTTACTCTGTATCTAATCCTGTGCTGTAACTGTCCTCTTAGCGTTTGATGGGAACAGTGTAGAGGGAGATTTACTCTGTATCTAACCCTGTGCTATATCATTTCTGGGGGTGTTTGATGGGAACAGTGTAGAGGGAGATTTACTCTGTATCTAACCCCGTGCTGTACCTGTCCTGGGAGTGTTTGATGGGGACAGTGTAGAGGGAGATTTACTCTGTATCTAACCCTGTGCTATACCATTTCTGGGGGTGTTTGATGACAACATTTTCACCCAGAACGAAAACATTCCACAAAGCAGGGCTCAGAAATTGAACATGAGTTTCCCAGTTCTGTCGAAGGGTCATGACGACTCGAAATGTCAACTCTTTTCTTCTCCGCCGATGCTGCCACACCTGCTGAGTTTCTCCAGGGAATTCTGTTTTTGTTATGAGTTTCCTTGTTTGATTCTCCCTGGTCGGTGCTGATTCTCTGATAGATTCCTGGTGATTACCCTCCACATGAACACTCATCCTAATCCCGTCTACCTGTCCTGCTCCCAAACACAGCATCCGACTACAATAAGGAAAGTGATACAGGAGCGTCTCAGTGAGGGAGACAGGTGAGTCTTGAGCCTGACCTGGGTGTATGTGAGTGACCCGGGTTAATCCGACACTCCAGGGACAGTTTAGACAGTTTGAGTGCATCGCAGCTTTGCCAGAATGAGACCTGGATTCCAAGGGTTAAAATTCAAAGTGAGATTGCACAAACTCGGGTTGTATACCCTGAAATTTGGTAGCATCAGGGGTGACTTGATCAAATTGTCAAATCCTGAGAGGAACTGAGGGGGGAGATTAGGGGAATGTATGAGCTCTTGTCCTGAGTAACATACTTCGTGTGGCATCTTATCAAATCCCTTTTGAACAGACAAGTATCCTTCTGTCATTACAGGTTACCTGTATGTTGCAAAGTTATTCTGATAATTTTCATTCCACATTGGAGCCCAGAATCTGTCAGTGGAAGGGAGTTTCTACAGAGATAGGAAATGGGATTGATGAATAAAGGTGCAGTATTTTGTTCACTGCATTAGATTGTGTCTGTTGCAGTTTCACAAGAGTTTACATTTTCATGGGAAAGGGATGGTTAACCAATGTCAACAATTCAATTTCTTCAGAATAGTGAAAACGCAAGAGAAAGAGAGAATATACAAACACTGAAACAAACAGGCAACTGTATGAGGAAGGTATCAATTCTCTGCATGTTTTAATGTGAATTCCTGAGCTAAAGATTGAAATAAACAGGAGTTTAAATCTCACACTGGGATGCCATACAATTTCAGTCTTGTTATCCTAAAATAAAAAATAAAAATCTACAATTAAAAATTTCTTGTACAGAGCAAAGGAAATTTGACTCTCTATCGAACCCCATGCTGTATTTGGGTTGGGAGTGTTTGATGAACAATGTAGTCAAAGCTTTAGTTTGAAACAATCTTCTGCAAACGGCAATTGACGCAAAGTCTCTTGTTAAAGTTTCAATCTGAGGCTGATAGATTTTTGTTAGGCAAAGGTGTAAAGAGATATGGAGTTAGGTCAGAGATCAGCCAGGATCTCATTGAATGTCGCAAACTGGGTGTGGGGAGAAATGGAATCTTCCTCTTCCCATGTGCTATGATAAATACCCTTCCTTCAATCTCTGTCTCTCGGTCTCCCTCTTGATTTGTGTCTCTCTCTTCTTCTCACACGCTCGGTCTGTCTCTCTCTCTCTCTCTCTTCCTCTTTCCCAGAATCTAGATAAGTTACACAAACACCAGTCAGCCTTTTAGGTTTGTTCACAGTGGCCATATTAAGTCTCCACAGCACTGAGACATTTCTGACAGAGTTGACTCCTCAGGAATGTGACATTGGTACTTTCAACGTGACAGAGACACAGCTATGGAGACACTGAGACACTGATCAAACACTCATCCCCGAAACACCGCATTGTCCACGGGTTCCAGGTCATCACCACTGGCTGATTTAAAAAGATTTTCACCACATCCCCCCTTCATCCCTTTCCAAAAACCTTCACTCTGTTTCTCCCCCTGTCACCAATGAGCCAATTTTTTGAATTTGACTCTGTATCGAACCCCATACTGTAATGGGGTTGGGAGTGTTTCATGAACAGTGTAGTCAAAGCTTCACTCTGAAACACTGGATTGAGGTTGAGGGGTGATTTGTTCAAACGCTTCAAGATAATAATGGAAATGAAGAGAGTGGATAACAGTGGTAAAGATGGAGAAGGGATCTCTCTCCATTTTAAAGATGGGGAAAAGGATATGTGACAGGATAATGGTTTTTATACCCAGGCATGTTGAAAAATATTTGGAACTTTACCCTTTTCTCCAGCTGATGAACTTTTAATTTGAACACTTCTTAACTTCAACTCGAATTCAAAGGTGAATGAGGCTTTTTAATCTCATCACTCAAGTGTTGAGGGAGGGTTATCCTGTATCGACCCCCGTGCTGTACCTGTCCTGGGAGTGTTTGATGGGGACAATTTAATAACAACTTTAATTCCTATCTAACACTGCCCTGTCCAATAACGGATGCAGATTCAGATAAATCGGAGGTTTCATTTCTGTGTCACTTTCTGTACCCTGAAGCTTCCATCTGGAGCTGGAAATCTGTCAGTTGATGAATGTTGGCTTGAAAATTTCATCCTGAATTGTGTGAGCATTAGTATTGTGGAAACGTGTGAAGAAAGTGTTTGCATTCACACATTCCTACATTGTGAAATGTAAGTTACCTTTGAAACAATAGGGTGTAGGGCCAGGGAGTCTGAATGGACAACAGGTTTTGGATGATTAAAGAGTGAATTTTAATGATGTCCTTTGAAGGAGTCGTTTACTTTAAATGTCCCAAGACAATGAAATGCTTCAGAGGAAATGTCTCGAGACAATGAAATGGTTCCCCAATGTCTGACTCACCTTCCCAAGTCTTCAGAGACATGAAGGAGGCAGAGATATTGTAAGATACAGATCATGAGATGCCAGAGAATCACAGAATTGGAGTTGTGGGGCCCTCTCCTGTCTCAGAATGACAGGTTTAATGTTTTACTCACTGAACCTTGGTTAATGTTTCAGAAAGCAAAAAGTTCCAATCCAATCTGTAACCTGCACTTCAAATTCCAAAGAGATATGAACACCTTAAGTCAATGGGTGAAATAGTGAAAGATGGATTTCATTGTAGGCAAATGTGTGGCTGCTCAGTTTAATAAGGATGGAACACATTTCACTATAAATGGTGAAAAGCTGCAAACAGCGAGGGTCCAAAGAGTCCCTGTCCATTTGTGTCAAGACGAAGAAAACATCAAATAGTTCCAAGGAGAAATTCAATTTAATATTTGGGATAAAGCTGGTTAAAAACTCACACTACACATTCCATGAATCAGCCTCTGTAACCTGCACTTCAGCACATCACAAGAAAAATGACATGTTCAACGATTCGTGATTCCAGTCTGTAACTCACTCCCAGGTATCTATTATTCTATATATAAACCCCCTGAACCCCTCGATTAGATTCCAGTCTGTAACTCACTCCCAGGTATCTATTATTCTATATATAAACCCCACAAACCCCTCGATTAGATTCCAGTCTGTAACACACACCCAGGTATCTATTATTCTATATATAAACCCCCTGAACCCCTCGATTAGATTCCAGTCTGTAATTCACTTCTGGGTATCTATTATTCTATATATAAACCCCACAAACCCCTCCATTAGATTCCAGTCTGTAACTCACTCCCAGGTATCTAATATTCTATATATAAATCCCACAAACCCCTCGATTAGATTCCAGTCTGTAACTCACTCCCAGGTATCTATTATTCTGTATATAAACCCTCCAAACCCCTCGATTAGATTCCAGTCTGTAACTCACTCCTGGGTATCTATTATTCTATATATAAACCCCACAAACCCCTCGATTAGATTCCAGTCTGTAACTCACTCCCGGGTATCTATTATTCTATATATAAACCCCCTGAACCCCTCAATTAGATTTCAGTCTGTAACTCACTCCCGGGTATCTATTATTCTATATATAAACCCCACAAACCCCTCGATTAGATTCCAGTCTGTAACTCACTCCCGGGTATCTATTATTCTATATATAAACCCCCTGAACCCCTCAATTAGATTTCAGTCTGTAACTCACTCCCAGGTATCTATTATTCTATATATAAACCCCACAAACCCCTCGATTAGATTCCAGTCTGTAACTCACTCCCGGGTATCTATTATTCTATATATAAACCCCCTGAACCCCTCAATTAGATTTCAGTCTGTAACTCACTCCCGGGTATCTATTATTCTATATATAAACCCCACAAACCCCTCGATTAGATTCCAGTCTGTAACTCACTCCCGGGTATCTATTATTCTATATATAAGCCCCCTGAACCCCTCAATTAGATTTCAGTCTGTAACTCACTCCTGGGTATCTATTATTCTACATATAAACCCCCTGAAACCCTTGATTAGTTTCCAGTCTGTAACTCACTCCTGGGTATCTATTATTCTATATATAAACCCCCTGAACCCCTCGCTTCGATTCCAGTCTGTAACTCATTCCCAGCTATCTATTATTCTATATATAAACCCCACAAACCCCTTGATTAGATTCCAGTCTGTAACTCACTCCCAGGTATCTATTATTCTATATATAAACCCCCCAAATCCCTCGATTAGATTCCAGTTTGTAACTCACTCCCGGGTATCTATTATTCTATATATAAACCCCACAAACCCCTCAATTAGATTCCAGTCTGTAACTCACTCCCGGGTATCTATTATTCTATATATAAACCCCACAAACACCTTCGGTCTGCCCGCAAGCATGACCCAGACTGCCCTGTCGCTTCCATTTCAACACTCCACCTTGCTCTCATGCCCACATATCCATCCTTGTCCTGCTGCATTGTTCCAGTGAAGCTCAATGCAAGCAGGAGGAAGAGCACCTCATCTTCCGACTAGACACTTTACAGCCTTCCGGACTGAATATTGAGTTCAACAATTTTAGATCATAAACTCTCTCCTCCATCCCCACCCCCTTTCCGATACCCCACTTTTTTCCCCAATAATTTATATCGATTTTTCTTTTCCCACCTATTTCCATTATTTTTAAATGCATTTCCATCCTTTGTTTTATCCCCACCTTTTAGTCTATTTCAATCCCTTCCCCCCACCCCACCCCCACTAGGGCTATCTGTACCTTCACCCCACCCAACCCCCACTAGGGCTATCTGTACCTTCACCCCACCTCACCCCCACTAGGGCTATCTGTACCTTCACCCCCACCCCACCCCCGCTAGGGCTATCTGTACCTTCACCCCACCCCCACTTAAGCTAACTGTACCTTCACCCCTCCCCACCCCCACTAGGGCTATCTGTACCTTCACCCCAACCCACTCCCACTAGGGCTATCTATACCTTCCCCCCACCCCACCCCCACTAGGTCTATCTGTACCTTCACACCCCCACTCCCACTAGGGCTATCTGTACCTTCACCTCACCCCACTCCCACTAGGTCTATCTGTACCTTCACCCCACCCCACCCCCACTAGGGCTACCTGTACCTTCACCCCCACCCCACCCCGACTAGGGCTATCTGTACCTTCACCCCCACCCCACCCCCACTAGGGCTCTCTGTACCTTCACACACCCACCCCCACTAGTTCTATCTGTACCTTCACCCACACCCCCCCCCACCCCCACTAGGGCTATCTGTACCTTCACCCCACCCCAACCCCACTAGGGCTATCTGTACCTTCACCCTACCCCACCGCCACTAGGGCTATCTGTACCTTCACCCCCACCCCACCCCCACTAGGGCTATCTGTACCTTCACCCCCACCCCACCCCCACTAGGGCTATCTGTACCTTCACCCCACCCCACCCCCACTAGGTCTATCCGTACCTTCGCTCCACCCCTCCCCCACTAGGGCTATCTGTACCTTCACCCCACCCCACCCCCACTAGGGCTACCTGTACCTTCACCCCCACCCCACCCCCACTAGGGCTATCTGTACCTTCCCCCCACCCCACTCCCACTAGGGCTATCTGTACCTTCACCCCTACTAGGGCTATCTGTACCTTCACCCCACCCCACCCCCACTAGGGCTATCTGTACCTTCACCCCCACCCCACCCCCACTAGGGCTATCTGTACCTTCACCCCCCTCACCCCCACTAGGGCTATCTGTACCTTCACCCCCACCCCACCCCCACTAGGGCTATCTGTCCCTTCACCCCACCCCACCCCCACTAGGTCTATCTGTACCTTGCTCCTCCTGCTTTCTAACCTTAATTAGTACATTCCTTTAGATAATATCACCACCTTCAACACCTCTTTGCCCTTTTGTCTGTGACTTATTTTGGTTATCTCCACCTATCACTGGCCCTCTACCCAGCTCTACCTGTCCCCCGACCCCCCCCCCCCCCTCTTCAACCAGCTTATATTTCACCTCTTTTCTATTTTTATTTAGATCTGTTGAAGAGTCATTCGGACTCGAAACATTAACCCTGTTCCTCTCCGCAGATGCTGTCACACCTGCTGAGGTATTTTTATTTTTGTTGTGGATTTCCAGCATCCACAGATTTTTGCTTTTATCCCAGTATCCTTTGACTGATTCTGAAAAATGTCAATGACTTATGGTTCCCCCCTGCTGATTAATGGTTCTTTATGTTATTTACCATCATTACCATCACTGAACATCCCATTATCTATATCCTGTGGGTTACCATTAACCATAAACTGAACTAGACCAGCCACATAAATACTGTGGCTACAAGAGCAGGTCAGAAGCTGGGAATAGTGCAATGAGTCACACATCTCCTGACTCCCCAAAGCCTCTCCAACATCTATAAGGCACACACCGGTCATGTGATGGAATGCTCCACAGTTGCCTGGATGAGTGCATCTCCAAAAGCACACAAGAAGCTTCTGGGTTAAAGCAGTAGCTTGATTGGCACCCCATCCACAAATATTCACTCCCTCCAATACCGACACACAGTGACAGCATTGTCTACCATCCACATGATACACTGCAGGAATTCACCAAGGCTCCTTAGACAGCACCTTACAAACCCACAACCACTACCATCTAGAAGGACAATGGCAACAAATAGATGGGAACACCACCACCTAGAAATTCCCTTCCAAGGCATTCAACATCCCAGCTTGGAAATATCTGACTGTTCCTTCACTGTGGCTGGGTGAAAGCGCTGGGACTCTGTTCGGACAGCACCGTGGGTAGAGCTACACGACATGGACTGCAGCTGTTCAAGAAGGCAGCTCTGCACCACCTTATCAAGGGAAAATAGGGATGGACAATAATGCCGGCCCTGCCTTCCAAGCCAATGTCCCGCGAGTTAACATAAAAATGATGTTTTGCTCAGATAAAAGAATATGTTTTATACCTTCCTTGACCA
Source organism: Carcharodon carcharias (assembly GCF_017639515.1). Lineage (NCBI taxonomy): Eukaryota > Metazoa > Chordata > Chondrichthyes > Lamniformes > Lamnidae > Carcharodon > Carcharodon carcharias. Next base: position 382,994 of record NC_054486.1, on the reverse strand, counting down.
TTTTTTCAGGATAGGGGAAGTACGCTGTATTGCCCTCATGAGTGATACCCTGAGCTCATCGTCTCAGACTTTGTTCAATGGTGCAAGTTCCTCATGAAATCCAAACCTTTATCAGTGACCGTTTTCGAGGCCATTTGAACAGTCATGGTTTTCTCTCTGTGGCTGCTCCTGCTTGGAATGAGTTTCTTTTATAACAAAGGATTGGATGGTTAAGTTGCTTATAACATTGAAATGATGTCGGCCTAATGCAAAGGATTGCAGAGCACTGAGGGAACAGTTTACAAAATAAGTAGTATAAAGTTATACAGAGCGTGAATAAAATATAAGTGCAAAGCAGTGATCAGTTTTTAAATATAAGGAGATGATCTCTCTTTTTGCATTCAGTTAATACATGGCCTTGAGTGATAAAAACAAGTCTAAAAGGATTACATGGTTACAATATTAGCCACACATTATTACAGCAGTTACCTTTAATACAAAGAATGCATTGAGACAAATGTTTTCCCTAAGTCACTGCTAATGAAATCTAACTTCATGTAGAGCACAGCTGTTTTTATTCATTCCTCCTATTACATGCTGAAGTCCTCTATTGGTTATATTTTATAATGATAATGTACTGTTTATTTAATTCATGAATATACTTTGTTTCTGTGTAAAGTGAACAAAAGCTAATCATTAAACACAACTTTCCCTGCAGAATTTAAAGTTTGGTTTTGAGAGAAAGGAAGGAAGAGAGACACAGAAAGGGAAAGAGAGAGAGAGAGGCACCTAAAAAGACAGGCAGATCAATGCATTGAAAGAGAGAAATTGACAGGATAAAGAGAAAGACAGAAAGTGTGGTGTGCGAAAGAGAGAGCGAGATAGGGAACGAGCAAGAAAGAAAGAGAGAGGTAATGTGTGAGAGAGGGAGAGAGCGAGATAGAGAGCGAGTGAGAAAGAGAAAGAGAGAGGTAAGGTGTGAGAGAGGGAGAAGGACAAAGAACAAAGAGAGAGAAAGGAACAGAGAAAAAGAACAAGGGGGTCACTGAGAGAGAGTCTGATAGAAAAAGAGCCAGAGGGAGAGAGAGAGAAAGCGAGAAAAAGAGAGGAAGATGAAAAGAGAGAAAGACGAGAGGGTCAAAGAAATCTAAATCAGAAACTCAGAAAGTGAGTTGTGAAAATGTGGCCTGTCTTGTGATCTTGTTTGTGTAGAAATGAGTTACAGCATTCATTGGGCAGAGAGTTCACTTTGAGGGGTAAATGGAATGCACAGCGGCCATTTCAATCCATTTTACTGTGTTACTGATCGTGCATTTCTGTCTTTGTCTCTCTCTCACTGCCCCTCCACCTTGTGAGGTGTGTGTGAGAGAGCGAGAAGGAGGGAGAGAAGTGAGTGAGAAAAGTCAGAGGGACTGAGTGAGTGAGAGCAAGAGAATGAGAGAGAAAGGGTGAGGAAGACAGGGACTGATAGAGAAATGGGAGGGAGTCAGGACCGAACAGGGAGAGAGGGGGAAAGAGGCGAGAGTACTGGGGAAACGAGGGAGAGGGGGTCGATAAAAAGAGAGTGAGGGGAAAAGAGAGAGAGGGAGAGCGATAGAACAGGCAATCAGAGAAGGGGAAACAGGGAGAGTGAGAAAGCGAGTGAGAGAAACAGAGAGGAATGGGAATGAGTGAAGGGTTAACAGGGAGAGAGATGGAAAATGGAGTGAACTGTGGGTGGGGTGTTGAAGAGAGACAGGACCTTGAGGATCTCCAGTATGTAGTCACAGACCCAGCTCCATTCTCAACCTTCCAGAAATAGTGACTTTGAAGAATTAAATGTCGGGTTGTTGATATTAAGAAGTGCCCAAATTGATCAGTTTCTTCCAGTTTAAATACGGAGATAACCTTTTGTGGGGGCTGAAGTGGTGCGGGGGTGGGGGGTCAATTTCTTCACCCCTCCTGAACATTAACCGTGGTGACACTGCCCCTAGTGAGATTTACTGAAGAACTGATTGTGGATCGCTTCCATTCCAATGTCCTTCCCTCTCCATCCCCTCACCTCTCTACATGAATCATATGTAAATAAAAACATGGCCACAGTGTCGAGTGTTGTTATTTATAACTGCGAGACAGCAAAATCTTCAGGGTGCATTTCGATCAACATTCACCCCGAGACAGGCAGGATAAGGGATAGAGACATCCAGATATTTATCAAGACCAGGAGCAATAGATAGATGAGCAGAGATGGATGAGCTGGATAGATACAGAGAGAGGAGGGAACAGAGAGAGAGAGAGGTAACTGTGCTAGGAATTGAATGTTTACTGTTAATTATTACTGTACACACAGCACCAATCCTGGACTGAGAAGACAGAGGGAGTGAAGGAGGGGGAAGGGCAGGGGAGGGTGGGGGTGTGGGTGGATGGCGATTAGTGAATGTGTTCGGGTCAATCCTGGACTGTGCGGGCACATGGCCGACATGGAATAGGAGAGGGACATTCCTGGACTGAGTGGGTATAGAATGATATCAATGGTGACAGGGCTGGCATGGAATAGGAGAGGGACAATCCTGGACTGAGTGGGTATAGAATGATATCAATGGTGACAGGGCTGGCATGGAATAGGAGAGGGACAATCCTGGACTGAGTGGGTATAGAATGATATCAACGGTGACAGGGCTGGCATGGAGTAGGAGAGGGACAATCCTGGACTGAGTGGGTATAGAACGATATCAATGGTGACAGGGCTGGCATGGAATAGGAGAGGGACAATCCTGGACTGAGTGGGTATAGAATTATATCAATGGTTCGGTTCAGTGGGCAGGAAAGTGACAAATGAAATTCAAACCGGAGGAGTGTGAGGTAATTGAATCTGGGAGGATAACAAAGCAAAGGGAACACTCAATAAACTGGGAGGATATTGAGAGAGGTCGAGGAAGTGAGAGATTTGGAGTGAATGTTCACTGGTCCCTGAAGGTGGCAGTACAGGTGGATAAGGTGGTAAAGAAAGCGGACAGAATGCTTTCCTTTATTGGATGAGGTATTGAGTACAAAACCAGGGATGTGATGATAGAAATGAATAAAAATAATTGTTTAGGCCACAGCTGGAATTTTGTGAACAGTTCTGGTCATATTACAGGAAGGACATATTTGCCCTGGAGAGAGTACAGAGGAGATTTACAGGAATGTTGTCAGGGCTGGAAAACTGCACCTATGAGGAGATTGGATAGGCTGGTGTTGTTTTCCTTGGAACGAGGGAGTCCGAGGGGTGTCCTAGCTGAGATGTGCAAGATCATGATGAACTTTTCAGGTCTAGAGAAGGTTCAGGGCCCTGAGCTGTTAACCCAAACTTCTCCACAGATGTTTCAGGATCAGCCTGTCCAGCATTTTCAGATTTATTTCATTTTATTCTGTTTGTATTTCACCCCCATCGCTTTGGCTTTTATTTCCTGTGAAACTATCAGCTTAGTTTTTATTGATATTTGTGTACGTTTTATTCAGTCATGTAAAGCTGAGAAATCAGACAGAAATGGTGCTTAATGTCTAGTAAACGATAACATGGTTAATTAACAATAATCCAATGAGTGAAACAAATCGTTATTATTTCTCAATTGTACTCATTTCTCACTATAAAATGTGGAACAATACAACATAATTAACAGACAGAAACTATTTGTTTACATTGCACATTGTGGCTGTGTTTGTAACACTGACAGTGAATGTGAATCTGAGCCGCTCTGTTACAGTTCTCAGTTCCGGACAGTAGATGTCCCCACACTCCGGAACAATGAAGTTTACAGATTGGAGAAGAACACAAAACAATAATTGTTCACATTGTATTGGACAGGGGGAATTTGGGATTAATAGGGAAGAAGACTAGCTCTAGTTCCATTAAACAGGAGACACAACACCCAATAATTGTTCACACTGTATTGGACAGGGGGAATTCAACAACTGATGCTTTCTTTCTGAGGGATGACAGAAAAGCATTGATACTTTCAGTCCAATCCCTTGGTTACAGAATCCGCTGGAACCTCCTCAATAGGATCCTCTCTCTGGGACACCCCATGTGGTGGGTGTTTGTCTCTATTGGACAGTGGGATCTATCCCAGCTGAACAGACCCTGTACCCACCCTGAACCCACACAGGGTCACCCTGTACCCACCCTGAACCCACACAGGGTCACCCTGTACCCACCCTGAACCCACACAGGGTCACCCTGAACCCACATTGGGTCACCCTGTACCCACCCTGTACCCACACAGGGTCACCCTGTACCCACCCTGAACCCACACAGGGTCACCCTGTACCCACCCTGAACCCACACAGGGTCACTTCCCAGCAGGGTCACTGGGCAGTGATACTGAGCGGGAGCCCTAGGGGGCTTTACCCCCAATCCCAGGAATCCTGAGTGTAATTGTCAATGTCCCACTGCAGCCCAGACTGATCCCCACCCTGGGCCCCTCCCTGTCTGTACATTTCCCCAGTGCCCCATTGGGGAACATTCAGCCCCGGATATCCTGCAGAAGCAGCGCCTGTGGGGGGGGCGGGGCCGGGCTGAGTCACGTGACCCGGTGGCTGGGCCTCTGATGTCACAATGGGAGATGACGCTCACTCAGCTCGAACAGGAATGTTTATCAATCCCAAGGTTCACATTATCACTCTCAGTCCAGGTCTGGTTCCCTGCAGCGTCTCCAGCTGATTTTTCCCATTGAAACTGAACCGATTGCCGCACAGGCTGAAAGAGATGGAAGATTAAAGAGGAATAAACAGATTGAACAACAGTGTCAATAACAGGGAGACTGGAGTTAATGGGACAAATCTCCTGCTCACTGGCTCAGCAGAGACCAGACATGAGGCTGAAGATGGCCAGCGGGTCCCTGTCATGTCCTGACTCGCGGGCCTACGTGGGAATTGCCCCAGAGGTTTAAATTTCCACTGGGTAATAGCCCTGCTGCCCGGGACCCTGTGTGAATGTCTCTGACTCTGGGTTAGAATCGGAGACTTGGGACAAATCCCCAGGACTTACCTGGGTAGTTACCCAGGAAATGTTAGACTGTAAAACCTGGTCTAATACCTGGGTAACTCCACAACCCAGTCCCCCAATCACCCCCCACTGACCATCATACTACACCCACACTCCCCCATTAACCCCTCCAACCACCCCCACCAACCCCACTCCCTCCTGACCCTCCCAACTCTGTCCTTGACCAAATCTGACCAAACCCCCGGCTTTACAGCCCGATCCAACAACGCGGCTGACCCAGCCCCATTAGCCGTCACCCTGACCGCATTAACCCCCCCGACCCCACCGACCCCCCCACTCTCCCCCTGAGCCGACTAGACTCTGCTCGGATGGAGCTCCCCCGGGGGGAGGGAGTCACTGCTGAAGGTCCCGGGAGGAAAATGAAGCAGTTTCAGTTTGGGAGAATCTTGTTGAGCAGCGGAGATCCGCTTTTCATTGCTGCTGTTTGATAGATTCAGCACCATTTATATTTTAAATCCCATTTATATTTTAATTATTACACTAAACATTAACACAAACACTCACTCGATCACATTCAGAGTCCTGCAGGTCAGGATGAGGCGGCGGAGAGCGGGGACAGATCGGTCTGTGAAGCGGTTAAATCTCAGGTCCAGATCCGTCAGTGACCGGTTTGTACTGAGAGCGGAAGCGAGATCCTCGGTACAAGAATCACTGAGACAGGTATCCCTTAGACTAAGGATCAGGGGGAGAAAAATAACAGGAATCTGGGTAAATCCACAGTGTTTTAATGAATACTATTAATAATAATATACAGTAAGAGGCAATCCAAAAGCACAACATCCATTTATAAAGGAAAATGAAAACACTATAAATGCTGCATATTAAATATAAATATAATATTGGAAATACTCAGCAGAGCCGGCAAGTATTTGTGAAGAGAGAAACAAAGTTAAACATAGAAACTAGGAGGAGGAGGCCATTCGGCCCTTCGAGCCTGCTCCGCCATTCATTATGATCATGGCTGATCATCCAACTCAATAGCCTGCTCCCGCTTTCTCCCCATATCCTTTGATCCCTTTCGCCCCAAGAGCTATATCTAACTCCTTCTTCAACACATGCAATGCTTTGGCCTCAACTACTTTCTGTGGTAGTGAATTCCACAGGCTCACCACTCTCTGGGTGAAGAAATTTCTCCTCATCTCAGTCCTAAATGGTCTACCCCGTATCCTCAGAGTGAGACTCCAAGTTCTGGGCTCCCCCACCATCGGGAAAATCCTTCCTGCATCTACCCTGTCTAGTCTGCTTAAAATTTTATATTTCTCTATGAGATCCCCCCTTATTCTTCTGAACTCCAGCGAAAATAATCCTAACCGAATCAATCTCTCCTCATATGTCAGTCCCGCCATCCCAGGAATCAGTCTGGTAAACCTTCGCTGCTCTCCCTCTATAGCAAGAACATCCTTCCTCAGGTAAGGAGACCAGAATTGCACACAATATCCCAGGTGTGGTCTCCCCAAGGCCCTTTATAATTGCATCAAGACATCCCTGCTCCTGTACTCGAATCCTCTCGCTATGAAGGCCAACATATCATCTGGCTTATCTGCCGCCTGCTGTACCTGGATGTTTACCTTCAGCAACTGGTGCACGAGGACACCCAGGTCTCGTTGCACATTCCCCTCTCTCAATTTATAGCCATTCTGATATTAATCTGCCTTCATGCTTTTGCTACCAAAGTGGATAACCTCACATTTCTCCACATTATCCTGCATCTGTCATGCATTTGCCCACTCACCCAGCTTGTCCAAATCACACTGAAACATCTCTGCATCCTCCTCGCAGCTCACCCTCCCACCCAGCTTTGTGTCATCTGCAAATTTGGAGATATTACATGTAGTTCACTCAGTTAAATGATTAATATATATTGCGAATAGCTGTGGTCCCAGCACCAATCCCTGCGGTACCCCACTAGTCACTGCCTGCCATTCGGAAAAAGACCCATCTATTCCTACTCTTTGTTTCCTGTCTTTCAACCAGTTTTCGATCCATCTCAAATCAGTACCGCACTTTACTGTTACACGCTAATATCTTAGGCGGGACTTCTGGAAGACCAAATAAACCACATCCACTGGCTCCCCTCTCATCAACTCTACCAGTTACATCCTCATAAAATTCCAGTACATTTGTGAAGCATGATTTCCCTTTCGTAAATCCATGTTGATTCTGCCCAATTGCGCCACTGTTTCCCAAGTGCTCAGCTATTAAATCTTTTATAATGGACTCTAGAATTTTCCCCGCTACTGACGTCAGGCTGACTGGTCTATAATTCCCTGTTTTCTCTCTGCCTCCCTTTTTAAATAGTGGGATTACATTAGCTCCCCTCCAATCTGTAGGAACTGTTCTAGTGTCTATAGAATCTCGGAAGATGACCACCAATTCATCCACAGTTTCTCTGGCCACTTCCTTAAGTACTCTGGGATGGAGATTATCAGGCCCTGGGGATTTATCGGCCTTCAATCCCGTCAATTTACCCAACACCATTTCCCTACTAATGCTGATTTCTTTCAGTTCCTCCCATTAACTAAATCCTATGTGCCCCAACATTTTTAGTATGTTATTTGTGTCCTCTTTTGTGAAGACAAAGCCAAAGTATGTATTTAGTTGGTTGGCCACTTCTTTGTTCCCCATTATAAATTGCCCTGTTTTTGACTGTGAGGGACTTACATTTGTCTTCAACAATTTTTTTCTCTCCACATACCTATCGAAACCTTTACAGTCAGTTTTTATGTTCCCTACAAGCTTACTCTCGAAATCTATTTTCCTCTTCTTAATCAATCCTTTGGCCCTCCTTTGTTGAATTCTAAACTGCTCCAATCCTCAGGTCTGTTCTTTTCTCTGGCCAATGTGTATGCTTTTTCCTTGGATCTAATGCTACCTCTAATTTCCCTTGTAAGCCATCGTTTGGCCACCTTTCCTGTTTTACTTATGCGCACGACAGGAATAAACAATTGTTGTAGTTCACCCACGCGCTCTTTGAATGTTTGCCATTGCTTATCTACCGACACCCCTTGAAGTAACGTTTTCTCAATGCATCATAGCCAACTCGTGTCTCATACCATTATAGTTCCCTTTGTTAAGATTCAGGACCCTAGTCTCAGAATCAACTACTTCACTCTCCATCTTGATGAAGAATTTTATCATATTAAAGTCTGAGCTGTTAGTAGAACTGGGAAATACCAGTGAATTGACAGGGTTTAAGCTATGGTGTTTGGGTGATTTGGGGCAAGGAGAGAACAGAATGGAATTTGTGGTGTGATTAAATGACAAAAGGGATGATGGTGCAAGACAACAGCGCAGTATCTCCATGTCACTCGGTGGGGGGATATGGGATGGTGCTTGACTCAGGAATGAAGTTTGTGGTCGGGATGTGGATAATGGCTGTGATCTTGCTGGAAGCTATGAAGACAACATCCCTGATTTACTGATGTCTCCCTGGGTCGCTTCTCCAGGCTGCTCGGGCTCGGAGGGAGGTCTTGTTCCCTCAGGACAGGAGGAGGAGATCGGCCCAGTCAATCCGAGCAAGCCTGGGGGGAGATTGCTGAGGAGGTGAGCAGGTGTGGGGCACGTGGTTGCAGTGACACAAAATGATCAACACCCTGATGTGTTCTGGCAAGGTGAGTGCAGCAAACACTGTTAAACGTACAGTCTTATACGTGACTAAGGATGCCCACGGAGCAGCATTGACTGTCAGAGACATGTCAGCCTCTCTGTGGAAGGCCGCGGCCAGTGAGAGTTGACTCCTGCGCTGCCGAGACTGAGTGGCCACATGTAGGAGGCATCTCTGTGATGACATGATGGGCAGCCAGGCTGACATCAGCATAGACCAATGTGTATCTTAGATGGGTGAGTAGCCGTAGAAATGTACGTGCTTGTAGAAGAGAGTGCATGATGTCAGCGAAGGAGGCACTAAGAGTGCTGGCGTCCAGATCTTGCCATCCTTACACCAATAAAAGATGAAGTGCTGCAGCTGAGAGGCCTGAAGACAGGGCGGATGGTTGGTGGAGCTCAGAGATCGAGTGGTTTAATGTGGTGGGGGATGTGATCCCAGGAGTAGAATCAGATAGGTCAGATTCAGATCAGAAAAACTGAGGTAGAACATTAGCTAGGGACGTTGTGATACGCATGGAGTTACAGGAGGAGCAAAGTTTAAAAAGTGTCCAGCAAGGGAAATTGATAGGGTTAAACTGTTTATACATCAATGCAAGGAGTATTACAAACAAGGTAGATGAGTTAATGGCACAGGTAGACACATGGCAGCAGGATGTCATTGCTATAATGGAGACCTGGCTAAAGGAGAGACAAAACTGGCAGCTAAATATCCCTGGTTATAGAGTCTTCAGACATGCTATAGAGTAAGAGATTAAAAAAGGGAGCGGGGTAGCACTAATGGTTAAAGAATCAATACCAGTTGTGAGAAGGGATGATGTATTAAATGGGTCAACAAACGAGGCTTTATGCTTTGAGCTTAGAAGTAAAAAAGGAGCAGTCACACTACTGGGGGTATAGTACAGAACCCCAAATACTGAAAGGGAGATAGAAGAATAAATATGGAGGCAAATTTCTACTTGTAAGAACAAAAGAGCAATAATAGTAGGAGACTTCAACTATCCTAAAATCAACTGGGATTCAAACAATATAAGGGGCACTGAGGGAAAAAAAATCATGCAGTGTGACCAGGAAAATTTTTCAACCAATTAGCGACAAACACAACGAGAGGAGATGCAATTCTAGACCTAGTCTTGGGGAACGAAGAAGGGCAAGTGAATGTAGTGACAGTTGGCGACCATATCCGGGACAGTGATCACATTTCAGTTAGATTTAGCATTACAATGGAAAAAGACAGAGATAAGGCAGGAGTTAAAGTCTTCAACTGGGGGAAGGCAAATTTTGCAGAAATGAGAAGGGACTTGGCTGAGGTGGACTGGACAGCACTGCTGGAAGAAATAACAATGGAAAATCAGTGGGAAGCACTAAAAAGCAAGATCCTAATTGTACATAGTAGGCATGTCCCCTACAAACATGAGTGGTACTGCCAAATCTAGACCTCCCTGGTTGTCTAGAGGAATACAGGGAAAGATCAAACAGAAAAAAAGAATGTGTACGATTGGCAGAAAGAACTAAGCACTGCAGATAACCTAGGTGAATATAGGAATATAGGGACGAAGTAAAAAAGGAAATAAAGAAATCAAAGAGAGGACATGAAAAAAGATTAGGAAGAAAAGTTGAAGATAACCCAAAGATGTTTTACCAACACCTTAATGCTAAAGGATTAGTTAAGGAAAAAGTGAGACCTATCAGAGATGAAGATGGAAACTTGTGTGTAAGTGCAAAGGCTGTGGGAGGGGTTTTGAATGAATATTTTGTCTCCGTGTTTACAAAGGAAAGGGAGGATGTAGATATAGTAGTCCAGGAGGAACACTGCGAGATATTGGATGGGATAGTCACGAAGAGAGAGGAAGTGCTGGAAGGGTTGAAGTCCTTACAAGTTGATAAGTCACCAGGGCCAGATGGATTGTTTCCGAAGCTGCTGAAGGAAGTCAGGGAGGAGATAGCAGATGCTCTGAGGATGATTTTCCAATCTTCACTAGATACAGGGGAGGTACCAGAGGACTGGAGAAAAGCAAACGGAGTCCCATTGTTTAAAAATGGATCAAAGGAAATGCCAAACAATTATAGGCCAGTTAGTCTTACATCGGTGATGAGCACATTAGTAGAATCAATCTTGAGAGATAAGATTAACTGTCATGTGGAAAGCCATGGTCTAGTCAGGGATGGTCAGCATGAATTTGTTAAAGGAAGGTCTTGCCTCACAAATTTGATTGAATTATTTGAGGAAGTGACAAAAAGGGTTGATGAAGGTAGTGCAGTTCATTTTGTGTACCAGGTCCCACATGGCAAATTGGTCAGGAAAGTAAAAGCCCAAGGGATTCAGGCTAATGTGGCAAACTGGATAAAAAGATTGGCTTTTGTAACAGGAAACAAAGGTTAATGGTCGATGGATGCCCTTGTGCATGGAAAGTTGTCTAAAATGGTGTTCCACAGGGCTCGGTAATGGGATCCTTGCTGTTTGTGTTATATATTAACGATTTGGACGTGAATGTGGGGGGCACAATTGGGAAATTTACAGATGACACGAAGATTGGTCCAGTAGTGGATAGTGTAGAGGATAGTCATAATCTCCAAAGCGATATAGATGGGTTGGTGGAGTGGGTGGTAAAGTGGCAGATGGATTTTAACATAGAGAAGTGTTAGGTCATACATTTAGGAAGGTCAAACAGTTACAGGGATCACATAATAAATGGGAATATACTAAGGTGGGTAGATGAAGTGAGAGATATTGGCGTACAAGTACACAGGTCCCTGAAGGAAGCAGTTCAAGTAGACAAGGTTGTAAAGAAGGCATATAGAATGTTCTCCTCCATTGGTTGAGGAATAGAATATAAAAGCAAAGATATAATATTGGAATTGAATAAACACTGGTGAGGCCACAACTGGAGTATTGTGTGCGATTCTGGTCACCACATTACAGGAAGGACGTAATAGCTCTGGAGAGAGTGCAGAGGAGGTTTACAGGAACATTGACAGGATTAGAAAAGTGCAGCTATGAGGAGAGGTTGGATAAATTGAGGTTATTTTCCTTAGAACAAAGAAGGATGAGAGGTGACTTGATTGAAATGTACAAAATTTTGAGGGGAATAGATAGAGTGGAAAGGATAAAATTGTTTCCCTTCATGGAGAATTCTAAAACCAGGGGGCATAGATTCAAGAGAAGTGGCAGAAAGTGTAGGGGGGGGGCATGAGGAAGAAAATTTTTACGCAGAGGGTAGTGGAAGTCTGGAATTCGCTGCCCAAGTTGGTGGTAGCGGCAGAAAATTTAAACTCTTTGAAAAAGTACCTGGATCTGCACCTAAAGTGTTGTAAGCTGCAGGGCTATGGGCCGGGTGCAGGAAGGTGGGATTAGAATGGACACTTGGGTGTCCTCAGCCTGGCATGGACAAGATAGGCCGAATGGCCTCCTTCTGTGCTGTAACTTTTCTATTTTTCTATGTTTCTAATGAATGGCACAGGAGAGCCTCTGGGGTCCACAAAACATAATGCTTCTCTATCCATCACTGGGCACAGATTGTAGTCTGAAGAACGTGTTGGAATATGAACAGAATAACTAGGAGCAGGAGTAGGCCATTCAGCCCCTCAAGAATTCTCCGTCATTTGATAAGATGATGGCTGATCTGATTCTGGCTGATCTGATTCTGGCTGATCTGATTCTGGCTGATCTGATTCTGGCTGATCTGATTCTGGCTGATCTGATTCTGGCTGATCTGATTCTGGCCTGAACTCCGCTTTCCTGTCGGTCTGCAGTAACCCTCATTTCTCTCGTCAATCAAAAATCTACCTTAACTCAGCCTTGAATATATTCAGTGACCCAGCCTCCATTCACCTCTTGGGAAGAGAATTCCATAGACTAACTAAATTTCTTCTCATCTCAGTATTAAATGGGAGACCGCTATTTTTTAAACAGTGTCCCTAAGTTCTCCACCCACAAGAGGAAAGATCCTTTCAGCGTTCACCCTGTCAAGTCTCCTCAGGATCTTATATGTTCAAAAAGATCACCTCTCAGCCTCCTGAACACCAACGGGTATAGGCCCAATCTGCTTAACTTCTCATCATAAAATAAACCCCTTCACCCCAGCAATCAGTCGAGTGAATCTTCTCTGAACTGGTTCTAATGCAATTATACCCTTTCTTGAGTAAATAGACCAAACCTGTATAGTTTACTCCAGATGCTGTCTGACTAAGGCCCTGTATAGCTGCAGCAAAACTTCTCTACTTTTACAATGCATTCCCCTTGCAATAAAAACATATGAAATAGGAGTAGGAACCAGCTATTCAGCCCTTCGAGTCCGCTCTGCCATTCACTGAGATCATGGTTCATCTTCCACTTCAACAACATTTACTTGTGTTAACCACATGTTCCATGATGCTTTCAATGTGTAGAAATCTATAAATCTGTCTTGAACATACTAAATGACTGACCCTCCTCTGGGGCTGTGAATTCAAAAGATTCACCACGCTCTAAGTAAAGAAATTCCTCCATATCTCAGTCCTAAATGGCCTGCCCCTTATTCTGAGACTGTATCCCCTGGTTCTAGACACCCCCAGCCTGGGGCAACCTCCTACCTGCATCTACACTGTCAATCCCTGTAAGAATTTTGTATGCCTGAATGAGATCACCTCTCATTCTTCTAAACTCCAGAGAACAGAGGCCCACTCTATTTAATTTCTCCTCAGCACGCATTGCTCCAGGAATTATTTTAGTGGAAACTTCATCGCACTCAGTCTAAGACAAGTACATCTTTCCTTAGGTAAGAAGACAAAAACTGTATAGAATGCTCCTGTCACCATCTCACCAAGGCGGTGAGACATCTTTACTCCTAAACTCAAATCCACTTGTAATAAAAGCCAACATACCATTTACCTTTTTAACTGTTTGCTGTATCTGCATGTTAGCTTTAAGTGACTCCTGATCAAGGACACTGAAATACCTTTGAAGATCAACACTTCCCAGTCTCTTACCATTTAACAAATGGTCTGTATTTGTTATTTCCTGCCAATGTGGATAACATCACATTCCTCCATATTATATTCCATCTGCCAAATTTTTGGCCACTCTCTTATCCTCTCCAGATCCCCTTGAAGCTACTTTGCATCCTCCTCACAACTCACACTTCCACCTAATTTCCTGTCACCTGCAAACTTCTAAATATTACATTTAATCCCCATGTCCAAATCATTGATATACATTGTGAATAGCTGTGACTGTGATCCTTGCCCTATCTCACTGTACCACATCCACGGGTCTCCCCTTATCTATTCTACTGACTGCATCCTCAAAAATCCCCAACAGGTATGTTACACATGATTTCCCTTTCATAAATCCATGTTGAATCTGCCCAATCCTACCATTATTTTCTAAGTGTTCTATTATCACATCCTTTATTGCAAAATCTAGCATTTTCCTTCCTCCTTATGTCAGGCTAACAGATCTCTAGTTCCCAGTTTACTCTCCCTCTTTTCTTAAACAACAGGGTTATATCTTCCACCTTCCAATCTGCAGGAACCATTCCAGAGGCTACAGAATTTTGAAATATGATCACCAACGCATCTCCTATCTCTGCAGCCACTTCCTTCAACACTCTGGGATGTAGATCATCCGGGTCAGGGAATTTATCTACTTTAGGTCCCAATAATTTCTCTAATACTTTTTTAAACAAATATTCATATCTTGCAGTTCCTCGTTTACATTAGTCCCTGATTCTCCTTTATTTCTGATCGATTTTTAGTATTTTGCTCTGTGAAGACAGACACAAAGTATTTGTTTAATTTCTCTGCCATTTCCTTATTCCACATTGTAATTTTTCCTGACTTTGCTTGAAATGGATCCACATTTATTTTTACTAATACTTTCCTTTTTACATACCTACAGAAGCATTTACAATCAGTCTTTGTGTTTCTTGCTAGTTTACTCTCATATTCTATCTTTTCTTTCTTCATCCATTTCTATGCAGTTTTCTAAAATGCTCCCAATTTCCAGGCTTTACTTTTTCTGGCAACTTTATACATCTCTTCCCTTGATCTAATTCAATTCTTGATTTCTTTTGTTGGGACACGTTCATTGCTGGGATTTTGTGCATCAAAGGAATGCATTTTTGTTGTAAACACGTCACATTTCAAAGCCTTAAATGGAAGCTGGGGGTAAAGACACCACTGAGATTCACACTCAGGATCTTCGGTTTACTAGACAGTCATTGAAACTGCTTTATCCACAGCATCCACATGAACGCCAGCATACCAATTGTCTTCCTAATCACTTGCTCCACTGCATGCCTAGCGATCCATAGACTGGGACTCCCAGATCCCTCAGCACCATACAGTCTGCAGTCTTTATCCATTCACGTAAGACACTACTTTTCTATTCTTACAGCCAAAGAGGTTAAATTCACATTTTCTCACATTAAACTCCATCTGCCATTTTTTTGCCCATTCACTTCACCTATCTAAATCCCTTAATAGACTCTTTATGTCCACTTTACAAGTTACTTTCCTACCTTTGCACCATCGGCAAATTTAGCTACCATGCATTCAGTTCCTTCACTCAAGTAATTTACACAGGTACTTTAGGCCCCAGCACTGACCTCTGTGTCACTACAATAGTACCAGTTTGCCAAACCAAAAATGGCCCTTTACCCCAACTCTCTGTTTGCTGAGTTAATCAAGCGTCTATACATACTAACATGCTACCACCTGTATAACAAATTCTTATCTTGTTATCTTTGTTATCTTTGATGTGACACCTGATCAAATTGCTTTTGGAAATCCAACTGCACCAAATCTACACATTCTCCTTTACCAATTTTCATGCTACTTCCTCAAAGAAATCTAATCCATTCACCCCATGTGATTTTCAATCCACTGGGCCTCCCATGAATCTGGGGAATTTTGAAAGATCACAACCAGTGCATCTACTATGTCTGCAGCCACTTCCTTTAAGACCGTATGATGAAAGTCATCAAGACAAGGGACTTGAGAACCTGTGGTTCTAATAGTTTCCATAATAGCTTTTCCGAATAAACCTGGATGTTTGAAGTGCGTCCTTCCTTTTTACCTCTTGATTTTCAACTATTTTTTGGGATGTTTCTTTTGTCTTCTACAGTGAAGAGAGACACAAAATACCTATTCAACGCTTCTGCCATTTCCTCATTCCCATTATTAATTTCCCAGCCTCACCATCTAAGAGGCCAATGCACACTTCAGTATTCATTTCCTATATAAATATTTGGAGAATATATTAAACCCATTAACGTCCCAAGTGTCAGCGGGTTTTCGTGGCCCATCCAACCTGACGTTGGGGGAGCAGCCAATCGGCCAGGAAACCTTTACATTCTTGATGAAACCTTATCCAAGGGAGGGATGGAATCTCCGTTAGGATTTATAATAAAAATAAATACCTGGCTGTGTGTGTTTTGTGTGAGAGCTGCTTTCAGGAGCTTGATTGTGCTGCAGGGACAGTTTGGCAGCATCTTTTGTGCTTTGTTTTATTATTTGGAGGTCTGCAGCTCTCGGAGGCATCTGTCTGCCTTCAGGGAGCTGACTGGAAGCGCTCACCAGCACTTACAGTGAGGTCGGTGCCGCCCTCTTCCCTCCCCCAGCGGCAGTGCTGAGCCTTTCCCCGGCTCCGCTTCACACTGGCTGCCTCTCCATTGGCCAAGCAGCGTAAGATCATGGTCGCGGGGCTGATCGGGCAGAAGCGCATTTCACACCCGCTCCCAGGCTCCCCGATCGTGCACCCGACAAGGGAAACATTCAGGACAGCTTCATGTCTCAGTTTGATGGGTTTACATTAGAACTGGGAAAAGCAGCGTCTGCACTGGTTTTAAGTGACAGTAAATTGGGGGATTGCAACAAGGAAATGCACCGATTATTAACGTGACAAAACTGGTGAGGGTACAAAACAAATCACGGCTTGGCCTAAATTGCCAAGTGGTTATGGTACTGGGTTTGTAACCCCAAGATCAAGAGCTCAAATCTCACAATGGCAAACTATGAAACGATGTAACTTCATCTGAAACAGATGGAAACGTGTTTGTACTCGAAAGAGTTACAAAACAAATCACGGGAGTCCACACCTTAAACTTGTGTGTGGACATGGGGGGAGGATGGTAAAGGACTACAGTTTGTGGTGGGGAGAAAGATAATGGCTGTGAGGTCAGTGCACAGTGTTAGCCTCACAGCTTTATTTGTGACTAAGGATAAACGTGAACTTGGTCAAAAGCTTTTGCCCACCCAGCCACTGGCAATGCCCAGCCAGCAGCATTGGCTGTCCGAAGCTAATATGAGTAACAGTGCTCAAAATAAGACCATAAGACATAGGAGCAGAAATTAGGCCATTTGGCCCATCGAGTCTGCTCCGCCATTCAATCATGGCTGATAAGTTTCTCAACCCCATTCTCCCGCCTTCTCCCCGTAACCTTTGAACCCCTTATCAATCAAGAACCTATCTATCTCGGTCTTAAATACACTCAATGATCTGGCCTCCACAGCCTTCTGTGGCAATGAATTCCATAGATTCACCACTCTCTGGCTAAATGAGTTTCTCCTCATCTCTTTTCTAAAAGGTCTTCCCTTTACTCTGAGGCTGTGCCTTCGGGTCCTAGTCTCTCCTACTAATGGAAAGCTCTTCACCACGTCCACTCTATCCAGGTCTTTCAGTATTCTGTAAGTTTCAATCAGAATCCCCCTCATCATTCTAAACTCCATCGAGTAGAGTGCCAGTGTCCTCAAACGTTCCTCATATGTTAAGCCTTTTATTCCTGGGATCGTTCCTCTGGACCCTCTCCAGGGCCAGCACATCCTTCCTGAGATACAGAGCCTAAGATTGCTCACAATATTCTAAATGTGAACTGACCAGAGCCTTACAAAGCCTCAGCAGCATATGCCTGTTTTTATATTCTAGTCTGCTCAAAATAAATGCCAACATTGCATTTCCCTTCCTAACTACCGACTCAATCTGCAAGTTAACCTTAAGAGAATCCTGGACCAGGACTCCCAAGTCCCTTTGCACTCCAGATTTCTGAATTCATTCCCCATTTAGAATGTAGTCTATACCTCTACTCTTCGTACCAAAGTGCATGACCTCACACTTCCCCACGTTCTATTCCATCTGTCACTTGTTTGCCCATTCTCCTAATCTGTCCAAATCCTTCTGCAGCCTCCCTGCCTCCTCGATACTACCTGTCCCTTCACCTATCTTTGTATCATCATCAAACTTAGCCAGGATGCCTCAGTTCCTTCATCAAGATCATTAATGTATAAAGTGAAAAGTTGTGGTCCTAACACTGACCCCTGCAGGAACTCCACTAGTCACCAGCCACCATCCTGAGAAGGACCCCCTTATCCCCACTCTCTGCCTCCTGCCAGACAGCCAATATTCTATCCCTGCTAGTACCTTGCCTCTAACACCATGGGCTCTTATCTTACTGAGCAGCCTCCTGTGCTGCACCTTGTCAAAGGCCTTCTGGAAGTCCAAGTAGAAAACATCCATTGGCTCTCCATTGTCTAACCTACTCGTTACCTCCTCAAAGAATTCTAACAGATTTGTCAGGCATGACCTCCCCATGCTGACTTTGCCTGATTTTACCATGCACTTCCAAGTATTCTGAAATCTCAACCTTAATGATGGACTCTAAAATCTTACCAACGACCGAGATTTGCCTCATTCCCTTCTTAAACAAAGCAGGGTGGGGGGTGGTGGCGGTTACATTAGCGATTTTCCAGTCCTGTGGGACCCTTCCTGACTCCAGTGATTCCAGAAAGATCACGAGTAATGCCTCTACTATCTCTTCAGCTATCTCCTTCAGAACTCTGGGGTGTAATCCATCTGGTCCAGGTGATTGATCCACCTTCAGACCATTCAGTTTTCCTAGCACCTTCTCCTTGGTAATGGCCACCATACTCACCTCTGCCCCTGACTCTCTTCAACTTTGGGGATGTTACTCATGTCTTCCACCGTGAAGACTGAAGCAAAGTACCTATTCAGTTCCTCTGCCATTTCTTTGTTCCCCATTACTACTTCTCCAGCGCCATTTTCCAGCGGCCCAATGTCCACGCTTGCCTCTCTCTCATCTTTTATATATCTACAAAAACTCTTGTAATCTTATTTTTTATTATTGGTACTTTACTCATATTTAATCTTCTCCCTCCTTATTTCTTTTTTAGTTGTCCTCTGTTGGTCTTTGTAGGCTTCCCAATCCCCTGGTTTCTCACTGCTCTTCGCCGCATTGTATGCTTCCTCTTTAGCTTTTATGCTGTCCCTGACTTCCCTTGTCAGCCATGGTTGCCTCGTCCTCCCTTTAGTATGCTTCTTCTTCCTAGGGATGAATTTTTGCTGTGTCTCCCAAATTACTTCCAGAAACTCCTGCCATTGCTGTTCCACTGTCTTTCCTGCTAGGCTCATCTCCCAGTCAATTCTGGCCAGCTCCTCCCTCATGCCTCTATAGTTGCCTTTATTTAACTGTATTATCGTTACATCTGATTCCATCTGTTTCCTCTCAAATTGCAGGGTAAATTCTATCATATTATGGTCACTTCCTCCTAAGGGTTCCTTCACCTTAAGCTCTCTTATTAAATCTGCCTCATTACACATCACTAAATCTAGAATTGCCTGTTCCCTAGTGGGTTCAACCACAAGCTGCTCCAAAAAGCCATCTCGTAGACATTCCACAAATTCCTTTTCTTGGAACCCACCACCGACCTGATTTTCCCAGTCTACATGCATGTTGAAATCCCCCATGATCACTGTAACCTTGCCTTTCCTACACACCTTTTCTATCTCCTGGTGTAGCTTGTGCCCCACATCCTGACTACTGCTCAGAGGCCGGTACATAACTCCCATTATGCTTTTTTTTTACCTTTGTGGTTCCTCAACTTTACCCACACAGATTCTACATCATCTGCCCTACGTCATTTCTTGCTATCCATTTAATTTCATTTCTTACTAACAAAACAACCCCACCCCCCTCTGCCAACCTGCCTATCTTTTCAATAGCATGTATATCCTTGGATATTTAGCTCCCAGTCCTGATCCCTTGCAGCCATGTCTCTGTGATGCCCACCACATCATACTTGCCATTTTAATCTGCGCCACAAGCTCATTTACCTTATTTCGTAAACTGTGTGTATTCAGATACAACAACTTCAGTCCTGTATTTCCCGTCCCCTTTCTCATTGTTGTCCCTTTATCTGATGTGCTTGAAGTTAGATTCCTAGCCCTTTCCAAACACTCTGTCCTATTATGTGTTCTGGAAACTTTAATAGCCTCTCCTGGGCTCTCCTTTCTGTTGTTTTTTTCATAATTTTGCATGAAGTTGAATCCACACCCAGCACCCCCCCACCCAAAAAAAGAAAACACACGCACACGCTAACCTGCTGCTTTGTTTCCCATTACTCATACTTCTTGGTATTTTTCCCTGCCCTCCCACCCACTTTTTTGGTTTACAGTCCTGTTGACCACCCTATTTACGCTCTTTGCTAGAACATTGGTCCCAGATTGGTTCAGGTAGAGACCATCCCAATGGTACAGATCCCGCCTCTTCCAATACTGATGCCAGTGCCCCACGAAATGGAACCCCTCTATCCGGCACCACTCCTTTAGCCACGTGTTTACTTCCCTTATTCCCGCGTCCCTATATATTGTTAAATATGAAGTTATTCTAAACACAATCTCACACTGTCTGGTACTTACTGCAGTTTCTGTATTTTACAGTCTGATCCCCTCAGAGCTACAGACAGTCGTTTCACTCCTGAATCTCCCAGTTTGTTACCAGCCAGGTTCAGATCTGTCAGTGAGTGATTAAACACAGAGGCAAGATCTTCAGCACAAGAATCTGTCAGAGTGTTATACCCTAGACTGGGGGGTGGGGGGAGGGTTCGAGAGAGAAAAAAATAACAGGAATCAGAATAAATTTCCAGTTTCTTTACAAAGAACGTAACTGATTAAAATAATAATATACAGTGTGAAACATTCCAGAAACACAACTACAAAACATAACAGCAATCTATAATTGATGCTGTGGATGTGAAATATAAAGGAATATTCTGTAAATAGTCAGCCTGGGAGACAGTATCTGTGACGGGACAAACAGAGCCCAGAGTCCCGCAGGGGGGCGCGCGCGTGCCTGACCCAAGCAGGCGGGGCATCGCGCGATGATGATGTCAGACCAGCGTCCTGACGTCATCGCGCACCCGGGCGATATTGGGCTGGGCGCGCACGCGCAGACGTTGAAGAGTTCCCGCGGACAATGAGGCGGGAAATTAAACCCATTCACGTCCCAATTGTCAGCGGGTTTTCGTGGCCCATCCAACCTGACGTTGGGGGAGCAGCCAATCGGCCAGGAAACCTTTACATTCTTGATGAAACCTCATCCAAGGGAGGGATGGAATCTCCGTTAGGATTTATAATAAAAATAAATATCTGGCTGTGTGTGTTTTGTGTGAGAGCTGCTTTCAGGAGCTTGATTGTGCTGCAGGGACAGTTTGGCAGCACCTTTTGTGCTTTGTTTTATTATTTGGAGGTCTGCAGCTCTCGGAGGCATCTGTCTGCCTTCAGGGAGCTGACTGGAAGCGCTCACCAGCACTTACAGTGAGGTCGGTGCCGCCCTCTTCCCTCCCCCAGCGGCAGTGCTGAGCCTTTCCCCGGCTCCGCTTCACACTGGCTGCCTCTCCATTGGCCAAGCAGCGTAAGATCATGGTCGCGGGGCTGATCGGGCAGAAGCGCATTTCACACCCGCTCCCAGGCTCCCCGATCGTGCACCCGACAAGGGAAACATTCAGGACAGCTTCATGTCTCAGTTTGATGGGTTTACATTAGAACTGGGAAAAGCAGCGTCTGCACTGGTTTTAAGTGACAGTAAATTGGGGGATTGCAACATGGAAATGCACCGATTATTAACGTGACAAAACTGGTGAGGGTACAAAACAAACCACGCTTGGCCTAAATAGCCAAGTGGTTATGGTACTGGGTTTGTAACCCCAAGATCAAGAGCTCAAATCTCACAATGGCAAACTATGAAACGATGTAACTTCATCTGAAACAGATGGAAACAGGTTTATACTCGAAAGAGTTACAAAACAAATCACGGGAGTCCACACCTTAAACTTGTGTGTGGACATGGGGGGAGGATGGTAAAGGACTACAGTTTGTGGTGGGGAGAAAGATAATGGCTGTGAGGTCAGTGCACAGTGTTAGCCTCACAGCTTTATTTGTGACTAAGGATAAACGTGAACTTGGTCAAAAGCTTTTGCCCACCCAGCCACTGGCAATGCCCAGCCAGCAGCATTGGCTGTCCGAAGCTAATATGAGTAACAGTGCTCAAAATAAGACCATAAGACATAGGAGCAGAAATTAGGCCATTCGGCCCATCGAGTCTGCTCCGCCATTCAATCATGGCTGATAAGTTTCTCAACCCCTTTCTCCCGCCTTCTCCCCGTAACCTTTGAACCCCTTACCAATCAAGAACCTATCTATCTCGGTCTTAAATACACTCAATGATCTGGCCTCCACAGCCTTCTGTGGCAATGAATTCCATAGATTCACCACTCTCTGGCTAAATGAGTTTCTCCTCATCTCTTTTCTAAAAGGTCTTCTTCCCTTTACTCTGAGGCTGTGCCTTCGGGTCCTAGTCTCTCCTACTAATGGAAAGCTCTTCACCACGTCCACTCTATCCAGGTCTTTCAGTATTCTGTAAGTTTCAATCAGAATCCCCCTCATCATTCTAAACTCCATCGAGTAGAGTGCCAGGGTCCTCAAACGTTCCTCATATGTTAAGCCTTTTATTCCTGGGATCGTTCCTCTGGACCCTCTCCAGGGCCAGCACATCCTTCCTGAGATACAGAGCCCAAAATTGCTCACAATATTCTATTGGTGGACTGACAAGAGCCTTACAAAGCCTCAGCAGCATATGCCTGTTTTTATATTCTAGTCTGCTCGAAATAAATGCCAACATTGCATTTCCCTTCCTAACTACCGACTCAATCTGCAAGTTAACCTTAAGAGAATCCTGGACCAGGACTCCCAAGTCCCTTTGCACTCCAGATTTCTGAATTCATTCCCCATTTAGAATGTAGTCTATACCTCTACTCTTCGTACCAAAGTGCATGACCTCACACTTCCCCACGTTCTATTCCATCTGTCACTTGTTTGCCCATTCTCCTAATCTGTCCAAATCCTTCTGCAGCCTCCCTGCCTCCTCGATACTACCTGTCCCTTCACCTATCTTTGTATCATCATCAAACTTAGCCAGGATGCCCTCAGTTCCTTCATCAAGATCATTAATGTATAAAGTGAAAAGTTGTGGTCCCAACACTGACCCCTGCGGAACTCCACTAGTCACCGGCCACCATCCTGAGAAGGACCCCCTTATCCCCACTCTCTGCCTCCTGCCAGACAGCCAATATTCTATCCCTGCTAGTACCTTGCCTCTAACACCATGGGCTCTTATCTTACTGAGCAGCCTCCTGTGCTGCACCTTGTCAAAGGCCTTCTGGAAGTCCAAGTAGAAAACATCCATTGGCTCTCCATTGTCTAACCTACTCGTTACCTCCTCAAAGAATTCTAACAGATTTGTCAGGCATGACCTCCCCATGCTGACTTTGCCCGATTTTACCATGCACTTCCAAGTATCCTGAAATCTAATCCTTAATGATGGACTCTAAAAACATACCAACCACCGAGGTCAGGCTAATCGACCTGTAATTTCCCGTCTTTTGCCTCATTCCCTTCTAAAACAGAGGGGTTACATTAGCGATTTTCCAGTCCTCTGGGACCCTCCCTGACTCCAGTGATTCCAGAAAGATCACCACTAATCCCTCCACTATCTCTTCAGCTATCTCCTTCAGAACTCTGGGGTGTAATCCATCTGGTCCAGGTGATTGATCTATCTTCAGAGCATTCAGTTTTCCTAGCACCTTCTCCTTGGTAATGGCCACCATACTCACCTCTGCCCCTGACTCTCTTGAACTTTGGGGATGTTACTCATGTCTTCCAACGTGAAGACTGAAGCAAAGTACCTATTCAGTTCCTCTGCCATTTCTTAGTTCCCCACTACTACTTCTCCAGCGCCATTTTCCAGCGGCCCAATGTCCACTTTTGCCTCTCTCTCATCTTTTATATATCTACAAAAACTCTTGCAATCTTCTTTTATATTACTGGTACTTTACCCTCATATTTAATCTTCTCCCTCCTTATTTCTTTTTTAGTTGTCCTCTGTTGGTCTTTGTAGGCTTCCCAATCCCCTGGTTTCTCACTGCTCTTCGCCGCATTGTATGCTTTCTCTTTAGCTTTTATGCTGTCCCTGACTTCCCTTGTCAGCCATGGTTGCCTCGTCCTCCCTTTAGTATGCTTCTTCTTCCTGGGGATGAATTTTTGCTGTGTCTCCCAAATTACTTCCAGAAACTCCTGCCATTGCTGTTCCACTGTCTTTCCTGCTAGGCTCATCTCCCAGTCAATTCTGGCCAGCTCCTCCCTCATGCCTCTGTAGTTGCCTTTATTTAACTGTATTATCGTTACATCTGATTCCATCTGTTTCCTCTCAAATTGCAGGGTAAATTCTATCATATTATGGTCACTTCCTCCTAAGGGTTCCTTCACCTTAAGCTCTCTTATCAAATCTGCCTCATTACACATCACTAAATCTAGAATTGCCTGTTCCCTAGTGGGCTCCACCACAAGCTGCTCCAAAAAGCCATCTCGTAGACATTCCACAAATTCCTTTCCTTGGAATCCACTACCAATCTGATTTTCCCAGTCTACATGCATGTTGAAATCCCCCATGATCACTTTAACCTTGCCTTTCTTACATACCTTTTCTATCTCCTGGTGTAGCTTGTGCCCCACATCCTGACTACTGCTCAGAGGCCGGTACATAACTCCCATTATGCTTTTTTTTTAACCTTTGTGGTATCTCAACTTTACCCACACAGATTCTACATCATCTGACCCTACGTCATTTCTTGCTATCGATTTAATTTCATTTCTTACTAACAAAGCAACCCCGCACCCTCTGCTAAATGGCCTATCTTTTCAATAGCATGTATATCCTTGGATATTTAGCTCCCAGTCCTGATCCCTTGCAGCCATGTCTCTGTGATGCCCACCACATCATACTTGCCATTTTAATCTGCGCCACAAGCTCATTTACCTTATTTCGTAAACTGTGTGTATTCAGATACAACACCTTCAGTCCTGTATTTCCCATCCCCTTTCTCATTGTTGTCCCTTTATCTGATGTGCTTGAAGTTAGATTCCTAGCCCTTTCCAAACACTCTGTCCTATTATGTGTTCTGGAAACTTTAATAGCCTCTCCTGGGCTCTCCTTTCTGTTGTTTTTTTCATAATTTTGCATGAAGTTGAATCCACACCCAGCACCCCCCCACCCAAAAAAAGAAAACACACGCACACGCTAACCTGCTGCTTTGTTTCCCATTACTCATACTTCTTGGTATTTTTCCCTGCCCTCCCACCCACTTTTTTGGTTTACAGTCCTGTTGACCACCCTATTTACGCTCTTCGCTAGAACATTGGTCCCAGATTGGTTCAGGTAGAGACCATCCCAATGGTACAGATCCCGCCTCTTCCAATACTGATGCCAGTGCCCCACGAAATGGAACCCCTCTATCCGGCACCACTCCTTTAGCCACGTGTTTACTTCCCTTATTCCCGCGTCCCTATATATTGTTAAATATGAAGTTATTCTAAACACAATCTCACACTGTCTGGTACTTACTGCAGTTTCTGTATTTTACAGTCTGATCCCCTCAGAGCTACAGACAGTCGTTTCACTCCTGAATCTCCCAGTTTGTTACCAGCCAGGTTCAGATCTGTCAGTGAGTGATTAAACACAGAGGCAAGATCTTCAGCACAAGAATCTGTCAGAGTGTTAACCCCTAGACTGGGGGGTGGGGGGAGGGTTCGAGAGAGAAAAAAATAACAGGAATCAGAATAAATTTCCAGTTTCTTTACAAAGAACGTAACTGATTAAAATAATAATATACAGTGTGAAACATTCCAGAAACACAACTACAAAACATAACAGCAATCTATAATTGATGCTGTGGGTGTGAAATATAAAGGAATATTCTGTAAATAGTCAGCCTGGGAGACAGTATCTGTGACGGGACAAACAGAGCCCAGAGTCCCGCAGGGGGGCGCGCGCGTGCCTGACCCAAGCAGGCGGGGCATCGCGCGATGATGATGTCAGACCAGCGTCCTGACGTCATCGCGCACCCGGGCGATATTGGGCTGGGCGCGCACGCGCAGACGTTGAAGAGTTCCCGCGGACAATGAGGCGGGAAATTAAACCCATTCACGTCCCAATTGTCAGCGGGTTTTCGTGGCCCATCCAACCTGACGTTGGGGGAGCAGCCAATCGGCCAGGAAACCTTTACATTCTTGATGAAACCTCATCCAAGGGAGGGATGGAATCTCCGTTAGGATTTATAATAAAAATAAATATCTGGCTGTGTGTGTTTTGTGTGAGAGCTGCTTTCAGGAGCTTGATTGTGCTGCAGGGACAGTTTGGCAGCACCTTTTGTGCTTTGTTTTATTATTTGGAGGTCTGCAGCTCTCGGAGGCATCTGTCTGCCTTCAGGGAGCTGACTGGAAGCGCTCACCAGCACTTACAGTGAGGTCGGTGCTGCCCTCTTCCCTCCCCCAGCGGCAGTGCTGAGCCTTTCCCCGGCTCCGCTTCACACTGGCTGCCTCTCCATTGGCCAAGCAGCGTAAGATCATGGTCGCGGGGCTGATCGGGCAGAAGCGCATTTCACACCCGCTCCCAGGCTCCCCGATCGTGCACCCGACAAGGGAAACATTCAGGACAGCTTCATGTCTCAGTTTGATGGGTTTACATTAGAACTGGGAAAAGCAGCGTCTGCACTGGTTTTAAGTGACAGTAAATTGGGGGATTGCAACATGGAAATGCACCGATTATTAACGTGACAAAACTGGTGAGGGTACAAAATAAATCACGCTTGGCCTAAATAGCCAAGTGGTTATGGTACTGGGTTTGTAACCCCAAGATCAAGAGCTCAAATCTCACAATGGCAAACTACGAAATGATGTAACTTCATCTGAAACAGATGGAAACGGGTTTATACTCGAAAGAGTTACAAAACAAATCACGGGAGTCCACACCTTAAACTTGTGTTTGGACATGGGGGGAGGATGGTAAAGGACTACAGTTTGTGGTGGGGAGAAAGATAATGGCTGTGAGGTCAGTGCACAGTGTTAGCCTCACAGCTTTATTTGTGACTAAGGATAAACGTGAACTTGGTCAAAAGCTTTTGCCCACCCAGCCACTGGCAATGCCCAGCCAGCAGCATTGGCTGTCCGAAGCTAATATGAGTAACAGTGCTCAAAATAAGACCATAAGACATAGGAGCAGAAATTAGGCCATTTGGCCCATCGAGTCTGCTCCGCCATTCAATCATGGCTGATAAGTTTCTCAACCCCTTTCTCCCGCCTTCTCCCCGTAACCTTTGAACCCCTTATCAATCAAGAACCTATCTATCTCGGTCTTAAATACACTCAATGATCTGGCCTCCACAGCCTTTTGTGGCAATGAATTCCATAGATTCACCACTCTCTGGCTAAATGAGTTTCTCCTCATCTCTTTTCTAAAAGGTCTTCCCTTTACTCTGAGGCTGTGCCTTCGGGTCCTATTCTCTCCTACTAATGGAAAGCTCTTCACCACCTCCACTCTATCCAGGTCTTTCAGTATTCTGTAAGTTTCAATCAGAATCCCCCTCATCATTCTAAACTCCATCGAGTAGAGTGCCAGGGTCCTCAAACGTTCCTCATATGTTAAGCCTTTTATTCCTGGGATCGTTCCTCTGGACCCTCTCCAGGGCCACCACATCCTTCCTGAGATACAGAGCCCAAAATTGCTCACAATATTCTAAATGTGGACTGACCAGAACCTTACAAAGCCTCAGCAGCATATGCCTGTTTTTATATTCTAGTCTGCTCGAAATAAATGCCAACATTGCATTTGCCTTCCTAACTACCGACTCAATCTGCAAGTTAACCTTAAGAGAATCCTGGACCAGGACTCCCAAGTCCCTTTGTACTCCAGATTTCTGAATTCATTCCCCATTTAGAATGTAGTCTATACCTCTACTCTTCGTACCAAAGTGCATAACCTCACACTTCCCCACGTTCTATTCCATCTGCCACTTGTTTGCCCATTCTCCTAATCTGTCCAAATCCTTCTGCAGCCTCCCTGCCTCCTTGATACTACTTGTCCCTTCACCTATCTTTGTATCATCATCAAACTTAGCCAGGATGCCCTCAGTTCCTTCATCAAGATCATTCATGTATAAAGTGAAAAGTTGTGGTCCCAACACTGACCCCTGCGGAACTCCACTAGTCACCGGCCACCATCCTGAGAAGGACCCCCTTATCCCCACTCTCTGCCTCCTGCCAGACAGCCAATATTCTATCCATGCTAGTACCTTGCCTCTAACACCATGGGCTCTTATCTTACTGAGCAGCCTCCTGTGCTGCACCTTGTCAAAGGCCTTCTGGAAGTCCAAGTAGAAAACATCCATTGGCTCTCCATTGTCTAACCTACTCATTACCTCCTCAAAGAATTCTAACACATTTGTCAGGCATGACCTCCCCATGCTGACTTTGCCCGATTTTACCATGCACTTCCAAGTATCCTGAAATCTAATCCTTAATGATGGACTCTAAAAACATACCAACCACCGAGGTCAGGCTAATCGACCTGTAATTTCCTGTCTTTTGCCTCATTCCCTTCTAAAACAGAGGGGTTACATTAGCGATTTTCCAGTCCTCTGGGACCCTCCCTGACTCCAGTGATTCCAGAAAGATCACCACTAATCCCTCCACTATCTCTTCAGCTATCTCCTTCAGAACTCTGGGGTGTAATCCATCTGGCCCAGGTGATTGATCTATCTTCAGAGCATTCAGTTTTCCTAGCACCTTCTCCTTGGTAATGGCCACCATACTCACCTCTGCCCCGACTCTCTTGAACTGTGGGGATGTTACTCATGTCTTCCACCGTGAAGACTGACGCAAAGTACCTATTCAGTTCCTCTGCCATTCCTTAGTGCCCCACTACTACTTCTCCAGCAACATTTTCCAGCGGCCCAATGTCCACTTTTGCCTCTCCCTCATCTTTTATATATCTACAAAAACTCTTGCAATCTTCTTTTATATTACTGGTACTTTACCCTCATATTTAATCTTCTCCCTCCTTATTTCTTTTTTAGTTGTCCTCTGTTGGTCTTTGTAAGATTCCCAATCCCCTGGTTTCTCACTGCTCTTCGCCACATTGTATGCTTTCTCTTTAACTTTTACGCTGTCCGTGACTTCCCTTGTCAGCCATGGTTGCCTCGTCCTCCCTTTAGTATGCTTCTTCTTCCTGGGGATGAATTTTTGCTGTGTCTCCCAAATTACTTCCAGAAACTCCTGCCATTGCTGTTCCACTGTCTTTCCTGCTAGGCTCATCTCCCAGTCAATTCTGACCAGCTCCTCCCTCATGCCTCTATAGTTGCCTTTATTTAACTGTATTATCGTTACATCTGATTCCATCTGTTTCCTCTCACATTGCAGGGTAAATTCTATCATATTATGGTCACTTCCTCCTAAGGGTTCCTTCACCTTAAGCTCTCTTATCAAATCTGCCTCATTACACATCACAAAATCGAGAATTGCCTGTTCCCTAGTGGGCTCCACCACAAGCTGATCCGAAAAGCCATCTCGTAGACATTCCACAAATTCCTTTCCTTGGGATCCACCACCAACCTGATTTTCCCAGTCTACATGCATGTTGAAATCCCCCATGATCACTTTAACCTTGCCTTTCTTACATACCTTTTCTATCTCCTGGTGTAGCTTGTGCCCCACATCCTGACTACTGCTCAGAGGCCGGTACATAACTCCCATTATGCTTTTTTTTTAACCTTTGTGGTATCTCAACTTTACCCACACAGATTCTACATCATCTGACCCTATGTCATTTCTTGCTATCGATTTAATTTCATTCCTTACTAATAAAGCAACCCCGCACCCTCTGCTAAATGGCCTATCTTTTCAATAGCATGTATATCCTTGGATATTTAGCTCCCAGTCCTGATCCCTTGCAGCCATGTCTCCGTGATGCCCACCACATCATACTTGCCATTTTAATCTGCGCCACAAGCTCATTTACCTTCTTTCGTAAACTGTGTGTATTCAGATACAACAACTTCAGTCCTGTATTTCCCATCCCCTTTCTCATTGTTGTCCCTTTATCTGATGTGCTTGAAGTTAGATTCCTAGCCCTTTCCAAACACTCTGTCCTATTATGTGTTCTGGAAACTTTAATAGCCTCTCCTGGGCTCTCCTTTCTGTTGTTTTTTTCATAATTTTGCATGAAGTTGAATCCACACCCAGCACCCCCCCACCCAAAAAAAGAAAACACACGCACACGCTAACCTGCTGCTTTGTTTCCCATTACTCATACTTCTTGGTATTTTTCCCTGCCCTCCCACCCACTTTTTTGGTTTACAGTCCTGTTGACCACCCTATTTACGCTCTTCGCTAGAACATTGGTCCCAGATTGGTTCAGGTAGAGACCATCCCAACGGTACAGATCCCGCCTCTTCCAATACTGATGCCAGTGCCCCACGAAGTGCCCCCTCTATCCGGCACCACTCCTTTAGCCACGTGTTTACTTCCCTTATTCCCACGTCCCTATATATTGTTAAATATGAAGTTATTCTAAACACAATCTCACACTGTCTGGTACTTACTGCAGTTTCTGTATTTTACAGTCTGATCCCCTCAGAGCTACAGACAGTCGTTTCACTCCTGAATCTCCCAGTTTGTTACCAGACAGGTCCTGATATGTCAGTGAGTGATTAAACACAGAGGCAAGATCTTCAGCACAAGAATCTGTCAGAGTGTTATACCCTAGCCTGGGGGGTGGGGGGAGGGTTCGAGAGAGAAAAAAATAACAGGAATCAGAATAAATTTCCAGTTTCTTTACAAAGAACGTAACTGATTAAAATAATAATATCCAGTGTGAAACATTCCAGAAACACAACTACAAAACATAACAGCAATCTATAATTGATGCTGTGGATGTGAAATATAAAGGAATATTCTGTAAATAGTCAGCCTGGGAGACAGTATCTGTGACGGGACAAACAGAGCCCAGAGTCCCGCTGGGGGGCGCGCGCGTGCCTGACCCAAGCAGGCGGGGCATCGCGCGATGATGATGTCAGACCAGCGTCCTGACGTCATCGCGCACCCGGGCGATATTGGGCTGGGCGCGCACGCGCAGACGTTGAAGAGTTCCCGCGGACAATGAGGCGGGAAATTAAACCCATTCACGTCCCAGTTGTCAGCGGGTTTTCGTGGCCCATCCAACCTGACGTTGGGGGAGCAGCCAATCGGCCAGGAAACCTTTACATTCTTGATGAAACCTCATCCAAGGGAGGGACGGAATCTCCGTTAGGATTTATAATAAAAATAAATATCTGGCTGTGTGTGTTTTGTGTGAGAGCTGCTTTCAGGAGCTTGATTGTGCTGCAGGGACAGTTTGGCAGCACCTTTTGTGCTTTGTTTTATTATTTGGAGGTCTGCAGCTCTCGGAGGCATCTGTCTGCCTTCAGGGAGCTGACTGGAAGCGCTCACCAGCACTTACAGTGAGGTCGGTGCCGCCCTCTTCCCTCCCCCAGCGGCAGTGCTGAGCCTTTCCCCGGCTCCGCTTCACACTGGCTGCCTCTCCATTGGCCAAGCAGCGTAAGATCATGGTCGCGGGGCTGATCGGGCAGAAGCGCATTTCACACCCGCTCCCAGACTCCCCGATCGTGCACCCGACAAGGGAAACATTCAGGACAGCTTCATGTCTCAGTTTGATGGGTTTACATTAGAACTGGGAAAAGCAGCGTCTGCACTGGTTTTAAGTGACAGTAAATTGGGGGATTGCAACATGGAAATGCACCGATTATTAACGTGACAAAACTGGTGAGGGTACAAAACAAACCACGCTTGGCCTAAATAGCCAAGTGGTTATGGTACTGGGTTTGTAACCCCAAGATCAAGAGTTCAAATCTAATAATGTAACTTCATCTGAAACAGATGGAAACGGGTTTGTACTCGAAAGAGTTACATTGGAGTGACACTTTGGGGCTTGGCCTAAATAGCCAAGTGGTTATGGTACTGGGTTTGTAACCCCAAGATCAAGAGCTCAAATCTCACAATGGCAAACTATGAAACGATGTAACTTCATCTGAAACAGATGGAAATGGGTTTGTACTCGAAAGAGTTACAAGCCCTGAGGGGCTTGGCCTAAAATAGCCAAGTGGTAAAAACTTGGCCTAAATAGCCAAGTGGTTATGGTACTGGGTTTGTAACCCCAAGATCAAGAGTTCAAATCTCACAATGGCAAACTATGAAACGATGTAACTTCATCTGAAACAGATGGAAACAGGTTTATACTCGAAAGAGTTACAAAACAAATCGCGGGAGTCCACACCTTAAACCTGTGTCACTCATGGGGGGAGGATGGTAAAGGAATGGAGTTTGTGGTGGGGAGAAAGATAATGGCTGTGAGGTCAGTGCACAGTGTTAGCCTCACAGCCTTGTCTGTGACTCAGGATAAAAGTGAACTTGGTCAAAAGGACTTGCCTGCCCAGGCAGCAGCATTGGCTGTCAGAAGCATGTCAGCCTCTCTGTGGAGAGCCCCGGTCAGTCAGAGTTGACTCCTGTGCTGCTGTGACTCAGTGGGTGTAAGCAGGAAGCATCCCTGTGTCTCCATGATGGACAATCAGGCTGTCACCAGCGTAGGCTTGTGTATGTCTCTGATGGGTCAGTAACAATGGACAGTAACATGCTTGTAGGAGAGAGCACACAATGTCGGGGAACGATCCAAGATGGGTGGCTACATCCAGATCTTGTCATCCTTAACCCAATGGAAGGTGAAATGCTGGAGCTGGGAGATTGGAAGCAGGGTGGGCAATCACTGACGGTGAGATGGTTGTGGAGCTGAGAGAGTGAATGGTCTAACAGATGGACACAGGAGAGCCTATGGAGTCCACAAAACATTGTGATCATGTATCAGTCCCTAGTCACATGGAGTAGTCAGAAGGAAATGTTGGAATGTGCATTGCCCTATAATCACTCTCCTCCCTCTCACAAATCAAGGGCTGTGATTGGGGGACAGCCGTTGCCCTCTGAGGAGGAGGAGAGGACCTCTGGGTGCACCGTCACATTATCCTCCCACACCCTCGGCTCAACAATCTGTTGGACTGACATCCCATAGACTGGGGGTTAGAGAGAGAGACATAACAAGAGGCAGAGGAAATGCAGTTTCATTTTCATTAATAACATTATCACTGACATTAATAATAATGAACAGTGTTTATTCATTTTTCTAATAACACTGCTGAAAATGTACTGTTAGACATTCCGTTATTATCAACATAATCTCACACAGTTTGGTACTTACCTCAGTCTCTGTATTTTACAGCCCAAGTTTCTCAGAGCCACAGACAGTAGTTTCACTCCTGCGTCTCCTAGTCGATTATTTTCCAGGTCCAGATCTGTCAGTGACTGGTTTGTACTGATCACAGAGGCAAGATCCTTGGCACAAGAATCTGTGAGATTGTTATTCTGCAGACTGGAGATAAGAGAGAGAAAACCAACAGGAATCAGGGTAAATCTCGGGTGCCTGAGGGAACACTATTAATGACAATAGTAATGTACAGTGTGAGACGCTCCATTACATAGAGGGAAAATACTATTGATGATGAAAATCTG
Organism: Carcharodon carcharias; assembly: GCF_017639515.1. Taxonomy (NCBI): domain Eukaryota; kingdom Metazoa; phylum Chordata; class Chondrichthyes; order Lamniformes; family Lamnidae; genus Carcharodon; species Carcharodon carcharias. The sequence goes on along the minus strand of NC_054486.1, from coordinate 349,611 downwards.
AAATATAAATAGGAAATGCTGGAAATACTCAGCAAGTCAGACACTATATGTGAAGAAAGAATTCGAGATAACAGTTTGAATTTTAAGCTCACCCGCCAGTGGGTTTTTAAGCAATGGGTGAGAGTAAAATTTTTCGGCTGCGCTTCCCACCAGCCGAGACCTCTCAGCGATTGACGCTGCGGTGGGCAGGGCCTCAGACGGACCACCCACCCTCGCCCCAGTTGAGGCCCTGAAGTGGCCAATTATTGATCACCTGAGGGCCCTTTCCCACCCAGCATCAATTTTTAGGTTGGCGGGAGGAGTTCCTGGGTCTGGTGGAAGCCCAAAAATAACCAGGTTCAGGCCTTTGGTGGAAGGGGCTAGGGGTGGGGAGGTGTCTCCATCAGAAGCCCCCTTTTAACCTCGGGCATTCCCCATCCCCCCTTGCCCCCAGCTGCCCCACCAAGGTCCAGTGGCCGCAGGACCTCCTTCCAACCCTCAGTCTGCCTCTTCCCTGACACCTCAATCGCCTACTGTCCAGCCTCCAGCCCTCCCCCATCCTCCCCATCCTGAGACCCCCAAAACTTACCTTTTCCTGGACTCCCAGGACTTAGGCTGTGGGGAGTGCATGCAGTCTCAGTCCTGTCCACAGCAGCTTCAGGAATTGCATGAACTAGAGAACTGCCGTCCAATCTGATAGTCTGGCAGGTCTCAGAGACAGGACTTCCTCCCAAGTGAGGGGTGGAAGTCCTGCCTGCAGCCAATTCACACTCATTGGAGCATGAAATCTCCGTGGGACAGACAGTGTTAGCGGAGATGTGTTCCCCACCGAATCTTTGGATGGCAGGATGGGAAACACCACCATCCTAAAAATCCTGGCCCAGGTTTCGGTTTGTTGAGCCTTCATCAGAACCAGGAAAAAGCCAGGACTTGACAGGTTTTAACCGACAGGGAAATGGGGGAGAGGGAGGTAAGAAAGGAACAAAATGGAAGTGCAGGAGTGATTAAATGACAAAGGGATGATGGGGCATGAAGGACAGCAATCATTAACTCCTGGTGTGAGACTTTGCTTTTTGAGAGCCAAGTTGCAGCATGAAATGTGGTCAAAGATCTGTTTCAGGTGACTATTAACACCTGAGCAGGAAAGCTGGTTTGGCGTCTGCTAACATTATAATCAGACAATGGGACAGATAAGCCTGTGTGGGTCAATCATCAGCAGGAACAAGCTGGCCTTTGTGCCTCTTGATTAAAGATAAAAAACTGTTTAAAGTGAGTGAGAACATAAGTTAACAAGATCAGCCAAGTTGGTCACCAGAGAAAGAGCAATCACCATTTTCTGCAGAGGGCTGTATAAGTATGAACTGAGATCTGCAGTATAATACACACACCTGCAGCCAGAGACAGTCACTGGAAGCAGGATCTACATCCTCATCAGAAGACCAGCCGAGGGTTGATTTTAAGTGTTATACAAGGTGTTTTGGGAATAGCTAGCTCAGAGAGGGGTAGTCTAGGAACTTGATGTCTCATATATATCACATGTGCGACTAAGTGTAAGCTTACTGTAAATGGAAGTAAAGTGGGAACAGTTCAGCACAGATTGAGAGTTGATTCTGAATCACACATTTGTGTTGTTCTGTTGGGTGTTGAACCACGTCATACTCGCTGTAATTCTAGGGTGACGACCTCAAAGGGATATTTTCCCTGGTTGCAAGACACAACCACAGCATCCCCAAGTCCTTGCCCGGGGTCACTAGAGGACATGGAGCATCAGTGATCAGGGGATGGAGTTTGTGGTGGGGATGAGGATAATGGCCATGAATGCAGCACACAAGGTAAAGCTGACAGCTTCACTTATGACTTATGATAACAGTGAAATTGGTAGGAAGATCATCTCCACCAAGCCACTGGCAATGCCCAGGCAGCAGCATTGGTTGTTAGAGACATTCAGCTTCTATGGAGGGCCCAGTCAGAGTTGAATTGTGACGACCAAATGGCTCCATGCAGGACCCATCCCTGTGGTATCATGATGGACAGTCAGGCTGCACCAGCTTAGGCTCATTCTGGACTTTGATGGAAGTGAAGCGCTGGAGCTGGGAAGCCTAGATGCTGGGCAGCAATCATTGATGGTGAGATGGATTGTGGAGCTGAGAGAGAGAATGGTCTAATGCTTGGACATAGGAGAGCCTCTGGTGACCACAAAACATAGTGTTCACGTGTGCATCACTGTTCACACACAATAATCAGTCTAGGCGAGTGCGCCTCTTTGATGGACGAGTTCCATGAAGATTTCTAAGCTTGCAGATGAAAACAGCTGACGAGAGGGCCTGAGTCAAGATGGGTCACTGTGTCCCAGATCTCCTCATCCTTACACCCATGGAAATTCAGACACATGAACTGGGAGATCAGGAGGCAGGGTGGGCAATCACTGATGTTGAGGTGGGTTGTGGAGCTGAGAGAATGAATGTCCTAATGGATGGACACAGGAGACCCTCTGGTGAGCACAAAACAAACATTTCCCTAGAAACACTATTTTTTCTTTCACAGATCGAGGGCCGTGACTGGGTGACAGCCATCCACCTCTGAGGGAGAGAAGGGGACCTCAGTGGGTGCACTGACACATTATTCCCTCACCCTTCACCAGTGCAGGTACTATCACGTTGGGAGATAGTCACATTCCATTAGTAAAGGAGTCACAATCTGGTGAACAGCACAGACACGCTCGAGCAGCTGATGGAGACAGTAATAGCCAAGGTAACTCACACTCGGAGGGTTATGGGAGGGAAAGTCAATGTCAATGTTCAGGCTGATGACATGTCACCAGCGTCTTCAACCAGGCAGCAGATGTTGGAACTGCAGCATGAGGTATGTGAACATCTGGCAGAGCTTAAAGAAGCTATGTGTAACCAGACACAAAGGATGTAGGAGTTAATCCAAGCTATGAGTATTGCTGTGTCTCCTCTACTGAGAGATTGGTGACCTTGATGGACAGTCAATCCAGCATGCCAACGATTGGAGATACACACTGACCTGCATGTCATCACCATCTCCATGAGCAATGGCTGGGTGAGAGGGTTGAGGTTACCAGAGTCACCACCAAGTCCTCGGACTCCTCAGATGAGCAGGGAGGGTCCAGTGTGCCCTGAAAGTGTATAGGAGCGACTGCCTGCAGCATCTGGGGGCTCCTCTCAGGGTGCTCCTGGATTTGGCAGCGGGTCCTCCACTGGTCTGACTGGAACACCAGCACCTCACAAACCCACGATAACAGAGCCGATTCCAGTATCTGTGCAGGAGGCCCTCAGTATGCTTGGACCCTCCAGACCTCAGGGAACCAGAGGACAACCACCATGGTCATTGAAATCATCGGAGGAGAAAGGTCAGCACCCTGTCTCCACCTCAGCTGACAGCGCAAGGGGAGTGCAATGTAGGAGCCCCCATCATCACTTTCAAAGATTCATCTCATTGCACTTGGGTTTCACAGGGTTATATTTTGTTGTGACATATCACCTTGCTGTGTATGTGTCTTCAATGAATTTAAAGATGGTGCATCACAAAATTAACCTTTCACCATTATTTTAAAGAACACTACTGGGCCTTTAACAGTTCACTGGCTCCTGGAAAGGGTGAGAATGGAAGGGCAACACAGAATGAGTGCAATTCATTTCCAACATTTTTGCCTCATGTGCTAACGGTTCCAGGGAAATGTTCAGGACATTCAAAGAAACAGCAACAGAGCTGTACAAGGTGGAAGATTAAATATATTAAATGGGCGTCTAAGTAAAGACTCATATGGAACACGTCTGTGTGTTGAATCTCAAGCTTCACTTGCACATTGTGACCAGGTGACAGTGCAGGGACGGGGATATAGTTCCAAGTCAGGATGGTGTGTGACTTCGAGGGGCACTTGCAGTTTCTGATGCATCTGCTGACCTTGCCCTTCCAGGGGGTAGAGGCCACGGTTTTGGAAGTTGCTGTTGAAGGAGTCTTGGTGTGTTGCTTCCGCCATTGTGGGTCGGTGGTGGAGGGAGTGGATGTTAAGTTGGTCAATGGGATGCTGTTCAAACATGCTGATTTGCCCTGGAAGGTGTCGAGCTTCTTGATTGTTGTTAGAGCTGCACTGATCCAGGCAAGTGGAGAGCATTCCTTCACAATCCTGACTTGTGGCCTTCTAGATAGTTAAGAGATTTTGGGGTGTCAGGAGGTGAGTTAATCACTGCAGAATTCCCAGCCTCTATGGGGTGGGAGGTGGGTGGAGTGGTGGTGAGGTTAGATTCTCTCTTGTTGGAGATGGTAATTGCCTGGCTCTTGTGTGGTGCATTTGTTACTTACCACTTACCAGGCCAAGCCTACAAATTCTCCAGGTCTTGCTGCACAAGAACAAAGAAATAGGATCCAGAGTAGCCTGCTCAGACAATATGATCATGGATGACCTAGGGCTTCAACTCCACTTTCCAACCCACTCCCCATGTTGCTCAATCCCATGAGGGACCAAAAACCTGTCTCTCTCAGCCTTAGAATTATTTATTCAACGATAGGGATCCACAACCCTCTGTGATAGAGATTTCCAAAGATTCATAACTACTTAAGTGAAGCATTAGCACTTAAATTTCAGTAGCCTATACTGAGACTGTTTCCCTGCAGAGAGAAGTTAGGGAGCTCGGTATGAAATTAGCAAGCGCGGCCTGAAAAGCAGTAATCTCTGGATAACACCTCGTGTCCCACACAAGTGAACATAGAAATAGCAAGGTAAGCAGGTGCATTAGTGGCTGGAAAGATGGTGCAGGGGAAAGGGATTTAGAATTGCTGGGACTTTGTAACCAGCTCTGAGGGAGGTGGGACATCTACAAGTCAGATGGATTCCACCTAAACAGAGCTGGAGCTGAGTTCCTGGTGATTTGCTCCTGGTATTGAGGAGGGTTTAAACTAACTTGGCAGAAGTGTAGGAACCAGGATGTAATATCAGAGAGGAATACAAGGGAATACAGGGAGAAATTCTAGCACTAGAGTAGGAAATAGTAAGTTATTAAGTCTGTACAGAGTAAGGGAGAAGACAATATAGTCTAAATCAGGGTTACAGAGCATGTTTGTGAATGCATGGAGTGTGGTAAATAAGATTGGTGAGTTCCAGGTGCACATACCATGTGGAAACATGGTGCTGTGGCAGTAACAGAGGCCTCACTCAGCGAATGGCAGGGCTGGAAAAATAGGTTAGGGAGAAAATGGAATGGGATGGTTGGAATGATTAAGCAGAATATTTCAGTGCTGGAGAAAGGGGATGATCCAAAGAGGTCAAGGACAGGATTAATATGGCTGGATCTATGGAACAAAAAAGGTGCAATTACATTGCTAGTCTATAGGCTACCAAATAGGGGAAAGATGGAGAAGAACAAATTTGCAAGGAAATTTCAGAGAGGTGCAAGAATTATAGAGTAGTTATAATGGGGAAATTTAATTATCCAAATATAGACTGTGATAGTATTAATGTGACAGGCAGAGAGGGGCCAGAAGTCGTAGAGTGACCAGGAAATTGTTCTACAGCAGCGTGTTTCCAGTGTGAGAAAGGATGCACAGCTTGACATGATTCTTTGGAATGAGATGGGCCTAGTGGATCAAGTATAAAGGAGTGATCACTGTATCGTAAGGTTTAGGCTGACTATGGGATAAAACAAAGAACAGTCCAGAGTAAGAATAATTGATATGGGGAAAGCCAACTTTAATGGTCTAAGAGTGGGTCTGATCCAGTTAAATTGGACTGTTTGAGCCAATAATCGTCAGATGTGGTTGGACTCCCCCATTGAGGATGGGTATATTGGTGGAGCCTTTTCCTCCAGTGAGCTGTTTAATCGCCCGTCACCATTCACAACTGGATGTGACAGGTGTACAAAACTTTGACCTTATCGGTTGGTTGTGGGATCACCTGCTTCTTCCATTGGTTGGCCTGCAACTTGTCCTGGGATTGCAGAGCGGCCGACCTTGCTGGGAGTGGGAGGGGAGCTGCAGGGGGCAGTGGGAGCTGATGATTGCACCGTTTCAGCTGCTGTCAGGCAGCAGTGTGGGGGGGAAAGGTAATTGTGACATCACAGGAAGCCAGTGCGTTGATAGACAGGTAAGTGCCCAGTGCAAGGGACAGTGTTTGTGCTTAGACTGGTGTGGGAGTTAAGGTAGATCTATAAATAAAAATAACTGAGAGTTTGAAATTAAAAATCCCGAAACTTTAAAACCTTAAAATTAAAATTTAAACATGCATTAAAAAAATAATTAAATCAAACACCCAATAAACATACTTGTGTATTCAAGAAACATATAACTTTTAGTTGTCAGTGGTACTCACATTCAATAAGCACAGTAAATTGTAGCACACATAGGAATAAAGTCATTCAGTTAAGTGAACTAAATAACATAGGTTAGAATGGCAGGACAGGTGTTACATTGCAGCTGTGGGATGTGAGAACACTTGGGTTCCAAGGTGATCCATGACAAACATGCCTGCAGAATCTGTAAGCAGCTAGAGGAATTCCAGACCAGGCTTATTGACCTGGAAACATGGCTCTGCTCAACAAATGAGAGGGAGAAATGACTGGGCACTTTGTTCCTAAAGATGGTCACACCTCTTAGAATAGGGTCACCTGTTTTGGTCAACAGTGAGGGACAGGATGACGTGGCTGTGGGTAAAGCAGGTAAAGGGACCAAGCATACAGCAGCGGAGGAGACTCATACTCTGCAATTATCAAACAGGTTTGAGGTGCTCACAACCTGTGTGGACGAAAGCGAGGCCTGCAAGGTGGATGAGCAGGCTGGCCACGGTATCATGGTACAGGAAGCCGTTCATGTGTGAGGGAGCAAACAGGAATGTACTTATAATAGGGCATAGTATAGTGAGGGAAATTGACACTTCTCTGTGGCAAGGAGTGAGGGTGCTCCCTGCAACTGGAAAAATCAGATTGGCAGTGTAGCCTGGATGAGGAGTCCTTACAATGCTTTTGAGATAATTTCTTAGAGCAACATATTCTGGAACAAACCAGGCAGCAGGTTATATTAGACTTGGTATTGTGTAATGTGACAAGTTTAATTAGCGACCTGAAAGTGAAGGCACAACTAAGCAGCAGCTACCACAATATGATTGAATTTTACATCCATCTTGAAAGGGAGGAGAATGGGTCTGAGACTCCTACCTTAAATTTAAATAATGGCAACTATGTGGACATAAAAGCTCAGCAAGCAGAAGTGAGCTGGGATACTTAGCTTTAGGATATGTCAATAGAGAAAAATTTAAGTGGATATTTCAGGATATTTAGAATAAGTATATTCCTACGATAAAGAAAAAAATCCTTAACTTATTTAGTTAACCATCCGTGTTTAACTAAAGGAGTTCAGGCAAGCATCAAACGTAAGGAAAATGCATATAACAGTGCAAAGATGAGTGGTAGGACAGATGAGCTGTGTTCAGAGCTGGAGAGGAACTTGCAGTGGGAGGGGGAGGATCCAATTGTCGTAGACCATGGAAGTACCAATGACATAGGCAGGAAAAGGAACGAGGTTCTGCTTTCTGCGATATTACCTGAGCCATGTGCAAATTGGCAGAGGGCAAATGAAATTAGAGAGACGAATGCGTGGTTCAAAGACTGGGGGGAGGAATGGGTCCCAGGTTGTGGGGCACCAGCACCAGTACTGGGGAAAGTGGGGACTGTACCATGGAACGGTCCACACCTGAACCATGCTGGGGTGAGTGTTCCTGTGAATTGTGTAACTCGGGAAGTAGAGAGGCTTTGAACCATACAGGGTGCATGGGCAAGGGTGGGAGTGTGGGTGGGGGCAGTGAGTGAGGGATCAAACTTGGCCAGATGTAGCAAATCAAGGGGTAGCATCAAGACAGGAAAACAAAATAGTAATATGAGAAATGAGGGACAGAGAATGGCAGGAAAGGCCTAAGGGAAAGGACAGAGAATACACCAACAGTCAAGACGAGATGTTACAAAGATAATAAAGGCAAAACTATTGGCTTTGTACCTGACTGCATGGAGCGCTCATAACAAAGTAAATGAATTGACAGAGCACACTGAAGTAAATAAATATGACCTGATAGCCATTATGGAGACGTGGCTGCAGGATGACAAGGATTCAGTCCTGAATACTGAGGGTGCATGACATTGAAGAAGAATAGGAAGCTCGGTAAAGGTGGAGGGGTAGCACTGGTAATCAAAGATAGCATTGGTGCAACAGTTAGAGATGACCTTGCTTCAGGAGATCAGGATATCGAACCGGTTTGAGTGGGGATGAGAAATAGTAGGGGAAAAAGTCACTAGTGGGAGTGTTCTACAGGCCCCCTAACAGTAACCACAATGGAGGACAAGAAGAAATATTGGGTGGTTGTGTTAAAGGGGCGGCAATAATCATGGGTGATTGTAATCTACATATAAACTGGAAAAATCAGACTGGCAGTGTAGCCTGGATGAGGAGTCCTTACAATGCTTTCGAGATAGTTTGTTAGAGCAGCATGTTCTGGAACCAACCAGGGAGCAGGTTATATTAGACTTGGTATTGTGTAACTTGACAAGATTAATTAGTGACCTGAAAGTGAAGGCACAACTAAGTAGCAGCGACCACAATATGATTGAATTTTACATCCAGCTTGAAAGGGAGGAGAATGGGTCTGAGACTAGTACCTTAAACTTAAATAAGGGCAACTATGTGGGCATGAAAGCTGAGCAAGCAGAAGTGAACTGGGATACTTAGCTTTAGGATATGTCAATAGAGAAACATTTAAGGGGATATTTCAGAATATTCAGAATAAGTATATTCCTACGATAAAGAAAAACATCCTTAACTTATTTAGATAACCATCCATGGTAACTAAAGGAGTTCAGGTAAGCATCAAACGTAAGGAAAATGCACATAACAGTGCAAAGGTGAATGACAGGACAGATGATTGGTCAGAATATAAAGAATGGCAAAGAATGACTAAAAGGTTAATCAGGATAAATAAATTAGCACATGAGAGGAAGCTAGCTAGAAATGTAAAAATGGGCAAGAGTTTCTACAGGTACTTAAAAGGGAAAAGACTAAGCAAAGTGAGTGTTGGTCCTCTAGAGAGTGACAGTGGGGAGTTATTTGTAGATAATAAGGAAATGGCGAATGAAATGAAAAACTTTTTATTTCTGTGTTCACTATAGGGGATACAGCAAAAAACATTCCAGTAATAGCTGCAAATCAGAAGGTGAAAGGGAGAGAGGAACTTGGTGAAAATTCAATCACTAAGGAAGTGGTACTGAGCAAACTGATGGAGCTGTGGGCTGACAAGTCTCCTCACCCTGATGGACGACAACCTCACATCTTAAAAGAGGTGGCGAATGAGGTAGATGGTGTGTTGGTGCCAATTTTCCAAAATTCACTAGATTCTGGAAATGTTCCATCAGGTTGGAAAGTTGGAAATATAACCTGTCTATTCAAGAAGGGAGCGAGACAGGAAACAGGAAACTATCGGTATTTGTGGTGGGGAAGTTGTTAAAGTTGATCATTAAGGGGTTATAGCTAAACACTGAGAAAAACTCGGGTAATCAGGTAGAGTCAGCATGGTTTTGTGAAAGGAAAATCATGGGCAGAAAGGGAGGGGGTTTGGGTGGGGTCAGGCGCGATCCTGATGGGCACCCCAGATCGAGGCTGTGCCACCATTTTAGGTGGGCGGGACAATTAAAGCCCGCCCAGTGTGACGCACGCCCCCAAAGCGCTGAACGCTCCCTGTGGGGGCAGCGGGAGTGGGGCTGGGGTTGGATTCCCTGAGTCGGGGCCTGCGCTCTTTCACACATGCACGGGTGAAAGAGGCAGAAATCACCCTCGGGCACGGAGCGGCCTCACGCAGATTACTTGCTGAATGAAAGTTTTTATTAAAGACACAAAAAATTATTTAGACAGGTCCCCTCATGTGACAGCGTTTATCAAATGTTTAAAAATGTTTCATTTAATTAATAAACCCTTCATGAAACCTCATCCCGCCCACGGATGGGGTTTCATGGAAAATGTGAAGGCCACCTGGACCCTTTGCCTGCCCTCCCACCTTAAGGCTGGACAAGAAGCATTCTGAACTACTTTAATCACTTTCTTAATGGCCTCAATAGGCCTTTGACAGTTTGGCTGCTCACCCACCAAACTGAAAATCTAAATAGCGCGCAGTGACGCTGAGACTCCCGTCCGATGTCACCGTGCGTCATTTTATGCATCAGCGAGCAGGCCCCACCCACGCTCACTGACCCGAAAATTCTGCCCATATTTAACCAGTTTATTGGGAATTATTTGAAGGAGTAATATGCACTGTGGATAAAGGGAGCTTGTAGACATACTGCACTTGAATTTCCAGAAGGTGTTTGATAAGGTGCCATGCCAAAGGTTACTGTGGACAATATATACTCGTGGTGTAGGGGGTAACATATTAGCATGGATAGGAGATTGGTTGGCTGGCAGAAAGCAGAGTATGTATAAATGGGTCTTTTTTCTGAAAAGCAGGATGTGTCGAGTGGAGTCTCACAGGGATCTGTGCTGGGGTCTCAACCTTTTACAATTTACATCAATGATTCACATGAAGGGAGTGATGGCATAGTCACTAAATTTTCAGATGACACAAAGAATAGGTTGGAAAGTATGTTCTGAAGAGGATAGAAGGAGGTTGCAGATGGATAGAGATAAGTTGAGTGAGCAAAAATTTGGCAAATGAATTATAACGTGGGAAACTGTGAAGTTGTTCACATTGGCAGGAATAATAAAAAAGTAGAGTATTATTTAAACAGAGAACGACAGCAGAATTCCGAGGTGCAGTTGGATCTAGGTGTTCTAGTACAAGAGTCATAAAAAGTTAATATGCAGGTACAGCAAGTAATTCAGCAGGCTAATGGAATGCTGACCTTTATTAAAGAGGAATTGAACAGAGAGGTAAGGATGTTATGCTTCAGTTACACGGGGCATTGGTAAGACCGTACCATGAATAGTGTGTAGTTTTGGTCTCCTTATTTAAGGAAGGATGTAAATGTGTTGGAGGCAGTTCATAGGAGGTTTCCTAGATTGATACCTGGAATGAGTGGGTTGTCTTATTAGGAAACGTTGGACAGACTGTGCTTGTTTCCACTGGAGTTTAAAAGCGTGAGGGGTGATTTGATTTAAGTATATAAGGTGCTAAATGGTCTTGATGAGGTGGACATGGAAACGATTTTTCCTCCTGTGGGTGAGTCCAGAACTCGGGGTCACTGTTTTAAGGACAGATATGAGATTTTTTTTTTTCTCTCAGACAGTTGTGAGACTGTGGATCTCTCTGCATCAGAAGGTGGAGGAGGCGGGGTTATTGAATATTTTTAAGGCGGAGCTGGATAGATTCTTGTTAGGCAAGGGAATCAAAGATTATCAGCAGCAGATAGGAATGTGACATTCGAAACAGAAGCAGATCAGCCATAATCTTATTGAATATCAGAGCAGGCTTGTGGGTCCAAATGACCTACTCATACTCCTATTTCTTATGTTTTTACATAATTTCTGTATTTTACTACCCAGATTCCTCAGAGCTGCAGACAGTAGTTTCACTCCAGAATCTTTCAGTTTATTATTACTTAGGTCCAGGTTTGTCAGTGACTGGTTTGAACTGAGACCGGGGGCAAGATCCTTAGCACAAAATCTGTGAGAGTGTTGTTACACAGTCTGGAGATCGGAGGGAGGGAAAACAGTGGAAATCTGAGAAAATACAGGCAGTGGTGAAATTGGACATGGATGGTGTTGCAGAATAGTCAGCACTGCATCGGTCATCTGCGATATGGATCTACTTCAATAGACCTGAATATCAGGTGTTCCTATAGAGGCCAGAAAATGTGGTTTTACCTGTTTTACTTCCCTGCCATTTCCATGTCCATTTTCACCCCACTGATTAATATTAATCCTATTACTGATACTCATAATAACGTACATAGAGCTGTTAATAACCTAATTCCTAACACTAATAATAATAATATACAGTGTCAGACATCCGGTTATTATAAACACAAACTCACACAGTCTGGTACTTACTTCAGTTCCTGTATTTTACAGCCTGGATTCCTCAGGGCTGCAGACAGTAGTTTCACTCCTGAATCTCCCAGATTATTTTCACTCAGTCTGAACAGAGAAGTGAGAACCACATTAAAACAGGCTGAATTTTCACAATGGAGGCAAGGAACAGGAGCTGGGGTTATTTTGGGTCAGAAACACACAACCAGTGGGAAAGTGATTACAGTTATGATTTTTACATGGGGACATGATTATTTGTCATGGAGACAGATTTCCTGTTCACTTGGCAGCCATCACTGAGGTTGCTGGTTGTCCCGAGGGAGAGATCAGGAGTTTGTACCAAAGCCTTCCACAGCACCAGAGGGAAGTGAGATGTCACAGGGAAGCCCGAGGCTTGGCACCCAGGGCAGGGAATCCCCTCACTTTATCGCTGCCAAACTGGAGGCCATGAGGGAGGGGGCGGGGGGCGAGCTCCTCTTCCCCGAGGGTGGCAGGAGGAAGCCGCCTCATCATGCAGCAGGGGCTCCGCTTTGTTCAGTGTCCCCTCCCTTCACCTCCTCTCTCACAGCCTGCTGTTCCCTCGATGGGCTGTGTCATCCCAGTGCCTCATTGTCCTCAAGGTCCACACCTCTCTGGAGAGCCATGTTATGGAGAATGCAGCAGAGACACTGACAGAGACACTTGCAAGAGGGGATTGGAGGTCACCACCCGACTGGCCCAGGCACTGGAATCACATCTTCAGAAGCCTGATGCCCTGTTCAATGGTTGTCCAACCATTGTGCCTCTTTCTGGGACTCCCACAGAGAGCTCAGTAACATCACTTTGAGGAATATCCGTTATCCTCTAGGACACACACTTTGGAGGATGAAGTATCCTGGCAGCTGCCAGGAAAGTGAGGGCACACATGGAGGAAGTTTTTGTTGTGGTCACAGACGAGCCATTGAGGGAGTGGAAGCCCTTCCTGTATGGATCTCCCTGACCAGTCACTGGGTGCCTTGATGGCCAATGGGTACAATCAGTGATACCCTGGCCCTGGGGGAATCCCTGTGTCCCTGCAAGGCCTCCCTGTTATTAAATGAATGCGCTGTCCAGCTCTGGCAAAAAGTGAATCCATGACCTGTGAGATGGCCTGGTGAGCAGCCACATGCGACATGTCTCTAAGGTCCACACCTGATCCTTGGAAGGAGCCAGAAGTGAAGGAGTTCAATGCCACAATAACTGTGACCAGCGCTGCGAGGTATTCAGCATTGAGGGCACAGATGTATGTGGCCACTGCCTGAAGGGTCACAATATCCACCATCACTGGGCCTTGACAGCTCCGTCTTCAGCAATAGTTCCTGCATTGAATGTTTGGCCTCTGTTGCCTTCCTGCCCCTCTTTCCTCTCCCGTGCCCTTCTGATGCCTGGGGTTCTGCCCTTCCTGCAGAGGGTTTTGCCCCTCATTCAACATCTGACAGCTGGAGCCTTCCTTCTGGGAAGGTGGCCTCTCAATTGTTCTTGGCAGCATTTCTCCCTACTCTTTTCCCTCGGCACTGCTGGGACTGCCAATGCCATTCAAATCCTGAGTTTCCCTCCGCACTGCTGGGAGTGCCAACCCCATTCAAATCCTGAGTTTCCCTCGCACTGCTGGGAGTGCCAACCCCATTCAAATCCTGAGTTTCCCTCCGCACTGCTGGGAGTGCCAACCCCATTCAAATCCTGAGTTTCCCTCCGCACTGCTGGGAGTGCCAATCCCATTCAAATCCTGAGTTTCCCTCCGCACTGCTGGGAGTGCCAACCCCATTCAAATCCTGAGTTTCCTTCCGCACTGCTGGGAGTGCCAACCCCATTCAAATCCTGAGTATCCCTAAGCACTGCTGGGAGTGCCAACCCCATTCAAATCCTGAGTTTCCCTCCACACTGCTGGGAGTGCCAACCCCATTCAAATCCTGAGTTTCCCTCCACACTGCTGGGAGTGCCAAGCCCATTCAAATCCTGAGTTTCCCTCCGCACTGCTGGGAGTGCCAACCCCATTCAAATCCTGAGTTTCCCTCCGCACTGCTGGGAGTGCCAACCCCATTCAAATCCTGAGTTTCCCTCCACACTGCTGGGAGTGCCAACCCCATTCAAATCCTGAGTTTCCCTCCACACTGCTGGGAGTGCCAACCCCATTCAAATCCTGAGTTTCCCTCCACACTGCTGGGAGTGCCAACCCCATTCAAATCCTGAGTTTCCCTCCACACTGCTGGGACTGCCAATCCCATTCAAATCCTGAGTTTCCCTCGGCACTGCTGGGAGTGCCAACCCCATTCAAATCCTGAGTTTCCCTCCACACTGCTGGGAGTGCCAACCCCATTCAAATCCTGAGTTTCCCTCCGCACTGCTGGGAGTGCCAACCCCATTCAAATCCTGAGTTTCCCTCCACACTGCTGGGAGTGCCAACCGCATTCAAATCCTGAGTTTCCCTCCGCACTGCTGGGAGTGCCAACCCCATTCAAATTCTGAGTTTCCCTCTGCACTGCTGGGAGTGCCAACCCCATTCAAATCCTGAGTTTCCACTCTCCCTGCCACTTCCACAACACCACGGAACCCCCTTGCTAAGTACCTGCCCCACTGGCATTATCGGACTGTGACAGCCATGGCTGGCTCCCACTCTGTGCCCACTCTCCTTCAGATGAACTGATAAACTCTCCGCTCCTTTAGAAGTTTAAATCTCAAACCTTATTATGTGCTGAACAAAGTTCTCAACTGTCTTAATTGAGATTCCTGTCCCAACCCGCCTCCTCTTGGTGATTCATGATGAAACGAGCATCAGCATCTTGAAATTGACACACTGCCGGTGTCAGTATTCTTGGCACTTTCGCCTGCTCCCTCCATTGCCTCTGTTTCCCTCCTTCGGGGGACCCGAAATGTAATTACATTGAATAAAAACTCAGATTAGATTCAATTGTTTTGCCCAATATCACAGGAAACATGGAAGCAACATCAGAAATCAATGCAGAGATTTTACTGTGACTGTAAATTAAATCTAATGGGGCTAATTTGATCTTTTGTGGATAGTGTATGATGGGAGATATTGGATCACCCACCCATACTACAGCTCACCCGATTTTCCTTTCACTTGAACGGAAAAGGAAACAGTGAGCAGTGTAAACTGGTGAACAATTCACTATCACTAATTTGACTACTGGTGAATTCCACTTTCACCCCTCTCAATGTTTATTAGACAGAGAGTTGTCTGTGTGCAGCCTCTAAATGTCCCCCAGTTTGCTCTCAATCCCTGATGATCAGAATTACTCTCCTGAATTTCAGTGACTGACCCGCCAAGTTTGAGGAAACTTGTCTCATTTCTGTTCTTCCTTAATTCTGGGCTTTTATGAGAATGACCCAATTTTCCAAGAATTAAAGGAGAGATTCCATGTCCTTCATAACTCTGTGCATTACATTACTCTGCATACTACCTCGGAGTGAATTATATTGTGAAACTCTGCTAACTGTTGCTTTAAAATCCATCCCCCTGGATTTTATATAACAAGGAAATATTATTCTCTCCCCTTAACAAAGTTGAAATGTCCCTGTTCTCCTAATTGACAGGGAAGGGGTGTCCCCCAATTTATTTAGCATTAAACAGGCTCTGCCTTTACTGCAGGTGAGACTATTGCTATAGTTCAGAGAAATTTCCGGGATTTCCTAATCCCTCCGAATCCACACACATGGGGCTGAATAATCCGCTCCTGTACGGAGGGGGAGGGGCAACTTGACCCGAAAGTGGGCGGATCTCCGAACCCACCATTCAAACTTGGCGTATGATCCGTTGATTGATCCAATTGCGAACGTAGGGCGGGTTTCAGGCCAACAGGGGGCGAGCATCTGCCCAATCAGTATTGGAGGGCGGCATATTCAGCCTTTGAGGTCATTGGCCTTGACCTGAAACGAAGTCACAGTCAGTAATTTAATGGGCCCTCTGGAATGGGGCAGTGTCAGGGGACGCAACAAATGCTGGCATTGTTCACAGCTTGGAGGCTCACTTGGACTTCAGCTATTTCCAAGCTGAGTGTTTATTTATGAGTTCTGCTGTCTCCAAACTTTTCCACTGAGCAGAGCTGGCATTCTTTTTGAACCGTTGCATGGAGGAGTTGTCTAGTTGCTGCATGTTTTCCTTCAGAGATGTCTGTACCATTGGAGCGAGGGGAGAGGCAGGGGAGAAGGGCCAAACCAGCCCCTCGGTTTAATGAGGACTCACTCAGAGCCCTCCTACATGCAGTGTCCAACCAACATGAGCAGCTGATGCCATCCGGTGGGAAGAGGAAGAAGCCAAGCCAAACCCGTGCTGCCTGGGAGCAGGAGCTGAAGAGGTCAGCAATGTTGGGCTTGTCAGGAGAACCTGGCCTCAATGCCAGAAGGGCCTCATTGACCTCATGAAGGTGGCCAGGGTGAGGAAGGCCTCAGTATGAGCAATCTTGTGCCAGTGTGCTGCAGGGCACAGTCACGAAGGCAGGAGGACAGAGAGTTTGGCTGGGCCTCCAAGACAACATGATGAACAAAGGCTTCACTGCCAGTGACAATGTCTGAGTGTCTTTAAGGCTATGGTCCAGTAGGAGGGTGGGAGTTTGGTAGAATGTGAAGGTGAGATATTTGCACAGTATCCAGGCTGCCAGGCACTTTACTAATAGAGGGTCCAGCATGCCATTCAGTAATCTGAAATTGTTAACAAGTGGATATTACACATTCAGGAGGTGTGAGCCCACAATGTCCATTTTATAGCCCTATATGATAGACAACAAATAAATACAACACACAGAACACTAAGCAGACGTAAAAAATGATACTAATTTATCTGGGTTTGAAATGGAACCTGTGCTCCTTAAATTTAGCACTCCCAGCAGTTACTTGTCACATCCTGCCAATCAGAAAAAAGACCCAATTATGCATAGCCTCTGTTTTCTGAAAGCCAGCCAATCTTCTATCGATGCTAATATGTTAATCCCTACACCATGGTCTTTATTTTATGCAATAACCTTTGATGTGGCACTTTATCAAATGCCCCTGGAAATCCAAGCACAGTATGTCTACAGGCTCCCCTCTATCCACTGCACATGTCACTCCTTCAAAGAACTTCATTAAATTGGTTATACATGATTGCCCTTTCACAAAACCATGTTTACTCTTCCCGATTACCTTGAGTTTCGCTAAGTGCCCAGCTATAACCCCTTTAACGTTCGACTCTAACACCTCCCCCACTTCAGACGCCAAGCTAACTGGTTTCCTACTCGTTTCTTGCTTTCTGCCTCCCTCCCTTCTTGAATAGAGGGGTTATATTTGCTACTTTCCAATCCGATGGAACCTTTCCGGAATCTAGCGAATATTGGAAAATTAACACCAGCACATCCACTACCTCATTAGTCACCTCTTTTAAGACCCCAAGATGAAGCCCATCAGGATGTGGAGTTTTGTCAGCCTGCAGCTCCATCAGTTCACTCAGCACTGCTTCCCTAGTGATTCTAATTTCACCAGGTTCCTCTCTCCCTTCCATGTCTTGATTTCCAGCTATTACTGGATATTGTCAAAGTGTGCTAACTGCTATTGTAAAATCTATCTGCTGGATTTTATGCAACAAGGAAAGTTTATTCTGTCCTGTTACAAAGTTGACATGTCCCTGTTCCCCTAGTTGATATGGGAGAGGTGTTTCCCACGTTATTCCTCATTAAATAACAGCGATATTTACTGCAGGTTCAGCTTTTATTACATTTCAAGGGAATTTATGGGAGTTCCCTGCTCCCGGCAGTTTCACAGACATGGGGTGGATTATCAGAAAATCCTGTTATATACCAACTGTCAGTTCTACCAGAGACTGTCCACTCTGTGTACGAACCAGTCAATGGTACAGATTCCTGAAAATACCTCCCAGTTGTCCAGCGTGTGTCTGCATTCTGGGTATAAACGTGCAATGGGAGAATCGAACTTATAGATCAGCAGCAGGTTTCCTCATTAAATGAACAGAAATGGGAGCAAATTTAAATAATCAGAATTCGAAAGGTCTTCTTTCGTAATTATCTAAATTTAAGATATTTCACCCTCCCACCAGAAACAGTTTGATTAATTATGATGATATATCGGACTGATTTCCCCTTGTGATCAGTACAGCTTACAGTTGATATGGTTTATAATTATTAATACTTGTTATTTTTATCTCCACTGGTGTTTATTATCCTTAGACTATCTATATTCTGTTCCCTTTGTAAATAATTAGCACTATTTCTTATCAAAATCCCACGCTTATACTATTTGATTCACAATGAAGTATACTAACAATTTGTTCACAAAGGCATTATTCTTATTTTCCAATTTGGAATTTTACACTCATCTTATTTTGTGAAGTTTTTTTTCTGACTCTGCCTCTTTTTTCTTGAACTGGAAGTTATCTATTTTTTTCATTTATAAGATAGTAAATTTTACTTCAGTAATGAAAATATGAGCTACAGGACCAAACAGGCAATTACCTCAACTTCTGGCATTTGTACAGAACGTTTTCCAGCCGCTGGAGTCCTTCACACTGAATGTAACATTGGTTTAGATCGAGGTGTTTTATTGTATCACAGAATCCAAGGACATGAGACAGGACGGCACAGTCAATCGGTGTCAGTCGCAATCCACTAAATGCAAGTGTTTCCACAGATCCCACTGTGGCCTGAGCCAGTGCTTTATTCTGAGACTCAAACAGGTAGTGGAATGTGTTCAGGAGGTTCCTTTTACCAGTTTCAGTCGCTGTGTTTCCAATCTGACCTTTAACCTTCTCCTTCACCCAGTCAATCACTCGACAGGTTGTTTGATGAAGAAATGGACTCAGAAACTCCTCTAGGGGCCGAGCTGACTGTGGGGAGGAGAGACCAGCAACAAAACGGAGAAATATCTCAAATCTCCCATCTTCTTCACTGTCCGCTTCACTGAGGAGTTTCTGGATGTCCTTAGGATCGGGCGTCAGGAATTGTGCGAGTGCAGCTACAAACTCTTGGATGGTGAGGTGTGGGAACGTGTAAACCACACTCTGGATAGAATCATCTCTCTCCAAAAGTTCCATGAGGAATCCAGACAGGAACTGGGAAGGTTGCAGATTGTACTTGATCAAATCTCCATTTCTAAACACAATCTTCTTCTCAGAGACTCCTGTGAAGGCCATCTCACCAAGCTTCAGGAACACATCACGGGGGCTTTCAATCTCTCGGCCATGGTTTTTCAGAATGTTGTAAATATAGTAGGAATACAGTTGGGTGATGGTCTTGGGAACTTGCTGCTGTTTCCTGTCTCTTTGTGTAAAGAAGGGACCTAGTGACAGACCGAGGATCCAGCAGTAGGAAGGGTTGTAGCACATGGTGTACAGGATCTCGTTCTCCTCCACGTGTTTGAAAACAGCTGCTGCCACTGCCTGATCTTCAAAATACTTGTTGAAATATTCCTTCCGTTCATCACCAACAAATCCCAGGATTTCAGCCCAGACACTGATCTCAGCCTTTTCCAATAGATGTAATGCAGTGGGACGGCTGGTCACTAGCACTGAACATCCTGGGAGCAGCTTGTGCTGTATTAAACTGTACACAATGTCAGACACTTCACACCAGCATTCAGGATCAGTGCACATGAACTGAGGCTCTGTATTTCTCCGATTGTCAGCAAAATCAATCCTGTCCTTGAATTCATCCAAACCATCGAATATAAACAGCAATCCCTCTGGGTTCTTCCAGAGCTCTCCCAGAACTTTCCCAAAGTAAGGATACTGATCTAGTATCAAATTCCTCAAATTTATTCTACTGTTAATATTGTTCAAATCCCGGAATTTAAAACTGAAAACAAATTGAAAGTCTGGGTATATTTTCCCAGTGGCCCAATCATAAACTATCTTTTGTACCATTGTTGTTTTTCCGATCCCTGGGACTCCACTCACTGCTGCTGAACTCCCAGATTTGGATTTTCTCAGGGAAAAACTGCTCTGGAACAATTGATCAGTTCGGATTTTTTCCAGTTCTCTCCGGAGATGTTTCTCTCTCCACTCTTCATGGTCTCGGCCTCTTGCCAGCAGTTCATGTTCTACAAGTGTCCGATCTCGAACATTAGAAATGATCGTTAGCTCAGCGTATCGATCAATCAGCTGGAAAATCTTAACCTTCTCCTTTATTAGGATAGTGTTCACTCTCAATGTTTCAGTTTGAACCCGGAGGATCTCCTTGTGTTTCTGTTGAACACCTTCAATTAGAGTAGACAGAAAATGTTAGTTGTAGTAACATAAAAGGCTTCTCAATATGATCTTGCTGAATAGATAGATTCATTTTACGGTTTCAATCAAAGTTTGTGCAGGAATTAAAGCTCAATTATTGGAAACCTCGCTTGAAAGTGAGCAATGGCCAAGGAAAATTTAAAGTCGTCACTTGGTTCTAATATTTACTGAACATGGAGATTTTATAAAGGTGATATTTTCTCTGATGGTTAACACTTTCTGACCTGCCCTTACTCTGGACACCTCATTACAAATCCACAAAGGCCCTGGTTATTTGGTGGTAGATCTGGTGTCAATCAGTTTATGAAATCCTCAGCAAAGCCAATCTTCTGCAGCAATGGTAAATAGGACATTGGATTTGAGTGGGAGAGAGGGTGACTGTAATTGTTCAGGATTCCCACTGTTATTGTAACTTGCCTTCAGCAAGTTATCTTTGATACCACTGTGCACAGGAAGAGCAAGAGTCCTTCTGGTATTCTATCAGGCTGTGGGCAGGTTATCTGAGATATTAGGGCCAATTGACTCAGTTGACTGGGCAGCCAATGTGGATCAGGTTGGTGCCAAAAGCATGGGGTTCGATTCCACTCCAGCTGGGGTGGATCTTGGACCTGCCTCCTTGCCCTACCATAGTTTATCTGTGAGTCAGACCTGCCTTCGGGCAGAGAACTCAAGAAGAATAATTATTTTCCTGTTGTACTGTGTTTCAGAAATCGCTAACAATTTTTCAGGAGTTTTACACATGCATTCATAGATTGTGATTTTATAATAGTCCTGTCATCTTACTGATTAGAACTAGAAATCGAACAACTACCTAATTCACTCCATATAACATTATAGCAGTAACATTTACAGTTCATTTGAACTGTTTACAAATAATTAATTTTGCTCCAATTTCAACAATGTAGTTTTGGGAAAGTAAAAAAAAATATTTTAATTATTGCATTGGGTTCAAACACAACCCGTGAATTGTAGGATAATTCTTTGAGTAGAATAGTGAGCTCCCTCTTTCACCGCCATGAGGAAATGGGTCAGTAGATTCCCAGTCACCCTGAATATTCCCTTCTCCTCACATTTCTCCACATTAATGTTCTGTTGTGTGAATATCTGTAGATATTCTCATTTCGGATCAAAAGCTTTCTGACCTCTCATTCTGTTCCGTGATATAATAAAAATGTAATGTTTCAAATTTCTTTAACATTATCTGTACAATTTAAAAAGGGACAAATAGTGGCAGGGATAATAAGGGATGTTCTTTATGATCACTGGGAAAGGGAAGAGGCCATTAGAAATTCACAACACAACTTCAAAAAAATTAGCTTGTGTCCAACAAATTTGGTGGAGTTTATTCAGCAAGTTATTAGGATAGGGCATGGGAGAAATCTGGTGGACATTGTCACTCTGGACTTTCAGAAAGCCTTCGATAAGCATCCTCACACTAGGTTACTTCCTTTGATGGAGTGTGAGTTAAAATTTGAAACATTGGATTAGGAAGTCTATTCAATCCCGAACCACAAATTTAATTGGAAGATATGTGACAAGTGATCTCTCCCGAGGGCTGGTCCTACAACCAAAACTTTTGACAATCTGTATTCATGAGCTGGACAAGGGTGGAAATATGAATCAGGAGCACAAGTAGTAGAGTGTTAGGAGTACAATATATGTGTTTTCAGATGACAGAAACATCGATTTAAGATTAAGGTAGTAGAGGGCGATCAAATCCAATAAAAGGTTTAGATATGCTACACCTGTGGACACACATTGGCAAACAGTGTTCCATTCAGATAACTGTACCTCATACATATTTATTGGGCCAATATTGAACCCAAGCATCATTTGCCGGGAACAATACTGAGACAGGGTGAGAGATAAAAAAAGATTTGGTGCTACTGTGTACAGATCACTGATGGTTGATGATCAGTGCAGAAAAACTGTAGTTAAAGCTAACAAAGTATTGAGTTTATATTAATGGAACCAATCAGTATCAAACAAACGCTATCACATTGCCTGCACATGTTCCTGGTCAGACCACATCTCAATAGTGTGCGCAGTTTCGGTTACCCCTACGTGTTGGATAATATAGTGTCATTGGAAAAGTTCCAAAGGAGAGCTGCAGGAATGATTCCCAGCTAAGGAAACCTCAGCTACTTTGACAGGCTCAAGGATTATAATTTGGTTAATTTCAAGCAGCAAAGATTTACGCTAATTGACAGAGGCCTAGTAAATACATGATGCCTGAATAGAGTCCTGATTGATAGATTATGCTAGTTTATCAAATTAGGGAGGACTAGTTTAAACTACGTTAAGTGTAGGAATAGGCAGCATATTCAGTGTTTATTTTCTCTGCCCGGAGAACTGTGAGCCTTTGGAATGAGTTTCCAGTTGCTATGGTCGGTGCTGATTCTGAAGAGGGAGCTGCACCAGTTCATGACTTGGACAGAGATCATCTAGAAAGTATCTGTCTTATAGGTAACAACTGGACAACGTGATTTCCTGAATTGGATTTGATCAACTGAGGAGGTCAGAGAAGAATACGAGGGAACGTTTTCCCACACTGGCTCTGGGCTTTTCTATTGTTGCCTCTACCAGGAGATTGCATGATCCTTGAGAGTGACAGGGGTGGGGGAGGGGGAGGCAGCAGCGGGAAGAACTGTTTAGTCATCATGGTTGAGCCATTGTGGTATGGAATTGGCTTGAGGGACCTTCTGCGATCTTCCTGCTCAGCATTTGATTTGTTAATGATGGGAATGATTTATTGGATGCAGGGAACCTGTAACATCTGGCTCAAGGCCCAGCTCTTCACTGTGAGCCCAGAGAATCAGTGCACACACAGGTTTGCATTCTGATTCACAGCATAGTGGGATTCTGGCAGGTGTGTGTAAAATATCAGAATAGCAAACAGCAGCTGGACTTAGTCAAAAATGCAATGCCCACATATTTACAGAATACTACAGAAATCATATCATATGAACTGTAAATTGGATATGTCCATAGTTGAGGATCAATGACAAATCCTCATCATGTTCAATCTCCTGTTTCCCAGCACTTGATTTTCTGATTTCCAGAATCTGAGAATCTCTAAAACAAAGGTTCCAATCATTCGGATTCTCAGAAAGGAGGCGATGGTATTGTCGCTGAACTAGTAACCCAGCGACCCACAGTACTGCTCTGGGAGCGTGGGTTCGAATCCCGCCATGGTGGATGGTAGAATTTGAATTCAATAAAAATCTGGAATTAAAAACCTAATGATGACCATGAAACCATTGTCGATTGTTGTAAAACCCCACCTGGTACAACCCATCTGCCGCCCTTACCTGGTCTGGCCTACATGCACCTTCAGACCCACAGCAATTAGCTCTTTGCAGTTAGCTCTGAAATGGCCTCGCACACAGTTGGAACACAAAATAGGAATGAAACCAGACGCAGCACCCACTGTTGACCGAGGAAACAACAACGACAATTGCAGCCCTGTCGACACTCCAAAGTCCTCCTTATTGGCAGAGCTGTCTCAAAGGCTAGTCAATCTTCATGGAGATAATGTCCCATATTATCAGATAATATCCATCCTTGTCCCTGGGTCTGGGATAATACAGGTGTCCTGTCAGCAGAGGTGGCGACACAGTCGTATTTACCCTGGGTGTCCTCAACATCGACACCAGACCCCAAGAATTCTCATGGCATCAGGTCAAACATGGGAAAGGAAACCTGCTGAGCACCACGTACCGCTCTCCCTCAGCTGAATCGGTGCTGCTCTATGTTGAACGAAGGAAGCACTGAGGGTGGCAATGGCACAGTACTCTGGGGGGAGGACTTCAATGTCCATCACCAAGAGTGGCTCGGTAGTACCACTACTGACTGAGCTGGCCGAGTCCTCAATGACATAGCTGTTAGACTGGGTCTGCAGCAGGCAGTGAGAAAACCAAGAAGAGGGGAAAAATATGCTTGACCTCATCCCCACTAACCTGCCCGCCTTTGATGCATCTGTCCATGACAGTTTCGGTAGGAGTGATCATCGCACAGTCATTATGCAGACAAAATACCATCTTCACATTGAGGATATCCTCCTTTGTGTTGTGTGGCACTACCACCGTGCTAAATGGGATAGATTTCGATCAGATCCAGCCAACTCAAGACTGGGCATCGATGTGGGCCATCAGCAGCAGCAGAATTATACTCGAACACAATCTGTAACCTCATGGCCCGGCGTATCCCCCACTCTACAAATACCATCAAGCCAGGGGTTCAATGAAGAGTGCAGGAGGGCATGGTTAACAAGTAGCAAGTAACATTCACGCCACACAAGTGTCAGAAAATGACGATGTCCAATAAGAGGGAATCCAACCATCGCCCCTTGATGTTCAATGGTAGTACCGTCATTGAATCCCCCACTACCAACTTCACGGGGGTTACCATTGACCAGGAGCTGAACTGGACTAGCCACAAAAATACTGTGGCTACAAGAGCAGGTCAGAGGCTAAGAATCGTGCAATGAGTAACTCATCTCCTGACTCCCCAAAGCTGTCCACCATCTACAAGGCACAAGTCAGGAGTGTGATGGAATACTCCCCACTTGCCTGTGTGAGTGCAGCTCCCACAACACTCAAGAAGCTTGACACCGTCCAGGACAAAGCAGTCCGCTTCATTGGCACCACATCCACAAACATTCACTCCCTCCACCACTGACACACAGTAGCAGCAGTGTGTACCATCAACAAGGGGCACTGCAGGAATTTGCCAAGTCTCCTGAGACAGCATCTTCCCAACCCACGACCACTACCACCTATGAGGTCCAGGGCAGCAGATAGATGGGAACACCACCACCTGGAGGTTCCCCTCCAAGTCGCTCACCATCCTGACTTGGAAATATATCGCCATTCCTTCACTGTCGCTGGGTCAAAATCCTTGAACTCCCTTCCTAACAGCACTGTGGGCGTACCTACACCACATGGACTGCAGTGGCTCAAGAAGGCAGCTCACCACCACCATCTCAAGGGCAACTAGGGATGGGCAATAAATGCTGGCCCTGCCAGCGAAGCCCACATCCTGTGAATGAATTTAAAAAAGTGAAATGGTTTTAAATGTCCATTTCATCTCTTACCTTTCAGGTGACTGGGTATTTCAGATAAATCTCTTCCAATGTTCATGTAATCAAATGGATCAGAACCTGTTTAAAGCAATTAACTTTCATGAAATCAGATCTGTGTAATGTTATAGCAAAATCTGCAATGTTTGAATCTGAAATTGAGATCACTGTGTGATTTTACCGTACCAAGTTCCTGTATTTCTTTTATTATTTTATCCAACTTTGGGACCCCATGATGCACTTTCACAAAGGATTCCCACATCACCCTTCGGGCCCGAGAGCCTTTCTCCATCACCAGACTTAGGAGAAGCTTGGAACTCTCCGCCCGGTCTCCCTTATCCGTGAGCTCGGTGACTTTCTGCAAAGAATAATAATGAATATATTGAGGATCAGAGTGAAAGATAAACACCGAGAATGAGGAGGAAAGGATCTGCTCAGTGATGGCATTTCCAATTGTTTTGAGCACAATAAACAGTCACTGGGCCGAGAACTGATGCATAATGAACATTCACTAAAAATCATCTTCATCTCATTTCAGTCATTAACAGCAAATAAATGTGAATAAACTAAGCCAGAAGTCTGAAATACATTTTGGGGAGAGTGAGGAATCATTGACAATCTGCAGTATTTTAATGTGATCTGTGTGATGAGTTTTCTTTGTCAAATTATTGATTGAGAATATGATCCACTTGTTTCCTCACACTGACTTCTTGCTGTCACAGTTTCTCATTTACTCAGCAAGAAAATAGCAGCAAATCAGATCTCTTGTGGAAGGGAAGGGAAGATTCTGGTCATTAAGTTATATTAACAGAAGAATGGGAATCTTAAAATGAAAACTGGCAGAGAAATCACCATTGACTGAATCAAACCAGTACTGTTGATTTATCTGTCAGGAGAATCAACCAATAATAATGGTGAAAAATCCAATCAATCCGATCAATTTCCCCCTCAGTAACTGAAAGATCAGAAGCTTGATATTTTTGCAAATTTGCTACGAGTATGAAAACTTGGTAAGGAGTGAGAAGTGGATAGGTTTTTGAGAGTGAGTTGGACCCAAGATAACTGAACACTGTGGTGGTGTGAAGGAGAGGCTGATCATAAGGCAAGAGTCAGAGCAATGGACAATTCCAATGGGTGGTTTCAGGACTTGAGTTGCTTACAAGGAACGAAAGGGTCAAGGTCATTAAGTTATTTGAATAGAAGAATGTGAAATTTAAATTGAAGGCATCTGAGTACTGGGAGATATTATAGGTTTGTGAGCACACAAGTGATACCTGGGACCTGGAGTGCAACAGGGTAAAGACAGCAGAATCCGAGTAGTTTAACATTCCAGAGGTTGCAAGTTTACCTTGGTTACCTCCACACTCAACTGTTCCAAATACATGGATGAAGGTTCAGGAGAAGTGTTGTGATAGGGGTAGAGACTTGCAGTGTTATGTGGAGAGAAGTAGGACATTTATGCGCTGGCAAGTTTGCAGCAAATTGAGTTCAGCTTGAAGCTGGACACTGAAATCACAGATAGCCTGGCTAAGCTTTAGTCAGTGACCAGGGGGAGAAATCAAATCAAGTGGTAAGAAGATGGAGTTTGTGGCAGGGATAGCAGACAATGGGGTCAATTTTTCCAATGTCTAACAGTAGGAAAAGGGAGTTACGTTCCACACCAAGACTATAGAGGCAGGAAATTACACAGTGAATGAACTCAATTACCTGATGTTCACCCATGAGGGGTGACTGTCAGAGCGAGAAACAGGGACAGGAATTTTAAAATATTCTTTGACGAGATGTGGGCATCACTGGCTAAGTCAGCATTTGTTACTCATTTTTAATTACCCTAGAGAAGGAGGTGGTGAGCGACCTTCGTGAACTGCTGCAGTCCATCTGGTACCGGTACACCCACAGTGCTGCTGGGAAGGACATTCTCGTTTTGACCTAGTGACAGTGAGGGAATGGCGATAGAGTTCCAAGTCAGAATGGTTGGAGGGGAAGTTGCGGATTGAATAGTTTAGTTTGCTGATGCTTCCATGAGGAGTGATGGGTCACATCAAGAGGGCAGAGAAAAATAATTTATTCCAGTTGTGTGCAGTTTTGAACACTCCATTATTGAATGAAATATAAACACTGAAGGAACTGTCCTGCAGATTCATCAGGATATTACCAGGGATGAGGAGTTATTGTTAATGTGGGTATTTGAGAATTTAGCATTCAAGGTGAGCAGATTAAAGGATGAACTGATCAATGTCTTCAAGCCTCTGAAGCACGAGATAAAATCACAGCATCGATGGGGGAAACATTTTTTTTTTCTGACCCACAGATTTTTCTTTTGGCTTTTTTTTTGGGTTTTGCACATTTTCAGCTCTCCCCTGTTTTCAAATGTCTTTTGTTTAACCCACAGGCTTATTTTTGTCATCTACCGTTTCTCAATTTACAGTTTAGAAGTTTCCTGGTAGTTCATTGCTTTCCCACTATACCCTCCCTGTTCTCTCTTTTTCCCAGCCTCATCAAACTCTTTGCTTTTATTGTCAGTCCACACTAGAGATAAACCTGAATCATTCCCCTATCCTTTTACATATAATGATGGATCTGCCGGGTGTTTTTAGTTTCATATCATTGTGTCAGATTCACAATATTTACTGTTCGATCCATTTTCCTATTCCTATTCTGTTCCATTGTTTTGCTGATGACTGAGAGTAGGCTGATGGAATTGCAATTGCTGGCTTAGATTTGTCCTGCTTTCATGGATAGGTTATTCCCATGCAATTTTACACATTGTCAGGTACATGCCAGTGTTGCACTGAAACAACTTGACTAGAATTGCGGCTAGTCCTGGAGCACTAATCTCCAGCATTACAGCCGGGATATTGTTGGGGACCTTGTATCCAGTGAGCTCGGTTGCTCCTTTACATCATGTGGAGGGATTTAAATTGCCTGAAGACTTGTTTCAGTGATGATGGGAACCAGAACCTAGTGGATGAATCATCCACTAAACACTTCGGACTGAAGATCGTGGCAAAAGCTTCAACCTTATCTTTTGCACTCATGTGCTGGGCTCCCCATTATTGATTATGTGAATGTTTGGGGAATCTTCTCCTCCAGTTAGTTGTTTAGCTCTTCACCACAATATTACTGGTCTAGCAGGAATGCAAAGCGAGATGCACTGTTGGTTGTGGGATCACTTGCTTCTGAATATCACAGAATCACAAAGTGCAGAAGAGGTCCTTCGGCCCATCGAGTCTGCATCCAAACATGAGAAACACCTGACCTACCTTCCTAATCCCATTTACCAGCCCATAGCCTTGAATGTTATGATGTGCCAAGTGCTCATCCAGGTACATTTTAAAGGATGTGAGGCAACCCACCTCCACCACCCTCCCAGGCAGCGCATTCCAGACTGTCACCACCCTTTGGGAAAAAAAGTGTTTCCTTACATCCCTCCTAAACCTCCTGCCCCTCACCTTGAACTTATGTCCCCTCATGACTGACCCTTCAACTAAGGGGAACAGCTGCTCCCTATCCATTCTGTCCGTGCCCCTCATAATCTTGTACACCTCAATCAGGTCACCCCTCAGGTCTTCTCTGCTCCAACGAAAACAATCCAAGTCTATCCAACCTCTCTTCATAACTTAAATTTTTCATCCCAGGCAACATCCTGGTGTATCTCCTCTGCACCCCCACCAGTGCAAAGACATCTTTCCTATAATGTGGCGACCAGAACTGCACACAGTACTCTAGCTATGGCCTCACCAAAGTTCTATACAACTCCAACAGGACCTCCCTACCTTTGTAATCTATGCCTTTTTCACCACCCCACTAACATGCCTCTCCTATTTCAGAGATCAATGGACACACACGCAAAGGTCCCTTTGTTCCTCAGAACTTCCTAGTGTCATGCCGTTCATTGAATACTTCCTTGTCAAATTACTCCTTCCACAGTGTATCACCTCATACTTTACAGGGTTAAATTCCATCCGCCATTTATCTGCCGATTTGACCATCCTGTCTATCTTCCTGAAGCCCAAGACACTCAACCTCACTGTTAACCACCCGGCCAATCTTTGTGTCATCCACAAACTTACTAAACCTCCCTGCTACATAGTCATCTATGTCGCTTATATAAATGATGAATATTAGGGGACCCAGCATCATCCCTGTGGTACGCCACTGGACACAGGCTTCCAGTCACTAAAACATCCTTCTGTCATCACCCTCTGTCACCTACAACTAAGCCAATTTTGAATCCACCTCGTCAAATTACCCTGTCTCCCATGTGCATTTGCCTTCTTTATAAATCTCCCATATGGCTTGTCAAAGGCTTTGCTGAAATCCCTACAAACTACATCAACTGCACTACCCTCATCTACACACCTGGACACCTCCTCAAAAAATTCAATTAAATTTGTTAGGCATGACCTCCCTCTGACAAAGCCATGCTGACTATCCCTGATCAAACTTTGCCTCTCCAAGTGGAGATAGATTCTCTCCTTCAGAATTTTCTCCAATAGTTTCCCTACCACTGACGTGAGGCTCACTGGCCTGTAGTCCCCTGGCTTCTCTCTACAACCCTTCTTAAATAGCAGAACCACATTAGCTGTTCTGCAGTCCTCTGGAACCTCCCCCGTGGCCAGAGAGGATTTAAAAATTTGGGTCAGAGCCCCTGTGATCTCCCCCCTTGAATCCCTCAGCAGTCTGGGACACACATCATCCGGACCTGGAGATTCGTCCACTTTTAAGCCTGCCGACACCTCCAATACCTTGACATTCCCGATAGCAATTTGCTCAAGAACATTGCAGCCTCTCTCCCTGAGTTCGATACCTTCATCCTCATTCTCTTGGGTGAAGACAGATGTGAAGTATATATGTTATGGTGATGTGTTGTAGCCTCACCCAGGTTGGCATCTCATGTTTATAGACCCCTGATGCTGATCCTGCAACTCTCTCCTACACATTAATTGAACCAGGGTTGAGCCCCTGGTTTGATTGAAATGGTGAAGTGATGGATATGCCTTACCACAATTCTGCAGCTGATGGCCCACAGCGTTTTGTGGACAGTGAGTTTAGAGACAGTAGATCTATTGTGTATCCATCACATTCAGCACAGTGATTCTATCGCACAACACAATGAGAGGTGTCTTCAATTTGAAGATGGTTCTTCATTTCCTACGAGGACTGTGCGATGGTCACTCCTATAGTGTCATAGACAGATGCATCTGCAATAGGTAGATGGGTGAGGACAAATAGGGTTTCACATCCTGTTTGTTCTCTGGCCAACTGCTGCAAGCCCAGTCTGGCAGATATGTCTTTCAAGACCCAGAAAGCACTGTCATTAATGGTGCTACCGAGCCATTCTTGATGGGAGAAATTAAGTCACCACCTAAAGTGAATTCTCTGCCCTTGCTTTTTCTAATTAACCTGGAGGAGTCCAAATTCATCAACTGAAGGAGGGCAATAATCAGCAGGTGGTTTTATTGCCTATCTTTGGCCCCATGCCAAGAGATTTCCTGGGGTTCTGAGTCTATATTGAGGACTCTCTCTGGTTACTGTATACCCCTAGGCTGCCATCTCTGGTGGATCCATCTAGTGGGAAAGGGCATACCCAGCAATAGTAGCAGAAGAGTCTGGGATGTTGTTTGATGGTCATATTGACAGGATTATTCTTATGTCAGGCTGTTGTTTCATTAGTCACATTTGTTACAAGTCCTTAAATGTTAGTGGGGACTTTGCATGGTCGACTGAGCTGTGACTGAATCCAATGCTGGGTGCTCTTATTACACCTTTTTATAGCTGTGTTGCATGCTGATCTAGACCATTTCAGTGGGCAGTAAAGAGTCAGCCATGTTGCTGGGTGTCTGGAGCCATAAACAGGTCAGGATGTGTAAGAACAGCAGGTTTCCTTCCCTAAAGGACATGAGTGACCCATATGGCTTTTGACGACAATTCAATATTATCTAATTACCTTAGATCAAATTCACAAATTGTCACAGTGAGATCTAAGCTCAGGTCTCTGGAGTATGAGTCCAGGCTACTAGTTTGTTAATTCAGTAACATAACCACAATGCTGCTGTATTTGTATGTGGTAAGTGTTATATGCTTGGAAGGTTCAGGTCACTTTGGGTCTACGGTTCCCAAAGCTCTGAGGCTTTCCTCACCTCATGCTTGGTTCTGGTGTGGACTAATTATTGGAGGTTGATTTATCACCATTATCAGCATGTGACTGCCTGGGTGTTAGAAGATGATCTAGATAGATCTTGGTTTTCTATCATCCTTACATTCTGCAACTTCTGTAATGTTTAAATAATCCAAACTCATTGTAACCCTCCCACTTACCCGATGTTCTTGTCCATTGAAAATCTGCTCGTATGTTAACAATGAGCTGACTCCATCCACCCCTTCTTCAATCGCCTGGTCTAGTCTGTCCCAGTAAAATTTTGTCAACTGGAACAGCTGGAAATCATCCCACTTTGTCAAGAACTCAGTGATTCTGGAGTTTGGATCTGTGAACACAAAATGGAGAAAAACAAACATCACTGAATTTCTAGCCACGTTGTTCTATTTCCAGGAAGTGACTGAATCCTCCTGTGAGACACATTATCAAACAAAGTGTGAAAATCCAGAAACATTAAGTGATAGCATAGCTGATTTGTGACCTAATTCCTAACCTTGCCCCAAATCCCTTCATACCCATGGTTAACAAGAAGCTATCAATCTCAAATTTAAAACCAGCAATTTTCTTTATTGTTTGCTGGATGTGGGAGTCATTGGCAAGGCCAGAATTTGTTGTCTATCCCAAATTGCCCCAGAGAAGGAGGTGGTGAGACACCTCCTTGAGGCACTTGCAGGTTATGGTGCTCCCATGCATCTGTTGCCCTTGTTCTTCTTGGTGGTAAAGGTCATGGATTTGGAAGATGGAGTCAAAGGAGCCTTGGTGAGTTGCTGCGGTGCATCTTGTAGACACTACACACTGCTGCCGCTGTGCGTAAGTGGTGGAAGGAGCTAATGTCTTTACATTGAGGACACCCTCCATCTTCGTGCTAACTGGGATAGATTTCAAACAGATCTAGCAACTCAAGACAGGGCAACCTTGAGGCGCTGTGGGAGATCAGCAGTAGCAGAACTGTACTCAGCCACAATCTATAACCTCATGGCCCGGTATTTCCCACACTCTACCATTACCACCAAGCCAGGGGTTTAACGCTGGTTCAATGAAAAGTGCAGGAGGGCACACCTGGAGCAGCATCTGGCATACCTAAAACTGAAGTGTCAACCTGATGAAGCTATAACACAGGACTACTTGTGTGCCAAGCAGCATTAGCAGCAAGTAACAGACAGAGCTAAGTGATTCCACAACCAATGGGTCACATCTAAGTTCTGAAATCCTACCATGTCCAGTCAAGAATGATGGTGGACAATTAAACTACTCACTGGAGGAGGAGGCTCCACAAATATCCCCATCCTCAATGATGGGGGAGTCCAGTACATCAGTGCAAAAGATAAGGCTGAAGCATTTGCTACAATCTTCAGCCAGAAGTGCTGAGTCGATGATCCATCTCGGCCTCCACCAGATGCACCGAGCATCACAGATGCCAGTCTTCAGCCAATTCAATTCACTCCATGTGATAAAGAAACAGATGCAGACACTAGATACTGCAAAGGCTATGGGCCCTGACAATATTCCAGCAACAGTATTGAAGACTTGTGCTCCAGAGCTTGCCGCGCCCCTAGCCAAGCTGTTTCAGTGCAGCTACAATACTGGCATCTACCCAACAATGTGAAAAATCACTTAGGCATGTCCTGTACGCAAAAAGCAGGACAAATCCAACCCGGGCAATTACCCATCAGTCTACTCACAACCTTCAGAAAAGTAAAGGAAGGGGTCTTCAACAGTGCTTTCAAGCGGCAATTGCTCAGCAATAACCTGCTCACTGACACTCATTTGGGTCACCCAGGGTCACTCAACTCCTTACCTCATTACAGTCTTGTTTCAAACATGGACAAAAGAGCTGAGCTCCAGAGGTGGGATGAAAGTGACTGCCCTTGACATCAATGCAGCATTTGACTGGCTGTGGCATCAGGAAACCTTATCAAAACTGTAATCAATGGAAATCAGTGGGAAAACCCTCTGCTGGTTGGAGTCAGACCAAGCACAAATGAAGATGGATGTGGTTGTTGGAGGTCAGTCATCTCAGCTCCAGGACATCACTGCAGGAGTTCCTCAGGGTAGTGTCCTAGGCCCAACCATCTCCAGCTGCTTTATCAATGACCTTCATTTCATCATAAGGTCTGAATTGGAGATGTTCACTGATGATTGCGCAATGTTCAGCACCATTCGCAACTCCTCAGATACTGAAGCAGTCCATGTCCACATGCAGCAAGACCTGGGTGATATTCAGGCTTGGGCTGACAAGTGGCATGTAACATTTGTGCCACACAAGTATCAGGCAATGACCATCTCCAACAAGAGATAATCTAGCCATCGCCCCTTGACATTCAATGTCATTAGCATTGCTGAATTCTCCACCATCAACATCCTGGGGGTTACAATTGACCAGAAAGTGAACTGAACTAGCCACATAAATACTGCGGCTGGAAGAGCAGGTCAGAGGCTAGGAATGCTGCAGTGAGTAACTCAGCTCCTGACTCCCCAAAGCCTGTCCACCATCTACAAGGCACAAGACAGCAGTGTGATGGAATACTCTCCACTTGCCTGGATGAGTGCAGCTCCATGAATACTCATGAAGCTTGACAGCATCCAGAACAAAGTAACCCGGTTGATTGGCACCCCATCCACAAACATTCACTCCCTCCACCACCGACACACAGTGGCAGCAGTGTGTACGATCTACAAGATGCACTGCAGGAACTCACCAAGGCTCCTAAGACAGCACCTTCCCACCCACGGCTGCTACCATCTCAGAGGGCAAGGGCAGCAACAGATGGGAACACCACCATCTGGAAGTTCTCCTCCAAGCCACTCAGCATCTTGGCTTGAAAATATGTCACCATTCCTTCACTGCTGCTGGAACTCCCTCCCTAACAGCACTGTGGATATACCTGCGCCATATGGAATGTAGTAGTTCAAGGCAGGAGCTCACCACCATCATCTCAAGGGCTATTTAGAACTCAGGATGGGCAATACATGCTGGCCTATCCAGTGAAGCCAAGAACCCATGAAAGAATAATTTCTTTAATGTTTTAAGTGGTGGATGGGATGCCGATCAATTGGGCTCTTTGTTCTGGATGGTATAGGTTTTCTTGAGTGTTGTTGGAGCTGCAGACATCTAGGCAAGGGGAGAATATTCCATTGCACTCCCAAGTTGTGCTTTGCAGATGATTTTGAGAAGACAGGAGTGAGTTACTCTGCTCATATTTCCCAGCTTCCGACATGCTCTTGTCGCTACAGTATTTATATGGCGAATCCAGTTCAGTTACTGGTCAATGGTAACCCCCAGGATGTTGAGAGCAGGTGATTCAATGATGGTGATGCCATTAAATGTCAAGTGGAGATGTTTATATTCCATCTAGTTCGAGATCATCATTGCTTGGCACTTGTATGGCATGAATGCTACTTGCCATTTTATTAGCAGGTAGCTCTCGG